>NC_086332.1:6929851-7298184 GCF_032445375.1 Bacillus rossius redtenbacheri
GTTCCAATCGAGTGGAAGAGAGATAGATGCGGCGCAAGCGTACAATGAGCGTAACGGGACTTAGCGTAACGGGAAACTTTTTCGTGCGTGCAGCCGGCGTTCATAGATTTATTAGACGTTGTCACGTCAAAAAAAAATGTGAGCAAGTCTTTCAGTACCCGCCAGTGATGTGTGAACACCTAACCTCGGTAACAAGTAAATTCACGTGTTCTCATGTTGCAAATATACTTATAATATAAAACTGGGACACCAAATTTAACGTAGAATAATTTAAAAACAATGCCGGGCGCGATAAACACACGAAAAGTATTAATTTTAGGGAAAAACGATAAGAATGCTTCCCCTTTTTAAAACCAAACTATCATTCTGTTAAACAAGATGGTACTATCGTTTTTGAAGTTGTAATTCTCTGGCCGCGTTGAGGGGTAAATTTTAATATGCATCAGAAATGCAACACGCGCGCATTGCACAACGGAAATCTTGACAGGTTGAAAATGGAATGCGCATGCATGCAGAAACTGCTATAGCCACGAGCCGAAGTTGTCAAGATGATAGACCCACAGGGAATGTACTAAGGGTATTGGTGCACCAAATAAACTTTATGGTAGTGAAACTATCCTGGAATACATTTTGTAAACTTGAATAGTATTATAAAATACAATAGCAACTTAAAAAATACCTATACTTTACTAGGCAGGAAAATTGAGTTGGAACGAACATGGCGTCAGAGATATCTTAACCTTTTTTCGGTTCTGTAAAGAATTATGACTGGTGCTATCTTTAAGGTATTTTTCAAACTAAAAGTCGCAGTCAAATAGATCCCGGATTTTGACTTCATTTTCGACAATGAATTATATTGAAATACCCCTCAGCTTGTTAAAATTAATTACAGTCAATATTATAAATATTCCACACTAAAATATCAATCCGAAACATTTTAAAACACATAACATATATATGTATATGATTGTGTATTTGTTTTTATTCAAACGACTGAAATCAGTCTGTTAATACTTCTACAAAAAAACCTTAACTTTATTGAGCTGATCTTTAACATTATTATATAATATTTTTTATATTATAGTGTTATTTATAAGTTTAAAAAAATCTGCGACAAGATTTGAACCACGGACCTCAAGCGTTCGAAGCGCACATTTACCATCATGCTACCAAGATCGTTGGGAAACATCGAGGAAAATATGTACATATTATAATCATTGTAAATCCAGTTATTTTTAGGTCATTTAAAATTTGGTATTACTTTCGAATGCGACTATTTTAATTTACCAAATATATTCCAGGGTAGTTTCACTGCCATATGTTTCATTTGGCACACCAAAACGTTTGGTGTGCCATATGTTTCATTTGGCACACCAATACGTTTGGTATTTTATATTGATCAAAGTCACGTAATACGGGTTTATGTTTCTACACGTGCATCCGCCTGAGACTTCCGCTCAGACGCAGCACCGTTGTCCCGCATTTCCGTTCCGTTATCACGAAACTACTATGTACTACCATATGACGTGTACAGAGAGCTAAGATGTTTGAACTTCGAAGAAAAACCAAGTTGGACAGCTTCCCCGTGTCGTATAACGAGAGAACCGGAATGAAGGCCAGCCCGACTCGACTTGGCGGAGTGCGCAAGGTCGAAGGACTGCTTGCAAACCGGCTAGGAGTCGACCTTGCGGGCGGCGCAGTCTGGTGGCTGGAAGTGGTACTGGACCAGTTTGTACACGTCCAGCAATTCTTTACTTGCTGGAACATGTTAATATAGCGGAAAACATGGAGTTAGGAATTGTCCGGAGACGGCATCTGTGACGTATAGTTGAAGTCACTTTTTAACCTCGCCATCGCCGTGTTGTACACGTTCAAAACATTGCGGAAATGGCGCTTGATAACGTCTGATGATGGTTAGTAAGTATGAATTAGAATCTCCTTAGTTAAAAAGAGTCGCTTCCATGGAGAAAAAAAAAGTAATTTAAAACAGTTTCCACACTGCAAAAACTACACTTCAGCCAATGTTTTGGGCGTATAACCTTATATGGCGCACCAATGAACTGAAGGGGAAATAAACGGCTTCACGCAGCTAGCATGTAATCATGCAGACATAGCCACCCCCTGGCGGAAAACCCTCAGCGATACCTTTCAAAATAACTGCTAACTTCGTCCTGGGAGACGGAAACTCAGCACACACCAGTGGAACTGCGTGGAGGGTCGGTCCCCGGCTGCACGCAGTAATGAACTATCCTAGTGTGATATCTTTGTGGTGTTAGCACCATCTGCAGTCATCTCCACTGACCGTCTTGGAGGTCTGTCCACGCAAGGGTTTGCGTTACCTGGGGACTAAAGAATCGGGTTGGGGTAGAAGTAGGGGCGACTGCCGCTATGTTTGTACGTGAGTTCAGGTTCCAGAGTGTAATGTTGTGACTTCCCGACTCCTCAGGGTTGTCCACTCCACTGAGTTATCGCCGGCTGGGTCCATGCAGACGGCTGCATCTCTCTGGGCGTCTGGGCGCTTCCTTGCTCCTGGCGTCACTCGCTGCTTCTTCGAGTTCTCCTCTTTGGGTTTGGGCATTGTTCCTGGCTGCTTGCGTAAAAAAATATATTGTCCACGAAAATTAAATTATATTTTTTCCACAAAACCTAGTTTACACTTTAAAGTAAAGATAAAAGTTGTTTGGAGCAAATCCACGAAATATTTTCGTTGCTGGCTCGCTTGCGACTGAACGCTAGCCGTGTCTGCTATGCATTTTAGCGTTCGCTGCCGTTACGTCATTGCGGAGGACGCTGGGACTACGTTGGCTCCAGCGTTTCCCGTCGCCGTCAGAGCGGGCTTTGCGGTGGCGCAGCTATTATTAGTCTCGAGTGTATGGTTCGGCCGTAGTGGGCGCTTCAAAGTATCCTATTTTCGTGTCGCCAAGATTCTGTCATCCCCCCTCCCCGGTTCGAAACATAAGACGTTCATCGAATTCACGTCAGTAACCCATAGGGTGAGCAGATGATATATATTTTTTTAGAATGGACTGTGTGCAAGGCAATTGAAGCAATGTTGGTAGCTAGTATGACAAGGCAGGACTTTGTGCTGAGCACTTGGTGTTATGTTGGTCCGCCGTAAAAAGAAAGGGCTATGGCATTAAGAGGCCACTCCAGTGTTTCAGGGGCACTACGCAACCCGCGTTAACATCTTAAGATTCAATGCTATTTTCATTTTGCTTATAACTTATTAACTAATATAGATTTCGAAATGATGCTTGCTTGATGTGTAAGACAACGATGCTCTAATCAAAGCCCCTTTCTTCAAAAACGTGCATAAATTATGGTTCAAACATAGACAATACACTTATGCATATTAGTAAAGATTAGTATAAAACCATAATTTATGCACGTTTTTGAAGAAAGGGACTTTGATAAGAGCATTGTTGTCTTACATATCAAGCAAGCATCATTTCGAAATCTATATTAGTTAATAAGTTATAAGCAAAATGAATATCCCATTGAATCTTATGAGGTTAACGCGGGTTGCGTAGTGCCCCTGAAACACTGGAGTGGCCTCTTAATACCTACCAATTGATTTGGTAAGGACTGCAGCCAGATGCATGTTTTATTTCGTGGGCCTCGTGCTGAAGGGACGGAGGCAGAATGCACCCTCCCTCTCTCTCCCTCTCTCCCGGCGGGAAGGGGAGTCTGCAGAAGAGCGAGGGCGTCGCCGCAGCTCCGCAGTGTGTCAGGGGCAAGACAGCCGACTTCCAGGTGCTCCGCCCCCCTCGGGCGGAGCTGCGGGCTGATTACGAGCACACACTTTGCGTTATAAGTTGCGATAAATAACGAAGGTTTGCGAAGAATATCGCAGGAACCAGCAACGTGATTACGAACACATCGTGTTTCGTTAAACTTCGAATATTGATGACGTTGTGGCGGTATATATCGCAAACTTTGATTACGAGCACACTTTTCAAGTGATATTTATCGCACCGGAGCTACGTTATATATCACGGGCATTTCAAGTGGTGATACGAAGCGATTGTGAGGTAAGTGATATAATTACTCTTAAAAATAATGTCCTCCCGTCCTAAAAACGGCATTATAATCGCACATTATTGTTTTAAATATAGTCGAGTACGATGTAAAGCGATGAAGTTAAACGAAAACAATTGTTTTAGGTTAGCGTGTGTATATTTAACACGCGAACATTATTTTTAACATGCTATTTATGTTTATTAATTGTACCATGAAATCATTGTTTTCAATGCATAGTTTGTGTGGAATAATTATGAAGTGGTTTAAATACGATCAAAGTAGGTAAGAAGAATAAATAAATGCCGTGTCATAGCTTATCAAATTAATCCTAACCTAAAGAGCGATATTATTTACACGCACATTATGAACATAACATAGCTATAAATAGTTCAAATAGGCTGCTTATGCATATTTTGTGTTTGAGTATTTGCTCAACCGTTGCCTACGAACGGCTCAACATGCATTTTTGTTTAATCTGTGCGCTTGTAGACTTCAGACAGTAAATGGTATATTTCTCTATTTAGTTTCAGAAAGCTATTTCCGGCCTCCTTGTGTGTTCAATTGTGCAAGAAATTTTTAATTTGTGCTCATTCATTTACATATTGGCTCTATTACCTAAGTGTGTTAACATAGGTAATTGTTAACAAGTGGGGCTGATCATAAAACAAATAACTTGATGAATAATTTATTTAGGAATTCCCCTCCTTAAGCAGGATGATTCTATTAAATAACATTTCGAGCTTTTATGTAGGGGAGGCGAGGCTTTATTATAAAAATAAGTTTATGAAAACGGTAATTTTGAGTTCCTATTATTAACCTTGATACTTATTTCTGTTGAGATATTTCAAGTTGTTTACTGTTTAAATTGTTGGTTATGTGTGGTTAGCTACACTTCAAATACTGCAAATCTATTCATGTCTACATTTGGTTAGGTTAGCTGCATTTTAAATATTGTATAATGAGGTAAATCTGGTGAAAAGCTACTTTTCCATATGTTTTTTTTTTTTTTTAATTTATTTATTAGTTTTCAGACATTGATTCCAATAATTAACATAGGCTATCAATACTGTAACATTGTTTTACTAATAGAAAATTAAGCTTACCTCACCTAACCAACCATCCACACATATTTTGTAGTACAATTAATGTAACTAACCTATCTTAACTAACCATTCACACAGATCCACACTATTTTTTTGTTATTTTTAATTCATCTAACTTAATGGTGGGAATGGCTGGTTTGATTAGGTTAACTACAAATACAGTACTTGAAAGTAGTGTAGACAGTTTATTAGGTTATGGTAGTTATATTAAATATACTGTGAACTCATTTTAACAGTTTTTAAGAATTATATATTGTAACACAGCTAACTCTAACCTAACCAACCACACTACAGTTTATACCTATTATTTTTGTTGGTAACATAACTTAAGAAACAGTTCACAAAATCACACAGTATTTTTAATGTAGCTTACTTAAGCCAACCAATCATTCTCATGTATTAAATTTTTTGATTTACCTAACCTAACAAGCTATTAAAATGGCATATTTCTAGTTTAACTGCTTGAAGAATTACAACACACTCATGGAGAATTGTTGGAAAAAAAGTCAAAAAGTTAAGATTGTTTTTAGAAATTCAAGAAAAATGAATGTAGTTATGCATTACATCGAGGAATATTAGCTCAATAATACCATATTAAAAATTATTTCTATTAATCAGGCCCTCTTGTTAACAATTAGTAGCCTACCAAACTATATTACACTAATTTAGTTAATGTTTGAAAATATTTCAGGTTCTACACAATGGCCTTTGCTGCCTTTCTGCTAAATATCGAACTGGAGGAGAAGGCAGAGAAGATTGTTAAGAAACCATCAAAATCCCTTCGAATTGCCAGATTGCACCCTCATAGCAGTTGGAAAACCTTAGAAACATGAAGAAATAAGCTATGCAATTTAATAAATACTTTGTTATCAAGTTTGTTGCATTTATTAAAGAAATTGTGAAATGAAAATAGTGTTCACTCATTTCCATGTTACTTTTGAGTATAACTTGGATATTATATTAAACACATGTTAAATTTTTGTTTTCTGGTTTCAGCAGATCTCATTGTTAAAATTATTGAATATTTCAAGACAGTTTTTAAAATAATTGCAGCATATTAATAATTTACATACATGTTGTATCATTAACCAACTTGAATGCCATCTTGAAAACAAAGTTGTTTACTCAGTACTTATTCAGTACTTACTCTAATTACTCAGTACTTAGTTTCACTTGTTTAAGTCATTGGTGAGATTAAATTAAACAGCAATTAAAAAAACATAGCAATGAACTTTCATATCCTCAGATTATAAAAAAAATACTGTTCTTACACTGAAAATTTTCAAGAACTGTTCCATAATAACTGTTTAAAATGTCAATCTTTTTAAATTGAAACATTATGGGCCTAATTTTATCCTTAGAATATGCAACCTAACACACTGAAGAGTTTAAAACAGACTTCAAAAATTGAAAATACAAAAAGTAGCCCATATCTTCTCCATTGTAATTGAAGGCTGCTGCTTACATAAAAATTGTAACGCTATATTCACTAAAGAAAAAAATAATAACAAAACTAATATTTTGCCAATGGTAATGGTTTTTAATGTCCCTAAACGTTTGTTAAGCCTCTTTGCCAGTTAAATCCACAGATACATGCAAGCTTCACATTCATTATTTGAAGAAAAATTGGCTGCAAACTCTCTGTGGCTCTTAATAAACCACACCATGATTTCTGTTGGGCAGCAGTAACTTTACCAGTGCCACTCTAAGGCTTATTTTAACTGAGAACACAAATATTCAACACAGTGTCCTCTTTAATAGCGGCATGTGCACTCTAATCAAGAAAACCACAAATTTAAATAATTTACTGTAATTAAACTTTACCAAGTGTACGAAGGGAGTAAAAAATGTTTGAGTGACCTATGATATAAATATTAGCAAAATTATTTTTATTTACGAATGGTACTAATATCTTGGAAACATTGTTTCAAAACACTTGTATATAAAATCCACGAAAGCTCATGAGTATTAAAATATATTTATAAAATTTTAACTGATTAGATTACATAAACTAGAAAGCTCACCGCTGGAAATATGTTAAAAAGTGTTGTTTTTATTAGGTATGCTAATAACCACATATATGTATAACTTTGAAGTATAAGGTTATGATTTTACACAAGCACACCAAACTTGACTAAATATTTGTTAAATTCCATTCTTCATATCATATCAATAATAGGTAAAATAAAAACAGACACGGGTTCGTGGTAATTAGTTGTTCCTTTAATTTTGTAACCTGTAGAGTGGCCTCATTTTCATTCTATTGAAGTTTAAACATGCTTCTCGTTCGATGTTTATGTTTACATGGCAAGACGCAGTTAGCCACAATGACGATGCGAAATCTTTAACTGCATTTTTAATTTAAACTTCTACGAAAAAGGCAGCAAAAAAGCTTTAAATACTTTATTTAAGAAATTAGTGCATTAAAAAAGATTATTTTGTTCTCAGTAACAGTAAGTATTCATGATTCACTTACAAAATAGTCTGTTCGACGAACATATTAATTGTTCAATTGTTGCTTGTCCTCTGACGTCATGGATTCGTATCGCAGGTTAGCGTTACCGTGGAAAATAACGAAACGCATATCGCAAGGTGGGTCGTAATCACCAAATGCGATACGTGTTTCGTTACCGCGTGAAGAATAACGCTAGTCGTCGATGGTGTTCGTAATCAGCCCGCTGGTCGCCTCTTGCTCCCTGGTGAATGCTTCAAGCATGAATCAGGCATCGCGGCCTCAGGGACGGGCGAGGGGTCCGGTCCACGCAGCGACGTGACGAGACTAGTCAAACCAAACCAATACCTTTCCCGACAACACCTCATGCCGCCACCACGCATTAATTCCACTATTACAAATATTGTTTATTCAACTTTGGCAGATTTGCAGTCGTTTAATTTTTAACACACCGCAAAGTTGGATTGCACGCGAAAAACACCGGTTTTTAAAAAAATTACGATATACATCCCTTTTTCGCTCTCTTAGGATTGGAATTTCATAATTATATGTAGTCTATGCCACTCTCTGACCCATAAATTACCTATATTAAAAAATCATGTCGGTCCGTTGCTGCGTGAAAGAAGGACAAACCGACGGAAAACTTTCGAATTCATAATGCTAGCAGGGATTGTGTTAAAAACGTTTTAGTGTTCTCAATCGTAACACAGTGACTGTGTCTGGGGGAGATGCATTAGTGACGTGATGCACAGAATTTGTGGAGCGCCTGAATTGGTTCGCAGACTTCTTGTTGTGCAGTCCAAAACTGTTGAGTTTGTAATAGCGGCAGACAAAACATTTTTACGGTGAAATGTCTGGAGTAAAGTTCGAGGCAGCGAAATCTTTCTGCTCTCGCAAAAATAAATGAAATAATAGTTGGAGTCGTTCAGATCCTCCGGGGGGGGGGGGGGGGGGACCAGAAAACAATAAAATTTCTTTGTGGAAATAATTAACACGTGAATCGTTTGGTAAGATTTGAATGACAAGCATGACCGGTTTCCGGAGTTTTGTCTTAGTCACGACCGTGACGATTTTGTTTCGTGCAGTCTTCTTATCGTAAATACGGGAAATAAACGTAAAAGGGATAATCATAATTTTTAATTAAAAACGAATCAAAGAAGCTAGCACTAACCACAGGTCCACAAGTGGGTGGTTCGCGTGAGAGAATTTGTTATGTAATCACATCCTACAAGTAAAGTACCCAGAGGATAATTATGTAACATTTACCAGTAACAGGCCAAACGGAGTGGCTTTTAGAATCCAAATACGCACTCGGACGTAGGCTCCGATTTACAGATGGACCAGCCGGGCATTTGCCCAGAGCGCCAGTTGTGAGGGGCGGGAGAAACATAGAGGAACAAAAAAAAAATTGAGGGACGGGAAAAATATGTATGTATATATACATATATATATATATGTATATATGTGTATATATTTGCATATATAGTTACTTTCATCACTGACTTAATCATCGCGTAGTGCTGTAGGCTATATAATTTTTATTGCTCTTTGCTAACCTGTCCCTCCTTGTTTTATAGCTAACTAAAATTACGTAAGGAATTAAATATTAAATTCAAATTTTATGAAATTTTTGTTGTTACACTTCTTTGGGCGCGTTATGGAAAAAAATTATGAGAGTGAATTTTGATGATGTGCGCGCAGCATGCAAAAAATTGACAGGATGAAAACAGGCTACATACAAATTTTACGTAAGTGAGGTTATGTTATACTTCTTTAGGCACTTAATGAAAAAAATAATGATAGTGAATTTATACAATGCGCGCGCAGCATGTAACGAATAATTGATAAGATGAAAAAAGGCTACATGCAAAGAAAAAAAGCTATTTTAAATTATATACCTATTTTAGTGAATGCTATTGAATACTGGTCCATATAATTAAGAACATTTATTTATTGCGAAGATTAGTGATATAAATAGTCTTTTTATAAATATTTTCAAGTGTATTTATATAAGCGAGGTTATGTTCCCGTAAGTTTTATTTATCTGCATTACAAATTATAAATTATGTATTATTTAAATTCAGCTTGTTTCTTGATTTTCATTAATAATTAAAATTTATCTCGTTTTTGACATGACAACGTCTAATAAATCGATGAATGCCAGCTGCACGCACGAAAAAGTGTCCCGTAACACATATTGTCCCGTTACGCGGTGTCCCGTTACGCTCATTGTACGCTTGCGCCGCATCTATCTCTCTTCCACTCGATTGGAACAACCATCGATTTGACTTTTTCGAGGCACATTAAACTTGAAACACTCCCATTCGTTTCCTACTTTTCCTATCATCGTCCTATCCTTAACAGAATAACACAGATTGGAAGAAGTTAAATAGCTAACATGTATAAAAGTTATAGTTAAAATAATCTGTTCGTTAAAGTAATAAACATATTTGAATCAATGAATGCAAATAAAAGTAAATTTATCAATTAAATTGTAGATTTCATTCACTCCTTCTTTGTATCCATACAAAATAGTGATAATTCAATAAAAATGATTCAATTTTATTCATAAAAGTGTCCAATCATTTCATCAATGTTTTTTTTATGACGTCACGTTAAACTATCGTCCGTAAACCTACTTTACAGACAACCAATTTTTTTGTAACTATAACTTTTATACATGTTTGCTATTTAACTTCTTCCAATCTGTGTTATTCTGTTAAGGATAGGACGATGATAGGAAAAATAGGAAACGAATGGGAGTGTTTCAAGTTTAATGTGCCTCGAAAAAGTCAAATCGATGGTTGTTCCAATCGAGTGGAAGAGAGATAGATGCGGCGCAAGCGTACAATGAGCGTAACAGGACACAGCGTAACGGGGCAATGTGCGTAACGGGACACTTTTTCGTGCGTGCAGCTGGCGTTCGTCGATTTATTAGATGTAATCACGTCAAAAAAAAAACCTTAGTAATTGATTGCATAATGTGCTCTTTTAGAACTGGTAGTAAATGAGCTTGAGTTTGCAAAGACTACGATGTTCGGGGAGAACTGTAACCGCCTGCAGCCAGGGCGTGTACGATTCACGCCGAGTATTCGACATGCCCGAACATTACCGAATACCTGCCTTCGGGTGACTACTTCGGAATTCTTTTTTTTTTTTTTTTTTTTTTTTTTAGGTGACAAAAAAAATGTCTGTTTTAAATGCAGGAAATGTCAATGCTAACTTCTCCAGTGCTACCAATGAGAAAATCTAGTCAATGTGAGTGTTACACATACTGGAAAGTTATTTATGAATGAAAAAAAGGAATTAAAACACCATTTATGTTTGTTCTTCTGAAATAATAAATTTGTAATTATTAAGGTGAGTAATTTTTATAAAAGGGAAAATAATAATAATAAAAACAACAACTTTTTGACAAGGTTTTTCTGACATTGTGATCTAATAGTTCACCATTTTAACAAATGATTAGGTTAGGTTTATGTATTAAAAATCTGTGACATAGAGAATGAAAACGGCCAGTTGGGTTAGGTTGTGTGGACAGTGGGTTATGATAGGTTAGGTCCATTTAATATTCTTTAAAAATTAGGAATGATTGGTTGGGATAGGTTAGCTACATAGTTGAACAAAATAATTCCGAAGACACCCGAAGGCAGGTATTCGGTGATGTTCGGGCATGTCGAATACCCGGCGTGAATCTTAGGCTTCCCGCGTGGGTAGACACGGGTGGTTGTGTGGTTGTGGCTGTGGCTGTGGCTGTGGCTGTGGCTGTTGCTGTGGCGTTGAGCGAGGCGGATGTCGGCGAGAAGGCAGTCGCGCTGCTGTCCTAGGGAGGCGACCCTGAACACGCCGTAGTGATGGCTGCCTGGTGACGGCCGCCGCCGATCCATCATACTGCCATCCGGGGCAGTAAGCGTGGGCGAGCCCAGAAACCGAAGTGTCTACAACTCGCCAAGTGCATAGTAATTCAGGTGCACCCCACGCTGGTGAAGAATCATTTGAATCGACGGCGGGGGCGCGTTTCTCGTTGGATAAGTTTGGCACACGGGCCTGTGTGTGCGCTGGTAGGTTGTGTAATGCTATAAGAGTTACGTGTACCTAATTCGGCGGGGGAGAGAAGCTCCCCACCAGCTAGATCGGCTAACTGGCGTGATGTAGTGTCGTGTTGGTGTGCATTAGAGGCTTGTCGGTGTGCTGTGGTGACGGCCAAGAGCGAACGCACAATTTTATTTAGCGGGGCATGTGTGTGTGTATGTTTGGGTAAAACCACTTTGCCGGAGGTTATCGGGATCCTCCCCTCCCCCCCCCCTCCCGCAATTACTGTAAGTTCGCCCCTTGCGACGGTTGCACGTTCCATGCCATTGTGAACTCTTTTCTTAAGGCTCAGTTAACACCTTTTGTGTTAGGTTATGGCATCTTCATACTTACTATTCTTTATGTTGTACATTTACAGCGATATTTAGCAAAGTGTTTTGTAGTCAATTTTGTCTTTAGTTATACACTACGTGTGATCTGGCATTTGAAAATTTCAGGCAAATATGCATAAAATATACCTATATATATAATATTTTTGCTGAAATGCCATTTATATTCTAGTTATTGAAACATATCCTCATGAAAATCGAACAATTGAAACCGACGTGGTGGCTAGAGTAAAGTATGTGGGCCATGAGGACACGTGTCGCTCAAACGAGACTGGACTGGGTGGCCTCGCGCCTTCGTCAGGGTCGGTGGCGACGAGACAGCCTCCAGTCTCACGAGTGTCACTGTGGTTGGCCTGGCACCACCGGATTCCGAACCACTTGGGGTAACCTCGGGGTTTAGACCGTGAACGTACTTCGGACCAGGGACGCACCACAACGCCGAAAAATGTCATTGCAGGACTGCCACAAAGGTTAGGTTAGGTTAGGTTAGGTTAGGTTAGGTTAGGTTAGGTTAGGTTAGGTAAGGTAAGGTTAGGCTAGGCTAGGCTAGGCTAGGCTAGGCTAGGCTAGGCTAGGATAGGCTAGGTTAAGTTAGCGGCGTTAAGGTACATTTAAGAAACACACACAAATTCATTCAGTTGTTATTTCGGTGTTGTGGTACACAGCAGTTTTCTAGCTGTCGGCGTTGTGGTCAATTTTGACATTCGGCGTTATGGTATTTCAGCGTTGTGGTAATTCGGCGTTGTGGTCAATTTTGACATTCGGCGTTATGGTATTTCGGCGTTGTGGTAACGACCCCTTCGGACCGTCGAGCTGCTAGGCAGGAATGCGTCTGACTGCTTCTGAGGAGCTACTGCACGTGACACACCTGGGCGAGACCCGCCGCGCGGCTGGAAGCGGCGCTGGGGTCGGACTGACTAGTCGTTATGGCGATAGTTTGCGTCTTCGTCGGTCGTGTGTATTTAGAAGAATTTTTTTTTTTTAATAGAGCTGCCTTTTTTTCTTTTGTTGTGTAGAAGGGGCTTTGTTTTGATGTTTGTGACTTGCAAGACATTTTAAAAGTTGTCGCCCGATATTGTTTCAAATACGTTAAGGGGCTTACCTATTAATGTCTGTCCCACTTGGAAATTCAAAATTATAATTCATTTAATAAAAAAAAATTGCGCCAATATGAGACTCTAACATGGTTTACCTGCAATCTTCAAAGTGTGTCTGAGAATTGAACTGAAAATAAATAGTTGTTGACGCGGAGGCATGTATTCTGCTAAACAAATCTGGTCATTTATAGCGTATGGGTGTGACATCTGTAAGCATGAAGATTCCCTCTACAGAACACTATATTTATCACTAATGTACTAAGGATTTATGGAATTTATAACCAATAAAATTACCATTATGGAATTATATCTAAGGCAACCCCCGAATCTCTTATAAATTAATCATATAAATAACTATTTATTACTGATAAATAGTTTTAAAGGCAAACAAAGTTGACTAGTTGCAGCAGAGCAGTGAAAAAAATTAACAAATATGGTAGTCTTTCGTTAAAAATATGCGATGAATGATGAATTTAAAAACTAAGTTAAGTTTATAATAGTATAGAAAAATATGTATGGAAATTTACAAACGCAATGACACAATATCTTCAAACTACAGTTGCATACAGTGGCGGATCCAAAAGGGGGGTGGGGGCACCAGGGCAAGTGCCCCCCCCCCCCTGAAAAACCAGTTGTCTGCTACATTAATATTGCCGACAAAAATGATTGTTTCTGAAAACAATAAAATATTTTAATATAATTAATTAATTTCTTGTAGAATCATAAAATCTGGTGGTTGGATGTTATGTGTAGTGTGAGTAGATTAAATACAAATTTAGAAATTTTTAGACATTTTTTCTCTGGCTATTCTGGATCCGCCACTGGTTACATACCACGTTAGTCCAGGAAAAAAAAAATCTGAAGAAAAATGTTTTTCACACACTACACACGTCCCTAAATTTACCCTGAAATGATAGTTTCTTAATTCTTACTAGTTTGTGAAAAATAATCGTGTTTATCTTACTTTACTATATTAGCATCGGACGTCGTGGCTTCCGGGAAAGAAAAGTAAATAAAAACGGAAAATATGTTTTTCAAGTACTAGAGAAGTTCCTAAATTTACCCTGAAAACATGGTTTCTTAATCACTTCTAGTTCGTTAAAAATAACACTTTAAACCTGACATTACAATACCTGTGTTCTCACACTGCCGCCGCCATTCATTGTTTACTCGCGATCGTGTGTGTCTTTTTTTTTTTTTTTAGCACCAATGGAGCCAACTATAGAGAATTAAAAATAAGCTGATTCTTCCGTTTCATATATTGAAGTTAACCCTGGGTCCTGAAGGCTTGATCGTCGTGGCATGATCCTGTTGGCTTGATCTTGTGGTACATGATGCTTGCTGTTTTAATTAAGTACGTCGGAAGATCCTGTAAACTAAAAATAGTATCATATAATAATGAATTATATTAGTAAGTCTAATAGCAATGATTTTTTTTAACCATCAGTAATAATTCTTTCTTTTTATGCAATTTCTTTCATCTGCAGGATTTTCCGACGTTCTGAACTAAAACAGCAATCAAGCATCATGTATCACAGGATCAAGTCAACAGGATCATGCCATCAGGATGAAGCCTTCAGGATCCAGGGATAAACTTGGATACATGAAACACCAGCCATAACGAACACAGAATATAAGACGGCTGTAATCAAAGAATTCCCTGGAAATACTGCAAAATTCTTTGTGTCAGCTATTTCAGTGCACAGCACGTATTCCTCACAGAAAATTAACGACGTCAATAATTCAATTCAAATTTTAGCCTCTCGTTAGACTCGTTCGTTACAACGTGACTCAAAACAGTACGTACTTTAAATGCACTGTAACAAAACAAACATTTCGTAATACAATTACTTATTCTAATGAAACAACAAACATGAAATACAAGCATTAAAATTTTCTTACAACTGAAATACATTCGTTATTTAGACGAATTTCATTAATTGAACACCTACATTGACTAAATTTCTCCAAAAAAATATAAAAAACCACACAGGTAAACATAAACAATGAATGCCGGCGATTGCGTGAATACATATGTATTGATTGTAATGTAAGCTGTAAACTGTTATTTTAACAAACCAGTAGGAAATTTAAAAAAAAACTATTCTTGCAGGTTTAATTCAGGAACGTCTCTAGGATATGGAAAACATATATTCCTATTTATCACGGGTAAACAATGAATGGCGATAGCGTAATAGCACAGGTATTGTAATGTAAGATATAACATTTTAAATTTTTCATAAAGTAGTAGGAATTACGAAACCATCCTTTGGGAGTAAATTTAGGGACATGTGTAGTGTGTGAAAACCATGTTTTCCGATTATTTCTTTCCGTTCTAAAAATCCGCAACCCCTGATAATTACCTTCAAGTTATAAATATATTATATATATAATATATATAGGATAATTATAAAGTCCGTGAAACATTTCAAAAAATCGGTACAGTGAAATGGCTAAGAATTATGTAACAAATTATATACCACGTGAAAGAAAAACTCTCAAAGTTTTTTTTCCACTAGTTATAAATGTTTTATGTGTCCACCTTGCGTCACACGACACACATCTAATCGATAGTACAATTCTGCCCATACCCGACCCAGAATATCAGGAGTGATGGTAAGAGCAGCTGCTACGATGCGGTGTCTCAATTCGTCAAGGTTCTGTGGTAGAGGTGGAACATAAACACTATCCTTGATGTATCCCCACAAGAAAAAATCGCAAGGTGTCAAGTCCGGTGATCGTGGTGGCCACGGGAGTAGCACTTGGTCAGCGGCCGCCCCACGGCCCATCCAGCGATGTGGCAACGTCTCATTCAGATAATCTCGTACCACATTGTGGTAATGAGGTGGAGCACCATCTTGTTGGAAGATGAAGTCCCTGCTATCAGCTTCAAGTTGTGGCATAAGCCACAAATGCAGCATGTCGAGGTAGGTGATACCAGTGACAGTTCTCTCAGCGAAGGAGAAGGGGCCATAAACTGTCTGGTTTGACATGGAACAGAACACGTTAACTTTTGGCGAATCTCGGACGTGTTCGAGAGTTGCGTGTGGATTCTCTGTCCCCCACATGCGTGTGTTGTGTCGGTTGACTCTTCCTGAGAGATGAAAAGTGGCTTCGTCACTGAAGATTAATTTGCTTGCAAAGTCATCGTCTTCAAGACGGTTCTGCATGGCAATGCAGAACTGCAGTCGGAGCAATTTGTCATCGTGGCTGATGGCGTGCAGAAGCTGCAATTTGTACGGCTTCACTATTAATCGCTTACGAAGAATTTTCCACACTGTTGGCTGAGGGATGTTCAATTCTGCACTAGCCCGATAAGTTGACTTCTTGGGACTCCGCACCATCACGTCCCGTACACAATCCACTGTCTGTTGTGACACGCCTGGCCGACCCGATCGTTTTGCGTCCCACAAACAGCCGTCTTCCTCGAATTTCTTGTACCACTTCATTATGCTATTGTAAACTGGTGGTGTTTTGTTAAACTTGCCACGGAAAGCTCTTTGGACACTCACTACCGATTCGCTACGGGCGAATTTAAGCACATAAAAGGCTTTCTCTGCCTGGTTCGCAGCCATTTTCAGCAACTACATGCACTAGCGCCCCTGTCAGTTGTTTTTTAATATAGCTTTATGGCGCTACATTCAAAAAAACTTTCAGAGTTGTTCTTTTACGCAGTATATAATTTGTTACGTTATTCTTTTCCATTTCGCTGTACCGATTTTATGAAATGTTTCATGGACTTTATAATTATCCTGTATATATACACACATACATACATATATATATACGTACATACTTCATACGAAGTATGGATTAAATAACTCCTTAAAATGGATACAATAAGTTCTTGCTATAGTCCAAATCAAATCAGATCTTTACTGTACGATATGCTGAATGAACTCGAAGCGAATATAAGCCTCATTTTCATCAGGCTTATCAAAACATAGGTACTCATTTTCAAAAGTTCCAAAACCGATAACATTCATTTATAAAAAACTGTCTTTTTACATGGGTATAGGTAGCAAATATTTAAGTTTTAAAATATTGGAACAAATTTTTCATAAAGCAGGATGACTTAAATTAGACTGTTTATTACTTTTACCAAACAAAGTATTGTTCTATGATATTGGCAAGAAATATACATTTCAATTTTGTGGTTGTAAATCCACAACTTATACTGTATACAGGGACGCAAATCTGTAGGATTCGCAAGGGAGGTCCGTGGAATTTCGCAAGGGGGGCCCGAGAGTTTAGCACGTGGGCTTAAACCGACACGAGTCATCTCATAGGTTCTTGAATGTTGAATACTGTCCATATGTTGGTCTACATGCTTGCGATAAGCAGAACAATTTTGAAATATGCATAAAGTTATCCATTAAACATAGTTTTGACATCAAACCCGTTTCACAGACACAATTTTGAAAGCGAAAGCAAGCTCAACACATACTATTAAATTGTCAAACTTGGTTGCTGTTGATGGCCGTTGTTCTGTCGTTCGGACGTCGCAGTTCTTGTACCAAGCTCTATGAAAATTGGCCTGAGTTGCTAACCATTGTCTCGTGGACACAAGTCGTTAAGCTCGAGGCGAAGCCGAATGAAGCGAGATAACACACTCGCAGATTTCAGCTGTCATCAGTATCCTGCCTGTGATCGCCGTGCAGTAGCTACTAGGGTCGTCGGTAGCGCGCTGGGCTACTGGCCACGTGCTGCAGCTTAAGGGTGGGCGGAGCTTCTAGTGGGGAAGGGGGTAGGCTGAATGGAGGGTTGGAGGGACTCTTTTGTCACTGCATTTGCTGGAGCCCAGTCTGCTAGCAAGGTCTCGGCAAGGCGGACTGCCTACCGCTACATACATGTACACCCACAGGAACAAGCTCTCGTATCGCCTTGCTAGCATTTCGACAGTGTTTGTTAATTTGAAAAATAAGATAAGTGTGCGCTCCAGACTATTCCCATGAATTGCAAAGAACTTTAATTCGTGCTTAAAGGTGTTTTTTTCTTTTTAATTCACATACATAATTTAAGAGATTTATATTCATTACAAAAATTTTGTCATCAAAAATCAACGAATAGCTCGTGGTTTCATAACGTCGAAGGCTACTTAATAAAGTTTAATAAATCACAAATATTCTCCGAAATTTTTACTTTCTAAATAATATTTAAGTGATGAATGGTTTTTCATGTAGTCGAATATTTATTAAAAAAATTGCGGACCACGAAGAAAAATCACATATTACTAATATGTTGTTTTCTAAAAGTAGGAATAATAAGATGAAAAAATTAGATAGTTTTATTCGTACATAATAAAAAAAAATCTAAATAAGTAGACTACAGACAGATTTTTAACCCACTTTCTGAAGAAAAGGTGCAAGCCAAACTCACTTCCCAATTTCTGCAAAAAAAAAAAAATAATAATAACGCTGGCAAGAAAACTTGTGCACTGACAACACATTGTCAACTTTGTATTCTAAGTCCCAGTTCGTGTTTAGTTACACAATATACTTTACGGACACGGCATTCTACTATTTTCTGCCACTTATTACATGTTTACCATTTGGTTTTTTCAGCATATATATTTTCTTTAAACGATTTTAATGATGCACAATATGATTAATATTTGAACATAAAGGAACTGGAATCCCGTTCCTATCTGTTATAGAGACTGTGCGGAGTACTGATTGTTTAGATGCAAAAGCGGACTACAGGTGGATTCAGACGTCATGCTTATTCAGTCACGTGGAAGTCCACCTGAGTTCACAATGATCGGAGTTCGGGTGGTGTGGAAGAACTCAGTGTGCACTCACTGTTGTGCTCAAGGTCAACAAATCATGTAACGCCTTTTTTTTTTATCTACCTCAGACAACAATCAAATTTTGAACCATCTGGACCATTTTATCTTTGGGTACGCAAAGTCACACTCACTAGTAACCGTGAAACATTCAATTATAGAAACCTTGAATAATTCAATAGGTTGATATTTTCCGACTTTCGTGTATTTAGTCAGAATTTGTAAATACTTTGCTTAGTCCCTAAACGACACATTCCTCTATAACTGACATGCGTCATGAAAAAATTCTGCTAGTGAATTTTTCTTGAGGCTAATTAAAAAATATTCATGAAGGGTTTGGACAAAATTCGTATTTCTGAAATCAAAATCATATGTCGTATTCGAACATAAATGCTTTTTCGGCACAGAATAATTCTATGAAATTCGGCTGCCACGTTTATGTGCTCTGAATTGAGTAATCTGCAATCTATATAAAACATACAATGCATCAAAGCATCTATGTAACCAAACATGTAATTTTTTCGACACCGTGCAAAAACTTAATATCCGATGAGCACTCGAACCATCTCCGCATTATCGGTGATGGAAACGCGATGCGATTACGTAATGAAAGTCTTGGTTCGATCCTAACACCACCGCATGACAGTGCGACGTAAACTTTTACCCCTGCTTTAGCCAGGCCTAATGCCTAATACCATGCAAAGTTTCAAAATATAAAGTGAAATATATGGGCGGATATTTTAAGGGGTAGAAATCGAAACTGAAATGCACCATATTGATTTCAACAGGCTAAATGCCATATCGATTTTCTATCGTAAAAAATCGAGAACTTGCCTTCCTACAGACATTAAGAGATTTTCACACACTAAAGTATGTCTCGTCTTTAGTTTGCAGTGCGCATTTTCTCTCCATCGCAGTTTTCTGTCGTTAGCTCTGTGCTGGCTTCCCTGTGCTCTGTTATCAGGTATATGCCAGAAAGCACAAAAGCACACTTTGTAAAGTAATGACAGTATTTTAAAAGGTATCTGAAGGATTGCGTTTTTTTTTGTAAAGTAAAATTTGGAATGAGAATTTGGTAAATACATTTTCCTGTTGTATTTCATCAAGAGTATCATCTAGTTACCCCCCCCCCCCCCTTTTCACAATGAGACAATTAGAAGACACCATCTTGGCTTCAATGTTTTTTTGCGTACAATTTTTGATATTTTAATATTAATAAGTTTGGCTCTTTTGAGCATAGCAAATATTTTTATGGAATGCCTTATTATTAGCGATTTACTGCTATAAATACTTTCTCGTGTGATATAATAATTGGTAATAAGCATTGCATTATTTTTTCTTTCATTCTGACAGAAAATGTAATAATATTGTCAATATACGCTATTTCATGGTGTTAAGAAAAATCAGCTAATAGTAAATTAATTTTTTTTAAATTAACAATGATATAAAAAAGACAATGTTAACTATCCGGGAAGTATAATTCTGTAAACAGTGGTTGCCATTTGCTCTGTACTGCAATATAACCATGAGACAGACCATATAACGTAGTGCATTTTGACAGTAGATATTACAGCAGTGGTCATTTCCGAAAAGAAAACGCCGATGACTTACTTCATGGCTATTTATAGTATCCAGTCACTGTTAACTTCAAGCATTCCCCAAATAATGCACTAAGAATTTTTTAGTAAAATGATGCCAATTAAGCTATTTAAAATTGTATTATTATGGCTTGAAATAATTTTAAATCAAGATGGCGTCTTTCTGTTGCTTTCCGTCCGCTCTGAGGGAACAATGGCGCGCTCCAGTGCTGCAGTGTTGCCCAGTCTAGCACACTCGCCTCTTGTCTACATCCGGGTACGTTCGGGCACAAGAAGTTGTCAGTTCGGGTGTCATTCCAGTATACACACACACACACACACACACACACACACACCTATACGTGTTTAGGCCCCTATTCGAGGACCCCATTTTTTACCCTTAAATAGAGGACGGGAATACACAAACACTAACGTAGCTTCCGAGGACTATTACTTTAGCAAGCATATCAGAGGACCTGTCAGACTGAGGACCTTCACACAAAGTGTGTCTGGCGCTTTATCCGAGGACTGTAAAGTTTTACAGTTAACTGCAGGACTAGCAAAATCAGTATAAATGTTTCAACAAGACAGGGTTCCTGGTAGTCGTGTAGTCGAACCAGTGGTCCTTGCTAAGGTGATACGGAGTCGATTCTCGGGGTTCTTCCGTTTTCTTCCCTCTATAATCCCGCTGCTGCTCCATTTACATTTGACTTCGCTTCATCGTTACTAAATACCTATATTTTATAATTTCCGTAAAAGTTTTTTTTTGATAAAACCACTTATCCGAATTTGTGTAAACATACAAAAAAATATATATTTTTTAACTGAATTAAAACATAAATTTCGCTCCAAAAACTTCATTTATTTAAATGTTATTCACGAAAAAATTGTTATGATGATTAATTTTTCTATTAATTGAGATTTTGAACTATGAATTACAATTCAATATTTGTAAGAGAACCCGTAGAACCCCGTTTTTCAGTTCTATATGTTCCAATTCCGATATAAAAAAATAATTAATGTTTTATTTGAAGACATCAATTCTGCTGGTATTGAACGAAGGTTTCAACCAACCTAAATAATAAACTAGATAAAACTAGTGATTTAAGAATAAGAAGTCAGAACTATATCCTACTTATCGTATTAAAGGAAAAATTTAATTTTCATACATATTAACATAGAAATCTCAACATATAAAATATTTAAAAACCAACAAATAAATTCTCAACGAAATGTTTAAACAACAGTGCAACCAATAATAAGTGTGATACAATTACAAAAATGTATTCAGTTAAATTTTATAAAAATTAAAAAAAATAAGGTATAATTAGTTTTTGGTAAGAGAATAAAACTTTCCGAAATTCTTGTCCAAACGAATGTTATTAGTTTCACGAAAAAACTGAATTACGAACTTTAAATAAGAACTATATTCTACGAAAAACAATGGACATTAAATAGTTTAGAATATTGTTTCATGTTTAATATTTAGACCGCATGGTTATATTTACACACCAGCTTAAAATCAATTCTTAACCGTAGACTGTGTACTGCACCAATCAATCTAAGGACTTTTACACAGTTTGATATATACTATTTCATGACTTGATGTAAGTTTTTGGACATACGCCATTGCTAAGAACTTTTTCTGTTGAAGAAAAACTAATACATAAAATAAATAAAAATACACAAGAAAGACAAAAAACACACAAAATTAAGCAAACAATTGCTGTTGTCAACAAGAATATAAACACCACAAAATATTCCGAAACAGAAATATGGTCAACAAACAAAGAAAAAAGTACTAAGTGGACAAAAAAACACACAAATGATGACAACACAAAAATATTGAAACCAAAATAATTCAGCACAACAGTTGAAACGAGACAAAAACACGACAAAACGAAAAGACAAAAAAAAATACAATAGTTTTACCAAAACAGAAAAGACAAAAAAAATACAATAGTTTTCTGTTTTGGTAAAACTATTGTATTTTTTTTTGTCTTTTCGTTTTGTCGTGTTTTTGTCTCGTTTCAACTGTTGTGCTGAATTATTTTGGTTTCAATATTTTTGTGTTGTCATCATTTGTGTGTTTTTTTGTTCACTTAGTACTTTTTTCTTTGTTTGTTGACCATATTTCTGTTTCGGAATATTTTGTGGTGTTTATATTCTTGTTGACAACAGCAATTGTTTGCTTAATTTTGTGTGTTTTTTGTCTTTCTTGTGTATTTTTATTTATTTTATTTATTAGTTTTTCTTCAACAGAAAAAGTTCTTAGCAATGGCGTATGTCCAAAAACTTACATCAAGTCATGCACTCCCATTGCACAAATCTTTTAAAGATAACATACTATTTCATGTTAAATAAGAGTACCGCGTGGTCATTTACACATCAGTTTAAGCTCAATACTTAAACGAGGACTGTGTACTGTACCACTCAACCTAAGGACTGTTACACAGTTTTATATACTGTTCCATGTTTAATAAGAGGACCACATGGTCATTTACACACCAGTTTAAACTCAATACTTAACCGAGGACTGTGTATTGTACCACTCAATCTAAGGACCTTTACACAGTTTGATATACTGTTCCATGATTAATAAGAGGACCGCGTGGTTATATTTACACACCAGTAAAAACTCAGAATTTCACCGAGTATTTTGTCTTTTATCACTCAATATAAGGACCTTTACAAAGTTTATATGCTGTTCCATGTTTAATAAGAGGACCGCATGGTTATATTTGCACATCAGTTTAAACTCAATACTAAACCAAGGACTGTGTATTGTACCACTCAATCTAAGGACCTTTACACAGTTTGATATACTGTTCCATGTTTAATAAGAGGACCGCGTGGTTATATTTACACACCAGTAAAAACTCAAAATTTTACCGAGTATTTTGTCGTTTATCACTCAATATTTAGTTTATATGCTGTTCCATGTTTAATAAGAGGACTGCATGGTTATATTTGCACATCAGTTTAAACTCAATACTAAACCAAGGACTGTGTATTGTACCACTCAATCTAAGGACCTTTACACAGTTTGATATACTATTATATGTTTAATAAGACGACCATTTGGTTAAATTTACACACCGGTTTAAACTAAATACTTAACCGAGGACTGTGTATTGTACCACTCAATCTAAGGACCTTTACACAGTTTCCAGGGTGGTGGTGTTTTTGTGTTTCTGGCGCCACTCCCGTCCCCCTCCACCCCTCCATCCACACTCCACCCTGCCCGCTCGTCAACATGCTCCATCGCAACTTGCAGTTCGTGGAAACGTGCGACTCTACACAAAATCAGCTCAACACGTGTGTCTTCTCTCCAGTGCTGACAACTTATTCGTCACTCAGTGGCGGATCCAGCTTCAAATATTGGGAGGGACCGATGACCCAGTACCTCCTACTTTAATTGTGCGTCCGAAAATTTCGAAAACTAACAGCTTCTCAAGGGGCTATTTGAACACATGTATGACGTCACGTAAACATAAATTAGATAAACAAGTATCACAAAAAAATTAAAAAGTATTAAATTGAAATATTGAACCAAATTCTAAAGGTCAGATGCGGCAGGAAGCCTATTATATTTTTTCACACTTCAGTTTTTCGACAGTTTTTTTTTTCTTTCAATGCGAAGTAGAGAAAAATCATAAAACGTTACCTGGTCCTAATCATCTCAGTGAACAGATATTTATTTCCAAACTTGGCCTTCCAATGTGCGCCAACTTACCACAAAAACTCATACATTCCCCTAACCTTTCTATTTTGAAATGCCTATATTCCTAATGTACCAATTTCTAAAAATACCAAATAAATATTGGAATAAAATGTACTTATAAACAAAGTCCTCGTCATCAGCATACATAAATTAAATTTTTACATGTGAGATTTTTATAATAATCACATACCAAATTTTATTTTTGTCGCCATAATTTTATTAATTTAGAAATTTCTCTTGCTTCAAAAGGTTGAACCTTTATTTTTTTAATTGAGAATGTTATGGTTTTTTGTGCATTTTCCATTTGAATCTCCTAAATGAAAAAAATTATGGTCTGCGATTTTTAAATTTACTCCATAGAATAATCTATTCTCCTACAAAATACTAACAAATCACAGACAACACTTTAAAAGTTCTGTTATCATGTAGATGAAACTAGAGATTGATAGATAGATACGTCAATTTCTTCAATACCAACTGGACACTGTTCAGTCTTGAAAAGAAAGATGTATGTTCATATGTTTAAATATAGAGAACACTTACGAAACTGATTATACAGTAGAACATTTTTGTATTTATGCATCTTTAATGCACCTGTACAGTAAGTTTAGGCTAAGATTATTCTTCGAATAACTTTTGTTTCTGCTTAGATCGAAAACTTTTAAGGACGAGATACATTCCGATAATGGTTTTTATGTTTTTATAGTACTTCATGAAAGTTGTATAATTCTATGGGAGTGAAATGTACAAATGAAATATTCGAAACATATAAAGAATATCAACTTGAAAGTGTTAAAAACAATAATAAAGTTTTATAAAAACTATGTGATTATCACCATGTATGCCCTTATGTGTTCTTATTTGATTAGCATGCCGCTGTTTTAAATAAGTAATGAAGATGGGGTTGGAGAACGTTAGTTTAAATGTTTTGCATATCATAGCCGGATATATTTAAGGAGGTTGGGCAAAGGGGCATTAGTTCAGGTGGCTTGTCACATTGTGTGGGTTGGGGAGAAGTGAGTGGAACATTGTGTATAAATGTTATTTATTTATATACAGATAAAAAAATATTTTATCATATTGCATTACAACAAAAGATAAGGTACAAATCGGGCAAACTTTCGGCACCGGAAAAGTGAAAAAAAAAAAGAAAAAAAAGTGCCGATCCTAAATACTGAAATACCTATGATGTAAATATAGGTAAATTACGTATTTTGTGATGTCATTTCTGTAAAAATATTTACATGAAGCGCTCAGTTTATCAGTGAAAACTGCCTACCACAAACAAATTTTAAGTTCTTACTTCCAAGAACCCTTAATGAAAGTAGCATTTTTCGTGGCTAGTCAGGAAAAATGTATATCAGGTGAGACAATATATATTTAGTTTCCTTGAAACGTGTTTATGTCCAATCGAAGTGTTGAAACAGCGTAAACATTTCAAGCGTTGGAGTAGGACGGTGGAAGGGGTGAAGGAGGGTGGGTGGTTGGGAGAGTGGGAGGGAGGCAGGCAGTCAGGCAGGGAGGGAGGTAATGAGGTACTCTCAACCCATTCTTAACCAAGTGCAACGTTGCCAAATTAGCGCAGTAGCTGTGTGTGGGATAGCTCACTTGCATTTTTCCAACGTTGCCTGAAACTGGTATCAATACACACACCAACAACAGAAGAGATATCTTGTATGTGAGCTTGGAAAGTAAGAGAAATTAGAAAGGGAAAAAAGATTAACTGTTACTAAAATACTGTTTACTCGCAATGATAATTAATTTTTTTCCCTTGTTTTAATACATCTATAATGAAGAGGTGGAATGAACATGACATACGACGCGTGAAAACATGATAGCGATAAATAAATAATATGTTTGTTCGTATTTATAGATTCATAAAGAAACGCACATCTACGCATTAAAATCAAAAATGTTTTTTTCAAACACTTTTGTATTTATTTACTTACCCAGGTACCGAAATGGATGAATCTGAGTAAAGCTCAACAAATATAAAACAAACTACCTCGAAAACCCCAACTTGTAAAAGTGTTAATTCACAACTCAAATTCTATTTTACCGACAGAATGGTCAATTCTTAAAACCAGCATTTATTTATAGTCACAGAAAATGACATCGAATGAAAGAAAAACTGATAGTAGAACTGGAATAGGGTATTTTTCATAGTACAGGTAACTAGAGATGATATTTTATTATATTTTTGATATATGTCTACAGAAATGACTTAACAGTTGTCTGTAAAAGTGCATTAAAATTTAATTGCGATACCTACCTTTTGCGATTATCGTTTTAAAACTGCATGTTAAAGACTTAAGTAGATAATATCATGTACATATGTAAGAACGCAATAACTTGCATTTGCATATGGGCGCAAGTTTGGTTTCGATGACACAAATTCACTTTGTGAGAACTAATTTTCATAAAAAAATCTACCCTATCCAGTTTTTATTATCGTTACTTACATGATATTGACTACGAGAACTTGTGCAAAAATCAATTCCCATATCTTCGCATAAAGTTATATCTAATAATTTATTAATATTACAAAAAAATAATTATACAAAATATTTATACGTAAAAATACGTGCATAATTTAAATTAGCAGGCTATACATTGTCAAGAAAATTCCCTTAAATAATACTTTCGTTGCACGGTTATCTTATTATAGTGTTGATGACAGCAGGAATTGCAACATAATTATTAGAGTGGAATCCTAATCAAATGGATGCCAACTCGGCCCTTATTTTTAGTACATTTAAAAATAACAAATAATATTTAATAATGTATGTTTTTAAAATATTAATTGAATATTAAGTACGAAAATTATATCACTAAAAATATTTATGTAGGTATGTTTATAAAGCAAGGCAAGGTTAAAATTTAACAATTCTAAATAAGTAAAACTACTTTAACCAACTATCTCTGTTATCCGTCACTACTTGTATGCGATTTTTTATGAAACGTTATTCATGCTGTTTCCGTAAAAAAAAAAAAAAAAAAAAAAAACAGAACATTGCTTGAATAAAGCTCGAGCTGCAAATAAACAGAAGAAAATGACTTCTTTTTATAAGGATGTAAACAATTTAACTTAAAGAAATTCTCCAAAGTCCGTACATATGTACACATTGTACAACATTGCTCATTAAACTATGTTATACTAAATTGGTAAATAAAACTACTATATATGTTATCTAATTAAAAATGGTTAACTTTTTTTCCCAAATAATTTAAAATCTCGTACTACTTATTTACTTATATTTAAATGTAACTGTTCACGTTTGAAATTGAATTTCTATTGTCCGTCTATTAAATTATCCGTCATAGGACCGGTCCCGAGGGTGACTATTAAAAAATTAGGTTTTACTTAAAAAATATGTTTAGTCTGTAAATGTTAGAATAAAAATTAAATCTGTGTAAGTTGGAAACAAATAAATATTGAATTAAGATAGATTTCAACTTACAAAACGTGATTGGTTTAAGTTACTAAGCCATGACCTAACACACTCTTTCACTCCGCCACGAATATCTAAATTGGTGTAAATATATATACTTTCAAAAACATTATGTATGTTTTAGGTACACCTTTTTCTAATCACACGATGTTTGTCTGCTAAAGTGTTAAGGTTACTGTGGATAAATTTTTACGGTTTTTCCACTATCTTTGACGTCACCATCCCCTAACACAACAGCAGACTTGAAACCCAGATTTTTCCATTCTCTTTAAATTTTCAAATCCGGAGTTTGTAATTGTGCCTATTACTTGCTTTGTCTTCCTTTTGATTGTAACACATTCTAGCATCACCTTTTGTTTCATCCAACGAGAGAACTGTAAAGCGCTCTCTTGTTGACACGATAGCAATTGAAAACACAAAATCTCTCAAGAGAGCAGCTGCTAACGGTAAAATAATTATTTTACTAAAGCTTCTATAAAAACTCAAAGATTTCCAAAACAACAGTAATTTAGCAGGAAGGCACGTGTTGTCTGACCGCATGTTGCTAAAAACCAGCCCAAGGAATATAAAAGTAGACAGAGATTTCACCCTTAGAATAAACATGATTTCTGCCCCCCCCCCCCCCCTCCTCCTTCTGCTACTATCGGCTATAAATGATTCTGACGCTACTAACACAGCATAAAACCAAATGATTTAATTTTGACCCAAAATATATTAAATACTAGGTTTTCTTCGGAATTCATCCAGTACAGGATTTGGTATTTTAATACACATATACGTTTAAATAAAAAAGTCTTACGTTGTATTTCCTTGTTTTGATATTCATGTCAAAAAAGTTAAGTCTTTGTTTAATGTTTTATTACAGATTAAATGTGTTTAGATTATAAAATACTTGATTCACACTCCATTAGTATCTTTGGGTTCTAAAATAACTTTATTAATTTACATAAATTCCCATATATTGAAATACATTATTGATAGAAGTTGTTATAAATGTCGTAAAAATGCAAATAGGAATTTAAAATTAGTGCCTTCAAACACTCGATTGTTACATTAATATACACATGGGCACAAAAATATTAATACACATGTCTGTATTGAAATACAAACTTTTGTCGAGGTAACGCTGCTCATTTATATTTGATGCAATTCCCATTATTTAACATCAATACATCCTGTTTATTTTTTATTTAATTCATAAGCCAGACGTTTGCCAAATAAAACGATATTTTCTTGAGCTCGATTAAAAAAAATACAAGTACTTCACCCTGACCGTGTAACATTTGTTGATTTACTTTTTTTTTATTTAAAACCATTTGTTAAATGGTTTCCTTAAAGCTTGAATAGTAAACTTTATTTTCTTGGGTGTAATATATATATATAATTTAACTCTGAATGTGAATGGCATTTTGATATTAGTACAGACGAATCGTTAGTGTTAAATAAGCACATCGTGAGACCTATCTTGTGACGACCCCCTGGGCTTCCCCGTGACGTCACGACTTCCAACCATGTTCCCGTTACTCCGCCGCGCCGGGGCAGTTATGGCCCTAACGCCCTTGGCGTGGCCCACACGGTGTTAGATGGAGACTTTCTGCGATTCTGACTTGTGCTCCAGGACACTTTTTTTGTTCTACCTTTATTTAACGAATTATTTTAAAAAAACTTAAAACCTTTCGCTTTAGATTTTCCAACCTTCATGCCGATATAAATTATTTTTTTGACAAAAATGGTTAAATACCTAAGCATCACCAACGCCTTCTTAAACACTTTAAACGTGAAGTTTCAAATCAGTTTCAGGTATATGATATTATTTCTTAGTTATCATAGAGAATAAAATTTTGAAATTAATAATCATTTTTAATGATACTACTCATCTTAGATAAGCTTCTTTAGTTTACAGTAAAAGCAAGGATAGTATTTATTTAAAATTTTCATTAACCTTTATTGCCATAGAAGTTCTAATTTCCAGTGCTAAGTATGTATTAGGGCCTACTGCCACAGCTACATAACCAAGCTTGAATCTAATAATTAAATACATGGCATTTAGACTGAAAAGCAGGCTCGCTCGATAATACAGTTCATAGCTATCTTTAGAAAAAAATATTTGCCAATTAAAAAGTTCAACATTTTTATAAAAATATATTTTATACAATACTTGATTTTTTAAATGTATAGACAATGGGTTTGAAACAATTCATTACAAATAATTTCAGCCCCTTTGAGAAATAGGTCACACAAAATTTATACCTACGCGTGAGATAAAAATGTAGCCGGCCTTAGTTTCATTTTTGACTGAAGTCAGTCGATAGTTAACTTAACAAAACTAGCTTTCCGTCTGCTTTAAAATAAATAAGTGTTGTTTTATTATTATGAGCTTATCTCATTCCTATTTTCTATGACCTGAAGATTGTACATGAAAAACATTTGTTTAGATAAAAGTCAACTTGTTACTGGTTGTAAAATTCACACGCTGTGAAAAATTCTGTTTGACGTTTTAACCAAGTCATGTTTAAAAATAATCTAATAATAAACATATCCAACAATTTTCCAGTAACAATAACATAATAAGTCTAAATAATAAATAAATTATCATCAGATAGTTTACTTAGATTTGAAACTAGGACTAAATTATCATATAAAAATAAAACTATTTTAGTGACAGCTGCAGAATAACACTACCATTGTAACATGGAAAAAATAATAATATGCTAAGCAATGGAGCCTTTTCATAGAATACATGTTTCATAATTTTGTTAAGTATATTCTTAAGCTTCAAATATTACAAAATGTCTATTGCATGACTAATAATTTAACTTTTTCCAACCGTCTGTACATACAAAACATAACACACTACATAACACTACATACATAACACACATACGCACACTTCGTCCACAGTAACATGAATAGTATTCGAATTCTTTCAATTTATTGTAACAGATTTTGGAAGTAATTTATAACACCAAGAATATTTTGTTCATTTTATTTCAACCAATTTAAACTGCACAGTATGAATAGTTTACAATTTTCATTTGTTTATTTATTTTATATTGTTACGTAAAATAAAAACTCATAAATAATATTTATTTTATTTACAAATTTAACTAAATACCTACATATAACGCGTGTGCTACGTAGTTTTGGTGACAGTTACTTACGAAGTTCATAAAAATCAGAGTCGCTAAAAAAATTTTAAATAATGAAAAATTCTTAAAATGTAACTTATATTATACTTTTAGATGACTTGCAAACTTTCATATATATTAACACAAAGATAAGAGCGTTTTCATGTGACACTGTCACATAACGTCGTGAAATTTATGTGAAAAACTTGAAAAAGAAAGTTTGATTTTTGTGCTTCAAAGATTACACATAATCCCTTACAAATTAATAGCTATAATTCATCCCAACCTATTGAAACAGAGGTTTAATACAAAACCTCACTCTATTGACGAGGAATCCAACCCATGCCCAGGACGGATCTAGGGCTTTCCTTCAACGGGGTCAAAAATGTGTTTGCGCTTCCCACTCACAATGTATTACAGACCAACAGCAAAATTATTAATTTGCGTCCGTGTACATTATAGTCCTAGTATAAAATTAAAGTTAACATTCGTGCAACCCATGTACATGAATTTCATTTCACAGGTTTTAGTATAAAAAAAATTTGGTTTGATGAAGCACGGACTGGATAAAAATTAGTAATTTTCCTAACTAAGAAATGTGGTGAATGTAGCCGACGCTCGGTGGGTTTACTTGGGGCTCTCTCGTGTTTTATCACCCCTTGAGGAAAATATATTTTAAACAGATAATAACAACTTTGTCACTATTTATTACATACAGCAAGCACTACGCGGCTTTCACGAGGGACTTCCAGAAAAAAACAATCTGTCGCTCTCATCCCCACCCTGCTGTTCCTCCCGCGGATCAAAACAACTGCATTCCATGGTGAACACACCACAGATTGCACAAGTCACTGGTGATGTTCTGGCTTGCGATGCTCGAGCCGATCCCCCAAGAGAGACTTCACTCCTCACAGCACCGAGTCGGCACACAAGTCACACAAGTGATTCAAAGCCCACTATCGCCAGGCTCAGGCTTACACGCTATATTAATTCTTCCCCCCCCCCCCCCCGTAGCATTTTTCATTTTCTCTCAATAAGTATTGGTCAATAGGTAGTACTGCTAATTAAATATTATATTTCTTTGCGTGTGTTGTTCTGTCACAGATATGTCCAACTGATATTTATAAAGTGTAATATAACGGGCGTAAAATGTTGCGTAAGTGTTAATTATTAGCAGTTTCGCAACTGTCTACACTCATTTTGTTGTAGTAGAACTACAAATGCAAAAGAGTTCTAAAGATAAAATCTATAGAAATAGCCCTTATAGTAGAGAAATGTCGTAAAAATGAAGTCATCAACATATGCAGGCTGTGCTCGGCTTGGCTTCAAGGTCACAGGTTGTGGAGTTAAGACGGGTCCTGTTGTTTTTCTGTAATATAAGTTTATTGTGTTGGTTGGGGGAGGGGAGTGGAGAGGTTTGTAAGCTGTCACCAGCTACCTACCCAGTAGCAAGATAGGCACACATAGTCTAGCCGTGGTTTTACTTCGCTCCTGACTGTGCGACCGGCCGAACCAACAGCAATTAGATACGGCACGCGGCAGAAGCGCCACGAACTCTTCGGCTGTGCACTTGATTTGCGCTGTAGGACGCAGCAAGCCTTGATCTTTACATTTAATGACCAATCCCCAGGTGCTTAGTCGGAGGAATTAGATTAGTTTTTCTGCGAGTCCGCCGGGATTCTACTCTAAATTAAAAATGACAAAAATCTCTACAGAAATTTGTAACATAAATAAACCTGCCCTCTGTAATAAGAGACCAGCATTTAGTTATGAAGATACCTTTATGAATACGTCCTGTTGACAGCGACGAGTTTTGTTATGACTGCAGAATTTTTGAAATTAAACTTTATGCAGACAATAAACGCATTTATCCTTAATATTTGATCTATTATTTGCAATAAACGATTTGTTCATCGCCAACTTAAAGGCGTATATAACACTTGGAAAGCACTAATAACCATCAGTTGTATATTTTTGGATTATATTTTCGTAATAAACCTTCAGCCGAAGTTTGTTGTTTGAATTCTTACTCATACTGGATAGCATCAGTTCTTCTTCATTGCACTAACGGCACAGATATCCATGAACTTAAATCATCTCTCTATTAATAGACGTAATTGTGTCAATGAAGCAAAATTTCCTTGAATACACCAGCAATAGTCTCCAAAAATAAAACACTTACGTAGGTTGGTTACTAAATGAGATTTTCTCCATGGTATCTCGGCTTCCTACATATAAAGAAGAATATTATAACAAAGTCTTACATTACAAATAAATAATAAAAATAATTAATATGGCTTAGGAAAATATTACTTATTATAGATAATATCAACACATGTAATAAATAATTTCTTTCGTTTCACAATCATAATCCTTGATTTATCTTCTCTTTGAAAATTTTATTTTTTACTTCCAAAATTTTCCTTGGCCCTGTATATGATTTTACTTATCTTTGTAAATGATCAAATCTATAGGGAAAAGTCGGTTAAATTACTCGTTTCCTTCGTTTATGCGAAGTGGAAATGAGCAGAAATACTGGCCTTCCTAATTAAAATCACTGTGGTTAAGTAACAAACGGTACATTGTGTGTACCTATTTTAGTTAGAATCTGCTTTTTTAACAGTTTAACTATAAAAATGCGAGTAATTAAAAGCACGTTTTTAAATATTACTATTAAAGTAAATAATTTTATGATAAGCGGGGGTGAATATGTCAACAGCACTTAACAGATCAATATAGTTGCTAAGTTATTTAAATGCACTGTATTTATTTCAGTAACATACTTATTTTATAGTACACGTTTTAGTCCAATTACTTATAGCGTGAGTGTAATAAATACTATTCATTATTAAATTATTTTTTAGGGGCTAGTGTTATAAACCAAAAGGTTATGCAAGTTTTGTTTCCAACAGTTGACCGTATTAACACGTCCGTGTACCACAACATTCTCTAGTGAGAAGTTATAAACATAAATTTCAACAACAAATATGTTTATTGGTTTAAATTTTTTAATGGCTTTTAAGTAGATAAGTTTATCACATTATTTACGATTGGTATATTTCGTGTCCATTTGCTGGCTATAAACAAGAGCGATTATAATAACAAATACGTAATTTATAGACAATATTCCATTATGATTTTATAAATTATAATTTTTTCTAAACAATTATTATTTATAAATTAACTCAAAGAGAGGTAAATAATAATTAAAAAATACATTCCTAAGAACTACAGCAGAAAATTTAAATGTGTAAGTGAAACACATTTCTCAAACATGCATGTTATTCGGAAAGTCTTAGTTTTGCACCACGCGCGCAACGCGTTAGAAGAAGACGTGAGAGGATGACCTTGCGAATGGGTTGGTAACCTTCCAGGAAGGAGTTAGCAACGCAGCCGGCCTACGCCTCCTCTCCCAGACGCGTTATGGAGCCTCGGACCCTCTATGTCTCCATTAGAAATGTGCTTGCTGTGTTTATTCTGTGTTTTTACTGTTAAGTTGATTAAATGACTAGTCTGGAACCTATACTATTTTGAAATTCTTCATTTTTAAATATAAAATAAATATTTACGCCATTCCTCTACAAAGCTCTTGAAACTCTCAGTTTTTTTTAATCACAATGGTGATAACAGTGCGAAGATTTATTTTGCATATGGATACCTGTCCGGCAGCCGGTCTGGATTCGAATGATTCAACCATGCGACTTCGAAATCTTCTTAAGAGGATAGGAAAAGTAGCAACGTGCATTACTGACGAAAATATAAATACAAAAATAGAATTTGAGCGACCTCAAAGAATACAACGGGGTTTGTTATGTCGTCTAAATATTTTCATTAAGGTGACCTGAAGTACAGAGACAGTAAAAAAAAAAGACAATATTTAGTTTTAAAATTTTTAACTTTCTTCATTAAAAAATGGGCTTTAAAATAAAATTATATGGAAAGAAAAAATTGATTGTAAAGTTATAAAAATCAGTTAAGTTAAACCTCTGCAATAACCAAATAAAAGAAAGAAAGAAATTCATTACTATTTTCGTTTTCAATTTTTAAATTAATGTGAAAATAATTTAAAATTATTATTTTGTTAAAATATTTAGTAATTATATTGCTTTTTCTTTTATGATTTCAATAATTTTACAGTCATGTTTATTTCATAGATTGTATTTTTTTCTAGTGTTTCACATGCCATTATTTTATTTTAAAAAAATTCGACTAAAAATAACAATACACTCTATTATTTCAGGAAATCCAGGTCTCCATAATGAAAAGATCTAGTCGCCCAGATTATATATATAGATAGATAGGTAGATAGATAAGATAGATAGATAGATAGATAGATAGATAGTTTCTCAAAGATGTTTTTGGTCAGTTCGCCATATCTTCCTTACAACTTCAAAATTAATGATTTAATAACGTAAATAGACAATTTACAAAAATTAATGTTTTGAATTTAATTATTATAAAAACATGTTTATAAAAGCCTTATTTTGGTCACAAGTCTACGCCATTTTTGAGATTGCCATAGCTATATAAATAATCTTACATGCATGACAGCTGTTGAAGCGAATTAACCGAAGTAAGTTCCACATACTTTTATAACTTAATTTGTAACATAACTTATTTAATTTTTTCATTAATTATTTATATAGGGTTTGCAATGTTACTTTATATTTATCTAAACCCCAATAACACTGATATTCTGTCTGCTGTTAGGCTATATATTATTTCTCAAAGGTGTTTCTTTGCCGTTACGCTAAATCTCCCATTGTACTTCATCAAAATGTATGATTTGCATTTACACAGCAACTTTGCTCATAGACTCCGCATTATTCTCACAATTTATTATAAAACTTTGTATTTCCAAATGATGAGGAAATAATTCCCAAGAAAAGTAGGCATAACAATGACCATTAATAAATCACAAGGTCAGACGCTTTAAAGGGCAGGTTTATATTTCCCAGAACCTCTTTACCACATGGTTTTTTCACGAGTTGGTATATTCAATGGTAGGCCTATTTATGTTTGTATCAGGCACATAAGCCCAAAAGTAAAGGATTATCACATTATAACTTCTAACATTGTTATTGAAGAAGATTTTAACTGTAAGAAGTGTAAAAATAAATATTCGATACGGCAAAAATCTGTTGGTACTATATTTTCAATACTTTGCATTAATAAATACTTGCATTTACATACTACCCCATTATTATATTACCATTCGATGTCTGATCAAGATAAAATGTTTTATTCGCACGGGTAAGTTATTTGTTTTTATATTCTCGTTATTCATCCTTACAGCTCCCGCACAAATGACATGGTCTGCATCCACCTTCAAGTCGTAGCGACACGCCTGAGCCTGGCCGCCGCAGACAAGTGTGTGCTCTCTCAGTAGTTGCCACGCACTCTCAGGTCGCGGCGAACTGGCCACGGCAACTTGGCCGTCTAGTGCGGGAGCTGTTAAACATTATATTTTAGGATTGGCATCCATGTTTTCTGGACCCGGCCACAGGCTGAAAGCAGTGATTTTGTTATCCATGCGGTGTCATTATTGACAGTTGAAATAACCATAAAGCCATTAATTATTATCTCCTTTAAAGAGTTACTTTATGTGATTAAATACTACATATCTCAAAATAAATAAGCTACTTTAAAACACGTGCTGTTCTGTTAAAACCAAAGTTAATTCAATTGTTGATATCAATCACTTCACCACTTGATGCCGGGAACATAAAATGGGAACGTTTTAAAAACTGATCTCATCTAACTTACGTCAAGTACGTCACAAACCATCTCCCGAATGTTCTTTTGCTATAAAATACGTAAAGAGGCCGGCAAAAATGTGTTTAGTTCAAGTCCTACAAACGTTCATGGAAGTTACTTAGTTATATATTTGAGTTCAATTATGATACGCAAACACAAGTATCTATAGGTGTAATTTTGCAGAACTACACAGAGTTGTCTATGTCATTAACATTAAACTAGGTCAAAGTTATTCTGTTTATTTTAACAAGGCGTGAAAGTGAGAATTTCGCAAGAATATCTGAATAACTGTTTATTTATCCTTACATATACATTTATTATCTCAAAGGTGGCCATATTGTGTTTTCGCTACGTATGGCGACATGTGACACAACGCTAAGGCGGAAAAATACTTTGTGATCCTTACGGTGTTCCCGAGCCGTGATAAAACAGTCTGCGTTTGAACTTCACTGTGAGAAACGATAGCAACAATATTCACTGAAATACCATTTGCAAGTTTCATAAAAATTATAATTTGTCATCATTATAAAACTATTGCAAGTAGTGTTGTACGTTTTCTCGTAAAAATACATATTTATAATCAAATTCCCATGAACTTAATGAAACACGCAGTAAAATATTTTCGGGGCAGTAAATTAATCTTAAGAAATATTTTGTTCAATAATAAACTTTTTTCCCAACAAATATATTTGTTTAATGAAACAACGTAGGTTACGTAAATTATTTTTATTTATTATCTAGGGATGAGCAGTAGGATGGAGGTTAGGGGGAGAAGCAAATTGCCAGAAGTATTAAAAAACATTGGTTAAGTCAAAGCGTTCAGAATCATAAAAAAAGACTTTATTTGATGCCCCTGACTTTTTACTTACTGACATCGGCGATAAAGTAAACGTGTATAGACGGTTGCAGTGAATGTCCGAAAATATTCGTGTATGGACTGCACTACACAAATCTGAAATAACAACTAAGAAGGCAAAATTCGTTTGTAAAACAGCGTTTTATACATTCCAGGAAAACGCAAATTTCAGCTATTGTATTCAAATGGTTGCAACTTTTATGTTTAACCGCATCCAGTAGGCTAAATTGAACAAACTTAAAACGTCCACACACCATTTGGGTGTATATATACACATATATATATATTCATATGTGTAACATATAAAATCACTGTTCGTACAACGTACAAGTCCTCGTTTACCACCAGAAAATGCAAGGCCCTCTGATAGCAGTGTAAATATCAACGTGTGTGTAAAGCTATAGGTCCGCACTTCATATGGGTATATTTATATCATATTAACACACTGTGCCTACAAGTCCTCGTTTAACACCAGAATATGCAAAGTCCTCCGATTGCAGTGTAAATACCAACGTGTGTTTGAAGCCATAGGTCCGCACTTCATATGGGTATATTTATATCATATTAACACACTGTGCCTACAAGTCCTCGTTTAACACCAGAATATGCAAGGTCTTCTGATTGCAGTTTAAATACCAACGTGTGTTTGAAGCCATAGGTCCTCTTTTCATATGGGTATATTTATATCATCTAACACACTATACTTACAAGTTCTTCGTTTAACACCAGAAAATGCAAGGTCTTCTGATTACAGTGTAAATGCCTTTGTGTGTTTGAAGCTATAGGTACGCATTTCACATGGGTACACACACATATATATATATATATGGTTTGGCACCGACTTTAAACCGATTAGTAGGTAGCACCTACCAATTATAATATTTTATTAAAATTATAGGTAATAATTATGTTTGGACAAGAACTGTCACATTGAAATTTATTGTATTGTTTATACAATTTTATTGTTTATACAATTATAATGTGAGAATTCGTGTCCAAACATATTACCTATAATTTTAATAAAATATTATAATTTTAATTATTTATTTTTCGATTTCTAGTACCTATAGTATTTTTTGTGTTTTTTTAGGGCCGTTTGGTTTTTTAAAAATATTATTTTTATGTTTTAATCTTCATGTTCGAAGGCTTATGGTAGTTATGACTTCCAAATAAAATTAAAAATACATATTTCTAATAATACATATTCCTACATATTACAACTAAGAAGTTTATGAATTGAATGTAAGATAAAGGCTGTAAAGTAACGCGTAATAAAGAATTAATTGTTCATGTAGCACAGCTTACATGTATACGCCTGAAATGGCACCCAGTTAAGGTCCTCGGATCATGCGTCTGTGGCTTCGTAATGTGTGAAATGAGAGACGTCCACCACGTCCTCGCAACCAGCGTTAGACACTACGGAGATGTGTATTAGATGTGTGTAAACTCGAGCGAAATGTCCTCGTTTGGAGCGTTGAGAAACATGGGATACACACCGTGTGTAAAGGAGTGTAAGTGACAACGATACTAGCGCGACGTGGTGGTAACACACACACACTACATACTTGATTCTCTACGGTCTATCCGAGGACCTCAAAAAAAAATTTAAAAATCATGTTTTCACACACTAGGTTGACAGAACAGCGTGAATCCGAGGTCTTTTAATCCGAGGACCTGGGGGAGGTCCTCGGATTGCCAAAGGTCCTCGGATCCACGCTGAAATATCATGCTCAAGTCCTCGGATGATACCCTAAGTCCACACACACACACACACACACACACACACAAAGTATGAAAACTAAATAATTGCTCATTTCTTTAATACAAATATCATACTATTTTATAGTTTAAATGCAATATTGGCTCTACTGTTGAGGCGGTGGGATAATGTAAAGGTTGAATACTACTATTCCAGCCACATTTGAAAGAAAAAAAATGGTATTTTCAGATAAAGGTTGATGTGAAAAGTGAAATTATTGTTTATGTTACCTGTGACATAAATATGGCGACTTAAATTTGTGTTGTGCTATAATGGTGTATCAGAGACTTGTTTTCAATGAGAGATATCCGTGATCCTGTTGTCGTCTCCCTACTGTTTAGTTGATACCAGCTGCAACTTAGATCCTGTGGTTCTTCAGAGATCCTTAGGAATATGGTGTAGCCGAAGCAGTTTTCAAAAAGGCAGCGATGACAGAGACTCATTTCCACGGTAATTGCTTTTCCATTCATTATTTTTTTCCTTAATTAGAGTACTTCTGCGTACTCCAGCTGATCTTGTCGCGTACCGGATAGACACAGTAACTCGGGTAGGTGTGGCAACACTGGCGCGCACTGAGCGACAGCGCCATGGAAAGGGGGGGGGGGGGGGGGGGAGGTGATAGCTCGGGCCTCCAAGGCCGCTCGTAAACACTGACTGATAAGGGCGGGGCTTGACAAGGCCTAGGCCAGGCAAGGGCGCGACCTAGGCAACAGCCGAGCTGGCAGTTCTTTACGTTTTGTAAGTACGATGTCAGTCGGAAAATATCAACCTATTGAATTATTCCAGGTTTCCATAACTGAATGTTTCACGGTTACTCGTGAGTGTGACTTCGCGTACCCAAAGTTAAAATGGCCCAGATGGTTCCAAAATTTGGTTGTTGTCTAAGGTAAAAAAAGGAAAAAAAAAAAAAAGCGTTACATAATTGGCGGATACACTGATACTCTCTTTGATATTTGCAGTGGGGAAGATTAATTTGAATCATTATTTTGGACATATTCAATTGCTAGTTTAATGTGTATTTCATATTATAGAAGACACCCAAAAAATAGACACAGAATACAAAACGTAAAAAAAAAAAAAAAAATCAAAATCAGCTGTTAAATGTAAAGACCGCACAGAGAATCCCGTGGAACACAGTGGACTGACGAGACAGTTGCAGCAAAAAGAAAAATTGGTTGTCTGTAAAGTCGGTTTACGGACGATAGTTTAACGTGCCAACGACATAACAAAACATTGATGAAATGATTGCATACTTTTATGAATAAAATTTAATAATTTTTATTGAATTATCACTATTTTGTATGGATACAAAGAAGGAGTGAAATTAAATCTACAATTTAATTGATAAATTTACTTTTATTGGCACTCATTAATTCAAATATATGTTTATTACTTTAACGAAGAGATTATTTTAACTATAACTTTTATACATGTTTGCTATTTAACTTCTTCCGATCTGTGTCATTCTGTTAAGGATAGGACGATGATAGGAAAAGTAGGAAACGAATGGGAGTGTTTCAAGTTTAATGTGCCTCGAAAAAGTCAAATCGGTGGTTGTTCCAATCTAGTGGAAGAGAGATAGATGCGGCGCAAGCGTACAATGAGCGTAACGGGACACATCGTAACGGGACAATGTGCGTAACAGGACACTTTTTCTTGCGTGCAGCATGCGTTCATAGATTTATTAGACGTCACGTCAAAAAATGTAAATACAAACACATCTATTTTGGACAAAACAGCAACAGACAGAGGAAATTAATGATGATGGTAAAACAGATAATATGGACAGGACATCGAAATAAGCAACGCGATTGCGACCCAGGTATTCTGAAAACACGACGACAGCACAGGCGAACACAGCAGGCATTCCTAGACGAAAAACAGTTGCGATTTTTAGGGAACTGCTACCTGTTTACGTCACGAGGCACAAACCAACTTGGAAAACTTACTGCGTTCGTCTGTGCGGTCGTCGTAAATTTTATATAATATTTTTCCTAACCTAAATTAAAACTCAGTGTATTTGGGAGTGGTCTGGGTTAGGGAAAGACTTTAAGTGCGTCTCAGGCCGAAGCATATACGCTCTAATCATGCAGGGTTTAAGCCATGCGGGAGAGGTAACATGCATCATGTGCTAGGAGGGGGATTGGCCAGCCATGGCAGCGATTGGCGCCATGACTAACTCCCCTCACTGACTATTCTAGACTAAAACTATATAAGTTGGGCCCAGGTAAAACCTGCATAGACACAGGGAAAACCCTAGGCACTTACATGCGGGATGCAAAATTTCATGCATTATTCACAAGCAGGTTGATTACAGGAAACAGAAGGATGGTTCCGGAAGAAGAGTTGGACAGAGTAGAAAATGTCTACTAAGCAAGGGCGGGCACTTTGACATTTTTGTCCGCATTGGGGGTTTTGGGCATAACTGGTCTGTCGTCGTTGTGTTGTCAAAGTACCTGTTGAATTTCGTCGCTGGGTCGCATTTGCGTCGTTGTATTATCGAGGTTTTGTCCGTATTATCTGTTTATTATCATCGCTGGGTTCCTTTGTGTGTCTCTAGTTGTCCAAAGTTGTTGTTGGTTTGAATTTACTGAGTTCGTTGGTGCTGTGATACTGTTCTGACGAATTTCTTCCACGGAATGGACTTCTCTGTGCTGTGTTTGCATTTAGTACATATTATAAAAACTATCTAGCGGACGGGCCCGTAACTACTTCAAAAAACTAGGTCTCAGTCTCGGTAATTAGAGTTTCTCCCCCATGGTGTATAGCTTGTGCAAAGAGCTGTGTCCAGACTGTACCTTCACCCCCACCACCTGCCCACTCCTGTGCCAAGCTCTCACCGCCCTGACGGCACCTGCCGGCAAGAGAGTGCAACAGCGCGCGTCCTTTGTTTTACGTAACATCACGTGACCACGCAGCGACGACGGTTGGAAGGCTAACAACCTCGCGCATGCGCTCTGCTGTCATTGTTCCTCCCCCCTTTTATGTCTTCAAAACAATTACATGTTCGTTCTTTGTGTTGCATTTGTGTACATTGTAACTCGTATTTAAGTTTGTATTAGGAACATAACACGAGAATAAATATCCGTTTTTTTGTTTTGCGTAATTAGTCGTCAATTTATCCCTTGTATTTTTCAATAATTTGACTTGTTCAATATCTTTGTGTAAACTTGTTTTCACAAAAATAAACTAAACGCAATATGTTATAAATATGTCTCCGGGAAGAAAAAAACGTAAAATACAGAACAATCAACTCCCCGTTCAAGGCTGATCACTGTTTTTAAAGCTAGTATTTTCTTGTGGCTAACCGTAGCTTTCTCCACTAGTTTAGATTATTCGTTTGATGTGTTATAGATAGTAGAGTAGTTAAATTTGTAGGCAGGAAAGTTGTGTTGTTAAAAATTTAATTCATTTAAAATTTAAAAAAAAAATAGCGTTAGCATTTTTGGTATTTATGTATTTTATGGTCTTTTAAAAATTTGCATGTACAATATTTGCAATTTGAAAATAATGTATTTCAACTGAAAAAGAACATTATGAAACTACCCACAAAGGTCTCACAACTGATGAAAATAATGCTTTATAATTTCTGTAAACTAACATTTTGCCAAGTCTTACTGTCTACACTTGACACATTTCTCATTTACGCGCGTTTTTTTAAAATATAAAAATATGTGTGGGGGTAAACCCATTTCCGTATATTTAATTAATAACCTGAAGTGTTACGTGTAGTAAAAAGTGGGTGCGCGTTTGAAGTTATACTTGGCGAATTAAAAAAACAAGCTAATTTTGCGTGCGAATAATTAATAGAAATAAAATGATAAAACGGCTGCAGTGATATTTTAATTACAGTTGGTAAAGTATAAATTCAATCAATTAGAAAATTTAAATAAATGCTCAGCATTACATATTAATAAAAATTTGTGTATAGAATTAATTATTTAATTTAATAATATAAGCGAAATAATTTTTAATTAATAATGATAATCAATAAAATTGCCGAATGTTTATTCTAATTCATTAATTTTAATTAATTTATAATGAAAACAATTACGGGAACATAGCCTCACTTACATAAATATAATTTTTCTGTCACAAAGTTCACTATAAATAATTGTTTTTAATGATATGAACCAGCATTTAATATCAATCCCTAAAGTATAAGATTTAAAAGCACATATATGATATTTATCTGTATGTAGCTTTTGTTTTTCATAACGGGCCTAAAAACGCACACCATCAAAAACTCAGGAAATGAATATTTTGGCATCAGTTTAAAAGGTTATGGCGTGAAATTATATATTTAGTTATTACTGGTAGAATATGCGAGTGTTTCACACAGGCGTGTGCAGTTGGAGGTAATGAATGGAGGCAGACACGGCTGCTGTCACGGCAGGTGGGTCTGGGAGGGGCGACACCGCTTGACCGTATGGTCATTAGACCGTATCAGAGAAAAGTGTGTCAGAATCACTGCTAGCCCCGCCCCCTCGCTGCCATTGGCCGGTAGCTAGAGGGGAAAGGGAACGTGACCAGGAGAAGAACAACATAAGTACGCCAACTCTCAGACACAATCAGGGTGTCCCCAGCTAGTACTTTTTCGAGTTTTTTGCCTTGAATATAATATTATGTTTACACTAAATTTTTTTATTATTAAGTGTTATTCAAACACACACAGGAGTGGAAGGGAATCTAATTTTTCAGTTGACGACGACGAGTCAGGTCAGGAACTCAATTCGGTCGTTCGGCATTAATTAAGTCATATTTTTTGTTCCTGGCTTTTATTCTGTCGACAGTAATAATTAATTTAAATTTAGATTATCAATGTACTAATATCGTTTTCATGTTCTGGTTTCATCGGTGGGAGAAAAAATGAAACTGACAATGAAATCTTACATGAAACATCAATATGTTTCAAATAATCCAATTGAAAAAGAAAATACAGCTGACAACGGCCAGTTTTAGACATAAGCAAAGTTTATCTAGGAGCGAGAGTGGAAGCTCTTTTTGATGGGATTAGATAAGAGCATAGTTAGACCAAGTGATGTAGGTTAACACTATTGAAAGTTAATTGTTTGGCCTTCTATGTTGTATTTTGGAGCCAAGTTTTAAAACAAATAAATTTTAATGACTCTGTTCTAAAAGGTTTAGCCTTGCTGAGTCCAGAAAAGTATAAATCAGATGACAATCACAGTATAATGCCACTTGCCAAATGTTTTCTTAATGTTATTGAAGAAAAATATTTCGATAACCTGGATAGGGAATGGCGTTTATTAAAGACTGTTGAAGCACTGAAGAAAGACGACGAATTTATGGTGTGCGGTAACAATGACCCACACAGATTTTATTTTAAGTACTATTTATTTATTTTCTTACCATACTATTTCGTTTGATTGTTATTATTTATGCTCAGTATAAATGCCAATTAACTACATGCATTCATGTTTAAAAGCTGTCAACAACATCTGTAATAGAAATTTGAACAAACCAAGTTAAAGCCACTTGACATAACCCAAAAATTGTATTTACCTCTGGAAATGATATATGATTAATTTAATTTATAACACTAATTTTATGTTGTGAATATTTCCTAATCGATTTCCTGTTTGTTTTCATATATTGTATTGTTGACTGGAGTTCTATCTAATAGTGCTCAACGTATTGTCCTGGGTGTAAATCATCTACTTCTGACTCATCCGTGATATTATATTCATATAAATAATAATTTTAATATATAAATTTAGGAAGAAAAATTCTAATATTTTATTGTTGGAAATCCTTGTGTCATTATAGTGTACTGTGTTGTGTTGAATAAATGTTTATTGTGTTTTTTAAGTAAAATAAGGATTTGTACATACATATAGTCCTACACGTTTTACCTAACAATCAAATTAATTTAATAATTGAATTATTAATGCAGTGTCAACACCTACACACAATATAGCTACCTATAAGTTACAGTAGAGAAGAAATATAATGGATTTTTGGAATACAGTTTTTGGAATGAAAAATGCTGTAGGAGACCAAATGTTCCCTTCTATAACAGTGTTCATTAAAGCCATGCTATGCTTGCCTCATTCATACGCAGCAACTGAAAGAATATTTTCTGCAGTAACATTGACCAAAAATAAAATTAGAAGCAAAGTACAATCACCACTGGTAAATGCATTTCTTTTGGTAAAATTAAATTGATGTACACAGCTGCAGATTTTACTGTTTCAGGAGAACCCCAGGAGCATATGAATTGTCTCGCGTGACTCAAGGGAGCCAGCAATTCGAAACAGCTTTGTGCATTAGCATAGAAGAATTTTAATACCTACGTATTTTAGGTAGATTTCAAAGAAATAGGTATTACCTATTGTAGCCGTTACGAAGGTGCGACTTCCGGAATTTTTTTTACATAGTTTTTCGTTTCATGGTCCATAGACCCCAAAACCATCGTCAACTCAAAAGCTTGTATATTTATACATATGTATGTATATATATATATATATATATATATATATATATATATATATATCACTTTCTTGTGGACGCGATAACTGTCCTAATTTTTCTCAAATCAATTCCAAACTAATATAGAAAATCTAAATGTGGAAAATCTCGATCGAGTTCGTTAATGAGCAATATCCGAAGAAAGGGGTAGAAATGGGGAAGGTTTTTTCAAAAACAGAAAAATCGTTCTAAATCACGCAATATGGAAAATATCACATCCTTTGAATTTATTAAAATTCTTAGGAGTAATGCCAAAATATTTTCTCTGAATAAGTTTTTGATACGACCGACGGTATCTCCAAGGGGTTGAAAAAACAAGGGTTGGCGGACAAAAAAAATCATAACTGTGTTCGTAGGTAAGGCATCAAATTTGTACTAATTATGTATTTTTCTTATAATTTCTATATAAACTTTTGTCTGTAACAATTTTTGATTAGACGAACCATTGCAGTAATGTAGTAAATAAAATAACGATAAAAATTAAGAAATATATATATTTCATAACTCCCTCAGTAAGTACACCATCAAAATCGTTATAATTGTTAGTAAATTTTATAATTTTTATCTAAAACTTTTGTCTGAAATTATTTTTTATATGTCGAACCATTGTTGCAGGGGGTGGAAAAAATAAAGGTGTTGAATTAAAAAAAATCATAATGTACCATGTACACTTATAAATCCCTTTATCGTGAAACCTTAAAGTATTCAGTACATCATTCTTCTGAAATAAATTTTTATACGACCAACCACAACTTCAAGGGGTTGAAAAAACAAGGGTTGGTGGCAAAAATCATAACTTCCTTCGTAGGTACAACAGAGAATTCGTACGAATTGTGTATCAATCATATAATTTTTATCTAAAACTTTTGTCTAAACAATTTTCGATCGGAACATCCATTACTGCAAGGGGTTGAAAAAATAAGGGGTAGAATTAAAAAAACTCATAACTCTCATTAGTTACAATATAACATTCTTCAAGTTGTTGGTAAACCTTATAATTTTTATCAAAAACCTTTGTCTGAAACAATAAAATTGATTGGAAGTACTATTGCTACAAGGGGTTAAAAAAATAAGGGGCAGAATAAAAAAAATTCATAACTCCCTTAGTGGTGCACTTTCAAATCCGTTCAAATTGTTTGTTAATCATATAATGTTACTTAAAACTTTAGTTTGAAACAATTTTTGATAATACAAACCAATACTTCAAGAGCTGGAAATAACAAGGGTAGAAAAACAAAAATACATTACTTTTTTTAAATACTTTTACTATCAAATTAAATATAATTTATTGTAAAAATTCCTAAGTTTTATCTAAAACAATTGGTTTAAATAATATTTGATGAAACTAACTACTAACATAAAAACAGGGTTCGAAATTTAAAAAGAAAGTAAATTTTTTAGTATCAATTTCGTTGGAATTTATTAATAACAATCTTAAGATTATCTTAAACCTTTGTCCGAAAAAAAATTATATGACATTAGTGTAAGATATAAAAAACAGTGTTTGAAAATCAAAAATAATTTAATGACTACCTTAGTAGACATATTATGAATATCTTTAAGACATTAAGTTAAAAACATTCAAAATATTTTCGCTTCATGTAATATGAGAATATGTTACACCAATCCTTTTTTGAAGATTGGCGAACAGATAGGTATTTATGTCAGCTACATTAAGTTCTTAAAATGCTCTAGGATTTTATAGAAGATTCAAAAATATTTCCAGAAGAATAGTTACTTCGAAACTACCTACGCCTGTAGAATGTTTGTTACAAAAAGATTTTTTTTTTTAAAATAATTATGCATTTAACATTAGAATATGAAGCTGTTATTATGACGATATACATAATCATAACAATAATAATTTGAAGCTGTTATTAAGACTATATACGTACCTAATAATAATAACAACAATAACAGTCATTGTCAAGTCTCTAACAAATATTTACATACAGCTTTTGTTAGGCGTAATTGTAACTTTACAGAACTTAATCAACAAATCGTGTAACCATGCACCCAACGAAACATTTATCAAAAATAAATGTAAACTGTATAAACTAACGTGAATGGGTGGGCTAAGCCGCTTTAATCTGTTAAAAAGTACAACAGACATAATATGGAGCATGAAAGTCGTACTAGCTGTGCGGCACCCCCAGGGCAGGAGAGAGAAGTCTGCCGGGGAGGGAGCCCTCCTTTCCAAGTAAACAAGTCGGCCTACACTGGGTGAAAAATTGTCGCGCGAATAACTAACGCCTAGCGTTTTTCACACAATGAAAGATGTATTTAAAAGTTACTTCTACATTTTATTAAATACACGAAAACTGATTGAAATAAACGTATGGGCAAAGTAACTTAAGTTAAGTTACAAGTTTCAAAGATATATTATGTAAGGTGCAAAAATAAACAGAGTTAATTTTACAAGTAAAAACAAGATAGTATAATTTACCGCAAGTTAATATAGAAACGCATTCTAAATAACAGTGAATAGTATTATTATTATTATTACTTAACCTGCAATTGGGCTTTCACCCGGTGGCAAGAACTCCCACTCACTCCCCTCTCCCCCCCCCCCTCCATCAGCTTTCTCCTCAGCTCCCTCCCATCCCTGACCTCCACCATTTCCTCCCCCAGCCCATTCCACTCCCTCCCCGTCCTCACCAGGAAGGTGTTCCGCCCTCTCTCTGTCCGCCTCCACACCCTCTGGAGCTTACATCTGTGGTCTCTTCGTCCTCTGTACTCCCCTCTATGTACTTTGCTTCCCAATTGCCCCCATCCCCCTTCCCCCTTCAGCACCTTGAACATCCTGACCAACCTTTCCACTCTTCTTCTCCTCTGTAACGTTTCCCACCCCAACTCCTTAATCATTTCCGTTGGGCTATGCAGTTTCCCATCCTGCCCCTCCCTCCTTCTCCACATTCCCATCACCCACCTAGCCGCTCTGCGCTGCACCCCTTCCAGCTCCTTCACCTCAGTCACCAGGTAGGGGTCCCAGACCGCCGCCGCATACTCCAACATTGGCCTGACCAATGTGGAGTATGCCTTCTCCTTTGTCCTCCTCCCAGCTCCCTGCAGGGTCCTACCAAGCAACCCCAGCGCCTGCCTTCCCCTCCTGACCACCCCCTCTATGTGCTCCGCCCATCCTAGGTCATTTTTCAGTGTCACCCCCAGGTACTTATATCCTGCTGCCTCTCTTATCTCCTGCCCCTTCCAGTAATATACATTTCGTGTGACTTTCCTCCTCTTTGTAAATCTGACAACTTTTGTCTTACCAACATTCAAGGACATTCCATTTTTCTCCGTCCATTGCTCCAACCTTATCAAGTCCTCTGTTAAACATCCCCCTTCCCCCACAACCTCATACACTACACAGTCATCTGCAAATAGCCTCCATCTGGCTTTCATGCCCTCCCCCAGATCGTTTATCATAATTGTGAACAACAGAGGCCCCAGCACACTCCCCTGTGGCACCCCCGACGTCACTTCCCCCTCCTCGGAGCTTTCCTCACCCACTCTCACTCTTTGTCTTCTATTCCTCAGGAAATCACCCACCCAGTTTACCACCCTTCCATCCCTCACCAGCAACTCAACCTTTTCCATTAACCTCCTATGGGGGACCTTATCAAACGCCTTTTCAAAATCTATAAAGATTGCATCTATCTGCTTCCCCCCGTCCACCGCTTCCACCAGGTCTTCCAACAGCCCAGCCATCTGGGTCTCGCATGAGAACCCCATCCTGAATCCATGCTGCCTGTTATCCACCCACCCCAGATCTTCCATTTCCCCCTTTACGTACCTTCCTACCAACCTCTCCATCACTTTTCCTACACAGGACGTCAAACTGACCGGCCTGTAACTTCCTGGCTCCGCCTTATCATTTCCCCCCTTGTAGATGGGAACTACCACTGCCTCCTTCCATTCCATTGGTAGTTTCCCCTCCTCCAGAGACTGCTTGAAAACCTCCAACAGGTACTTCCCAATCTCCCTATCACCCAACTTCAAATGACTATTCCCTATACCATCTGGCCCAGCTGCCTTTCTCCCTTTCAACCTCCTGATCACCTTAATTACATCTGTCAGTCGCAGCTCAAAGGCCTTCCTGCCCATTAAACTGTCGTCCTCTTTACCCTCCCATGCCTCCCCCTTTGTAAATACTGCCAGATATTGCTCCTGCAGTAAGTCTGCCTTTTCCCTGTCCTCTGTATATTCCTGCCCCCCTCCTCCTCTGAGAACCCCTATTCCCTCCTCACCCTTCACTCTTCTTATGTATCTGTAGAGCTCCGCCCCATTTACCGTCCCCCCTTCCCCCATCAGCTGTTCCATGTAAGCATCCCTTGCTTCCCGCGATTTCCTCCCTAGTTCCTTCCCAAGCGCCTTCATTTCCGCCTCTATCTCCTCTCCCCCAAGCTTCCTTGCCCTCGCATGCAGCCTCCTACATTTCCTTTTCAACACTTTCAACTCCCTTCCATAGTAGGGAGGGTCACCTCCTTGGCCTACCCTCCTCTGAGGTACAAAACGTGTAGCCATCTGCAGCAGAATATTTCTTAAGGCAGCCCATCTACCTTCGAGGTCCTCTATATCTACCCATCTACTGTATTCCCCCTTCAGGAATGCCTCTGCCCCCACTCTATCAGCCTTACCCCAACAGTTTACCACGTTTCCCCTCCTTACCCTTTTCTCCCTCCAGCCCACGTCTAACTCCACTACTGGGATCCTGTGATCACTGATGCCCTCCATTACCACACTTCCCCTGACCGCCTCCATTGGTCTCACAAGTACCACATCCAACAGGTTCCCGTCATCCTGCTCTCCTCTCCTGGCACCTTTTCTGGTGCTTTCAGTCACCACCTGCTCCAGTCCTCTGTTTGCCAGTTGAGATGCCCATCTCTGTTCCCTTGACCCCATCCCCTCCGGCCCCTTTTCCCATGCCACCCCTGGCATGTTCAGATCCCCCGCCACTATCACCCACTTGCCTTCCCCTAGCATGTCCAACCTGTCCTGCACCTCCCGTATGGCTTCATCCCCTTGCCCTGGTGGCCGGTACACCGCAATCAGCCGTACATTTTTCTCTCCTACCTGGAACTGCATCTCCAATAACTCCGCTCTCCCCCCAACCCATACAACCCTACCACAGAGTCCCTCTCGCATGCACACCATTACCCCTCCTCCATTCCTGTTCCTGTCCCTTCTAAATATTTCAAAGTGTGCTCTCTTCAGTTCCCCATCTCTAATTTCCTCGTCCAACCATGTCTCCACCGCTACAATGATATCCGCCCCATAGGCTTCCACCCTGCCCCAGAACTCCTCCACCTTCTTATATATACTTCTACAGTTTATAACTGCGACTTTTACATATTGGCATTTTCCCCTTTGCGCCTCTGTCCCTTCCGCCCTGATACGAGTGCCCCTTCCCCTTAGAACCCCGATTTCCAGCACTCTTGCAGCCCTATCCAACTCCACCCCCCTCTTTCCTCCTTCCTCGCTCCCCGTCCAACCAATCTGAGTTTTGTTGACTTTAGCTGTCACCTCCTCCCTAGCATTGCTATCGGCTCTATATTCACAATCACCCCCCTTCTCTCCACCTTCCTCACTATCTAGTTGCTATCTTCTTCCCTGCTGCTCAAACCTTGCCCTTTCCAAATGGCCAGAAGTCTCCCTTCCTAGCAGGTCTCCTAGCATCCATTTTCCCCTCTCTGTTAGGTGAACCTGATCCCTGCCCACACAGTCCTGCCCCACCCATTTCCTGCTATCTACCAACATGGCTCCCAAGTCCCTACACACCCTCTCATACACCTCGCTGACCGCCGCAGCCTTGACATAGTTTATACCCCTCCTTACTAGTACCCCACTGACCACAACTCTGGCTACAGGGAACTTCTCCTTCACCTTGCCCACTAGCCCCCTCATATCCTCCTCTACTTCCCTCCCCACCACTCTACCAGCCACATCATTTCCCCCTACATGAACAACCACCACCTTAACTTTACTGCTTCCTTTCATGCAGCCTACCCTCTCCCCCAAGTTCCTAATCTTTGCACCCCCAAACGCAGCTTTATATATACTTCCTTTCCCCACCCCCTGCAATTCTACCCCCTTCACAATAGAGCTGCCCAGGAAAATCACTTCGGGCTCCTGTCTAACTATTGTACCCCTTTTCGTATCCCTGCCCTCTTCATGCCTGTTCACATCTACGTTGCTTGTACCCACAGCCTTACTGCCGGCCTCCTCCCGCACCCTCCTTGCTACCCCTTCATTCTGCAACCTGACACCTGTTTCCTGAACTTCCCCAGTACATGCCTCTGCATATGTGGCCTTAACAGCTTGAGTCCTTACTTTCTCCCTCCCTTCCAGCTCCTCCACCCTCCTGCGCAGCCTATCTACCTCCACATCAGCCTCCTTTCTCATCTGCCTTTCCTTCTCAACTTCCTCCTTTGTCCTCTTCAGCTCGCACTCCAGCCTTTCGACCCTTACTAACACACTTCTCAACCCATCCTCCCTTTTTACTTCTTCCTCTACCCTCTCTAATCTATGTTTTATTTCCATCTCCTTCCTGTACAACACCTCACCTAATCCTTCTTTCAAATCGACTTCCCTCCTTGTCCCACTCAGACCCTCAACAATCTTTCCTCCCAGAATATCACCAATGAAATTGAGTGCCCAGTCCTTACCCACATCTACATTCCCTCCTTCCCTCTGAGTTCCTGACACCCCACCTACCAGCTCCTGGCTACCACTGCTTCCTGCCATTGCCACTACACTTCCTGAACCCTTGTTATCCTTGTCACAATCCTTACACATCCACTCCTGCCCCAGACTACCCAGCTCCCCCTCCTCTAGTCCTGCACACTCCGTATGGACCCAGCCTTCGCATTTGTCACACCGTACACCACTCTCTCCATCTTTCCACACCTTTTTACAACCCACACATTTAAGCTTCGACTTACATTTCACCCTACCCATTTTGTCACAATTCACTATTCTACACTAACCTATTACCCAAATAACTTAAATAATATATAATCCTACTGTAATAACCAACAGATAATCCTACACCTTAGATCTTATTTCTACTCTAATTAAACGGCCACGTGGCGACCGCAAATCAACACAACACTACTACCTCCTTATGCAAAAGATTAAACACTAAAACCCTTAATTCTTATCTACATTGATACAAAATATATAATGTTACGCTGCTATCTTAGTATACTCCCTTCTCAACTCCTTTGTACTCCTATAATTCCACCATTTCCGCAGAGCTCAATTCCACATCACATTACTTGCCCGCCATCTTTCATGTGTAGGTTTATTTACCACCCATATTATAATGTTTAAAACTTATAGCCCAGGCATTTTAGGGGAAAAATCGAGCAAACCTAAAAAAAAAAAAGTTTGAAATTTGGCACAGACGTTCCTTTGGGTGTTAAAAATTGATCCTAAAAAGTCCCCATCTCTCAGATGCCGGCTTCATACTTTTTTAAGGCAATAAGGGCGTAAGTGCCGAAATCACAGATGGTCCCCCAGGTTCTTTGTATCAGTGTTCGAAGTCAGGCTGGATAAACGAGGAACTATTTTTAGCATGGCTAAAACATTTCAGTGCCTTTTGTAAACCAGATCCTAACAATCCAGTATTGCTTGTTCTGGACAACCATTCCAGCCACATATCTCACGAGTCATATGAATTTTGTCATCACAATGGAATAATCATGCTGTCTCTGCCTCCACAAACATCCCATTGAATGCAGCCTTTGGATGTTGCTTTCTATGCACCGCTGAAGAAGGCCTACCACGAAGCATGCAGAAGATGGATGGTAAATCATCCCCACGAAAAACTCAGTCCAGATGAACTTTCAGGACTCTTTAACATTGCGTTTATGAAGGTAGCAACAATTGAGAAGGCAGTCAATGGTTTTCGGAAAACTGAAATTTTCCCTCTAGATCCAGATATTTTTTCTGAAGAGGAATTCTTTCCCAGTAACCTGCAAGAGTGGATAGGTCTATCATAGAAGGAGGAATTGAAAATGTTACCACTGTCACTTCTCCTTTTATTTCAAGTTCACCTACTGGGAACAGAATTGTCTCGCCCAATATGGATTTTACACATTCCAGTTGTGCTGGTCCTTCGTGTTCTTTCCAGGATGTGGCTCCAGTGCCAAAAATAATTTCTCGGGTCGCAATAGAGTCAAAGACAAGGCCTAGAAGAAAAAATTGCATTCTCAGATCCTAACTTCAACTCCGCAAAATAAATGTCTTGAAGATGCTAGGGCAAAAAGGGCTGTTGCAAAAAAAAAGTTCGAATAAGAAAGAAGAAAGGACTTCATGGAGAATTAGGCCCAGATTCCCGGCCAAAAAAGAAACAGTCATAAAAAGATACTTCCAGTTAGTTCCTCAGAAGATGATGCAGTTGCTGATCCTTGTGATGACATAGAACCAACAATAAGCAATGCCAAAGACTTTTGCATTCTTTGTGGAGATGAAGGACATGACAATGAACTTTGGTATAGGTGAACTTCGTGTTCAGAGTGGGCTCATGCAGAGTGCACTGGTTTTGATACACCAGACAATTATATTTGTGACTATTGGAAGTCATAAATACCAATAACTTAAGAGTTGATTTTATCAGCTATAATTTACATAATTTTTATTTTGTCTGAACAATTTTTTTTTCACACAAAATATTTTAATTCATTTGCTTGTAGTGTGCTATGCATTTATTTGTGCTTTAAGTATTAGTTAAGTGACAGCCATATGTCCAAAATAATTTAAATATATTGGTGAATATAAATGATCGGAATTACCCAAACGTCGGGGTAATTCCGACCAAACATATGACTTATTAAAAAAATTTTTTTCCCCAAACCAATAACAATTTCTTTATTTCTAATACCCACAAGTCAAGTCATAATATAGGAGAATATATATTCTGTTTTACACCTCCATTCCGTAACAAATTGTCATAATATGGACAATCTTACTTAAGTGATCGGAATTCCCCCACTCTAACCTATGCGATAATAATTGACTGACATATTAGGGATTACAAGGAACTACTGCACAACAATGGGTTTTTGAGCAATTTAGGTTAATATTGACTATAGCATTTTACCAGAAATAAAAATAATGCAGGTTTTAAATTTGGCACAGACGTTCCTTTGGGTGTTAAAAATTGATCCTAAAAAGTCCCCATCTCTCAGATGCCGGCTTCATACTTTTTTAAGGAAATGAGGGCGTAAGTGTCGAAATCTGCATATCACGACTGCTGTGCGAAAAATATTAATTCAGTTGTATCGTAACTTGACATAACATGACAAAACAAAACATAGTTTTTCATTTCACCAATGTCCTGCTGAATAGCTGATATACTGTAAATCTTTCCTGTTGTCTTGCTTGAGGGTGGATGGACAATTTCAATGTGTGCATCTTCTAACCTCGCAGTCAACATCGCAAGGATGTCTGTATCAGTAGCTATTACTTTTACACAACAGCTTGTTGAATACTGAAGAGCAATAGCTGCTATAGTGGTATCAGCATCTCCTGAGCACTGAATTGCGTGATGACCTGAAGTTAGAAAATAAGTTACTAATAATTTGATGAGCCCATTTTTGTTATGGCCATTCCTCAGAAAGTCCATTTGCGTCGATGTAACAACATTGTTAGCAGCTATTGAAATATCGGTGGAAGACCTCCCTGCAGAACGCCGCCTTCGCTCTTCCTCTTTAGTGGTTAACTTGTCATAACCATCAAACACTACAGTTGCTGTCACAGAAAAATGTTTTTGGACGAATGTAACATAAACCTCACATATTTGACCAAATGTAGTAGGTCTTGGCCACACAAGTACATGCAAGAGGTATCCTCCATCGATAACTACTTTGCAGTCTACACTAATGCTCTCATTGGTTACCTCACACCTTTTTAAGATCTTTGCTATGACCGGATCAGATACAACCAGTGCTTTCTTCGGTAAGGGAAAGAAGCAAGCATGGAACATCATCAAGAACGATGTTTCCATTCGGAGAACAGTACATGTTTTTACATGTCCACATGCGGACAAGAAGATAGTTATTGCAGCTGGAGAAAAGTTTGCAATTGCAATGTATCAGGGACATGATAAGTATTCCACTTTGGATGAAATGAGAGTATATATGTATACCTGCAAGATAGCAAAGATGCCTGTTAGTGCTTCTTTCCAGCTAGCCTCTCTTCCACCAACCAGTGCCGCATGTGAACAGCATTCTCTTCGGGTTTACCTACAGGTGCAAGAGTGGCTGGGCCATTCATTAGATCCTGTTGAGTGGGGATGGAAAAGTGTGAGTGGCACACTTGTTCCTATAACAACATCCCTTCCTACAGCTCCAGAACAGCTCCTGAATTTGATATCATGTAACTGTAAAAGTGAATGCAGCCACAAATGCGAGTGTGTGCGGATGAAGTGTGGATTGCAGTGTGGTATTATGTGCACCAAATGTCGTGGGGCAACATGCACTAATGTTGTTTATCAATGATCGTTCTGATGAAGAGGACTTTAATGGACTGGTTATTTTTTTATTTTGTAGTTCCATTAATTGATTTTAGATCAGGTTTCTTATTTTTGCTGTGTATTATGCAACAATAATGGATGTTAAATAACTAAGTGCCTTTTACTTCACATCTTATACAAGTTACGATACAACTGAATGAACATTTTTCGCGCAACAGTCGTGACATGCATATTTCGGCACTTACACCCTTATTGCCTTAAAAAAGTATGAAGTCGGCATCTGAGAGATGGGGACTTTTTAGGATCAATTTTTAATACCCAAAGGAGCATCTGTGCCAATTTTCAAGACTACATTATTTTTTTTCAGGAAATATGCTATAGTCAATATTGACCTAAATTGCTCAAAAACCCATTGTTGTACAGTAGTTCATTGTAATCCTTAATACGTCAGTCAATTATTATCGCATATACATGTTTGACCAACCGATTTAAAGCTAATAAAATAACGGAAAATTTTTTATATAGGTATATTTTTGCCTATCAGTGGTGAATTTGATGTAACTGGTGATTGTATAGAGCAGTGATATATTTTACTTCCATTTGTTGAGTATAAATTAGGTTATAAGATAATTTTTGCCATGTATAAAGTAATAAAAACGAATGATTAAGGACTAAGGGCCCTTAACTTTAAAATTTTGACCAAATTTTGATATATTAGAATGAGTTTTTTTCACGCAACAGTCGTGATATGCATATTTCGGCACTTACGCCCTTATTGCCTTAAAAATGTATGAAGCCAGCATCTGAGAGATGGGGACTTTTTAGGATCAATTTTTAACACCCAAAGGAACATCTGTGCCAAATTTCTAAACTGCATTATTTTTTTTCAGGTAGAACACTAAAATTCATGGGCTATTAAGCTATAAAAATTATATCGCATTTCGATATATTAAAAAACCATCACTTACCGTAACCTTTAATTAAACTATTAGCTTAAGTGACTAAACAAATGCGTTTCAACAGTTAATTAAAAATTATAATAAACTATCAATAATTTCATTAAAAACATAAACTTTGACTTGCGTGGTTGTTCTGTCAGGACTGTGAACGCAGGCGTGTTGAAGGAACAGCTAAATGACTGGCTAACTGGCGTGAGGAAAGCCTTCCCCCACCCGCATGACCCGCCCCCCCACTACCATTGGCCAGGTAGGTAGCGTACGGTCTAGTGTCGCTACGGTCTTCTGGGGGCGACCCGGTCTGGGACACCCCCCCCCCCCTCCTCCTCCCCTGGTCTGCGTGTTTCTCGCCCGGGTCGAGTGTCCCTCTCCCCCCTATCACTCCACCATCCTCCCCCCTCATCGCAAACCCACCCCCTCCCCCCAATCAATCCCCCTCCCCCAATCCCTCCCCCTCATCATTCATCCCTTACTCTCCTCTTCCTTCTCTTCCTTCTCCGCCCCCGCTCCCAAGAGTTCTGTGCATACTCAGAATACGCTGCAGGCGGGATGAGTAGTTCTGGCTCCGTATTCACGTGACCTTTTCTGCATGGTTAAAAACCCGCATGTTTAGAGCGTATAGGGCTTGCCCTGAGACGCACTTAGAGTCTTCCCTACCTAGACCCCTCCCTTACACACTTAGTTTTAACTTAGGTTAGGAAAAAAAAAAAACGTATTCAGTTTTACAACTGTATTTTCAGAAGTTTGTGAGAATGCCTAATTTTTTTGGACTCGTGAAACAACCGGTACAGATTCTTGAAAGCACTCCCGGGACTTGCCAGTACACATTATTTATCTTGATCTCTCCGCCATGCAAAGTTAATGGCTCGTCCCTAAATGTCACAGTTGCCGCCGTGCACTGGGAGAAGACTGCGCGCCAGTCCAGAGGAGACACCGCGCTAGAAGCACCAGCGAGCGTCGCGCTTATCATCCCGCCTCGCCGACACAGATAACACCCCTGACTAGACGGACAACCTGTCAAAGTTTCATGTTTACATACATTTAAAAAGAACTGTATTGATTACAGCATAAAAAATTTTCAACTTAAAGATAATGGCACTAGCTCTATTAGCTAAATTTATGGTGTAAAAAGTAAGGGCTTTTGAAATGGTAACACCAAAATTACACCAATGAAAACACTACTTAAAGCGTATTGCAGACATTACTGATGCAGGTAATCTCATTAGTTGACATTGGCATTATTACAAATAACATTATTATCCAGTATGAATTTAATAATGCTGTATTATGTTGTTTTAAAATAAATTTTATAATTTTTTCCGTATAGTAACTTAAAAAAAAACATAGTCCCTGTTTTTTCTTAGGGTAATATTTCCCGGAATTAATGGAACCCATGTTTAGCGTAAGAGAAGGCAGCATTGCAGTATAAATGCTAACTTCACTTTTTAATAACGCAGGTTAATAACTTTAATTACATGTATTTACTTTGGTGATAGATTTCGTGATAATCAACTCGATAGCTATTACTATAATTGCGATGAAAAATGAGCTAAAATAAACGGTTTGTAAATTATCTTGGCTTGCAATAAACCCTTAAATTTATGTCGAGTAAGAGGAGCAAATGGAGCAGTTACACTACACGCTCTCAGCTAGCTGGAGAGACGTGTCTGGCTTCCTGTGGAGAAAGTTGGCAGCGCTCAGGAAGCGAACTACCGACTTCCGATTATTTCTTTCCTCCCGAAACCCGAGGACTGCTTCTCTTCGCCGTTTGTCTCTGCGCTACCGAGACGCGAACAGATGGCGGATTCAGTCGAATGAAACTGGATCCACAGCAGTAAACACGGCTGCGTGATAAAACATCAAGCAGTCGCCTGCTGTTTCACACTGTAAGTGTGCCGAACACAGAGCAATGAAGATAAGAGAGTCTCAACTCAATGCTATAATCAACGCTCTTATTTTCTTTGGGAATCAGCGAACTGTGCAACCTAACAACCTAAAAGTCGTTAAAATTTTGAAAGTAAATGTTGGCAATCTTGAATATTTGTTTTGTGGTCGTTCGTTGCTGGGAATATTCACAAATGTTAAAATGATATATTTTGCACTACGGAGCAACCAAAATACTATGTTAAAAAACGTTATCCTTTGTTTAAAAAAAACTGCATAGCAGCAAATTATTAGTGTTTAAAATCATAACCTCAGTGTTAATTTTAAAAAAATACACATGCACACACGTCTGCACTAGTGCACATGGCAGCCAGTTTATTTCATTGCTGCCAAGATAATTACACATTGTCAAAATTATTAGAAAGTATAATATTTTGAAATTTTAATTAATATGCCACTCCGTTAATACATCATTTCATTCATTCTGAACTAAGACTGTTTGTAAACTTAATTTTTGATGCTGGCGTCTCTCTAGCGCACAGTGTTTTTAGTTAAAATATTCCGCCTGTACAGTTGCGTCCCCTGGATCGAAGACTTGGACGGGCGACCGCTAGAGCTGGGGGCTTCTGGGTCGAGGTCTCGCCGTGTCTTCTTCCCGTCCGCCACTTGTCCTCAAAGGTCACAGCTATCGACAGGTTTCCAAGGATGTAGTTTAAGTCAATTTAAAGTGTCGCCAAAGGAGGCCGGTCTCGGACTCGGAATGCAGAGACGTCATGCAAGAGCTCAGCGCTACTTCACGCAGCCAGTCACTACGCGCCATCTTCCATGCCTTTCACACAGGAAGTAACTTTAAACTGGAGTGTCCTTAACAGTGTGGCATTTCCGCTCTTACATACGGGTGGTAAGTCACATCGAATGACTGCCGAAACTAAATGAAACCACTAACAACTATAGATAGTATTATCTAGAGATACAAAACTAGTTCGTCTATGATGAATAAACCAAGAAACGGACGACTAAAGAAGCTGAAACAACGAAAAGAGAGAAGCATTTTTCAATCGATGCAGCAACATCCTCATGTTTCTGGTCCTGCGCTTCGATCTGATGCAGAAGCTGCATCGACATAAAGATAGATGTTGTCCACAGCTGGACCAATGGGACACACAAGCAGGAAGAAGCTCTTTGTAAGTAAAGAAGAATAAAGAGGCTTGCTTTTGTAAGCACCGGAGTTTCGGATGCGAGTGTTATTTACTGATGAATACAAGTTCTGTTTGACTCATCGGACAAAATACGTGTGTGGAGATTGAAGTACGAAGTGCTCCAGTGAAAGAACCTGAAGCCTACAGTCAAGTATGCCGGCGGAAGCATAATGGCATGAGGATGTATGTTGGCAGCTGGTACAGACAACTGTCACGTTGTACCTGCCATTATGGATAAGATGTATATAAACCTGAGACCTAGCGTACAGAAGCTGGGCAATGATAGCGCCCATTTCTTTCAGAAGGTTGTCATCCGAGGCTTACCGCCGGGGTCGTCAAGGAATGGCTGTTGTACACCTCACGTCCTGCAACCACCACCCAGTCGCCTCACTTAGACCCCGTTGAACACTATGGGCTATAATAAAACAATACCGAGAATAAAACACCGCAGATTACATGTAAAGAAAATCTTGAGAGTGTTTTGCTAAAAAAAAAAAAAAAAAAAAAAAAAAAAATTGAATAATCTATGCCTAAACATAACATAAAAGCTTGTAGAATCAATGCCAAGAAGACTAAAAGCAGTGATCACTTCAATAAGAAATGTCACCAAATAGTGAATTTCTGTGTGTAACTGTGAACTATTTTTGCTATGGTGCTGGACGAATACCTTAGCATCGTCCGTTTCTGCCAGAGTTTCAATTATTATTGTTTGTTTTCAGAGCTATTTGAGATTTTTTTTAATAGTAACATCATCTACAATGCATGTTAAACCAGATAATTTGTACGAAAGGGCACTTTCTTGTAGCATTCACGTTGTTAATTATTCGTTTCATTTTCAATGATCAGTGGACGAATACTTTTGCGACCAACTGTATGTAACAATATTATTACAAAGCAAGCCATGTGAAAGTTCCGCCTTAAGTTTATTGATGACATTACTCTGGTGTGTAGTAACATACATTTTTAATGTCTTTTCTTTTTGAATAGTAGTTCACGAGTGTAGGAAACAATCAAAAGATCCCAGACTAAGGAAAGCGCTCCGTCGCAAGAGAACACTTGACGGCACCTGTGTTGTTTCCCGTGGCTGCACGGCGCTACTGCGCAGCTGTTGGCGGGCCTAGAGGTCACGTGGGCTGCATCTCTGCGCGCCTGACCTCCGTGCACCCCGCGGCGGCGGGCTTTATTTAGCTCCAGCGACCTTCTGGCTGCCGGGAAGACTCGGGCGCCGCGCCTTCTCGTTCACGACCTGCCAACCTACCACAACCTACCACAACCTACCACAACCTACCACAACCTACCACAACCTACCAAAACCTACCACAACCTACCAAAACCTACCACAACCTACCACAACCTACCACAACCTACCAAAACCTACCACAACCTACCAAAACCTACCACAACCTACCAAAACCTACCACAACCTACCAAAACCTACCAAAACCTACCACAACCTACCACAACCACCCAAAACCTACCACAACCACCCACAACAACCCACAACCTACCACAACCACCCACAACCTACCACAACATACCACAAACACCCACAACCTACCAAAACCTGCCACAACCACCCAAAACCTACCACAACCACCCAAAACCTACCACAACCTACCTCAACCACCCACAACCTACCACAACATACCACAACCACCCACAACCTACCACAACATACCACAAACACCCACAACCTACCAAAACCTACCACAACCTACCAAAACCTACCACAACCACCCAAAATCTACCACAACCACCCACAGCCTATCACAACATACCACAGCCTACCACAACCTACCACAACCACCCACAGCCTATCAAAACATACCACAGCCTACCACAACATACGACAACCACCCACAACCTACCACAACATACCACAACCGCTTACAACCTACCAAAACCATCCACAACCTACCACAACCTACCACAACCTACCAACAACCTACCAAAACCTACCACAACATACCAAAACCACCCACAACCTACCACAACATACCACAACCACCCAAAACCTACCACAACCACCCAAAACCTACCACAACATACCACAACCTACCACAACCTACCACAACCTACCACAACATACCACAACCTACCACAACCTACCACAACACCCGCCCAGAGCGACAGTTTTTTAAGGGTGGAACATTTTTTGAGGGACGGGAAAAAAATTTTTTAACTTACGGTCATAATTTAATTTTTCAAAAATTACTTGTTTCTTTTTTCGGTAAAAAAAAAATGTTACAATAGAATACTGCCATATACAGAGTCATTGGGAAATGTTAGTTTATATTAAATATTGCATTGCGCTTAAAAATATTAAACTCGTTGAAATATATACAGTTTACTATAACTGATGTTTCATTGCGGTATATATAACAGCCGTATAAAACTCCAACCACAGTTTATTAAATTTAAATAATAAAAAACAACATACAGCACATGATTCAAAAAACCTTAGTATTTAGTTGCATAATGTGCTGTTTTAAAAAACCGATAGTGAATAATGACAATGTTACACTGTAAGCGCATGAATGCAGAAGTCATAGAGCATTACAGTCAAACAGTGAGTCAGTGATTTGCGAGAATATGTATTAAAAATATTTTTGAGTTTATTAAATATATATTAATGATTTAAAAAAAAATTCTCAAGAAACGTTTTGGAAAATATATTCTAGTTTATTACTAGGTATGCAAATTGAACTTGGCGAGTACACCTCCTAGTCTGGGGTGTACCTGTGTCTGCGAGGCGGGATGATAAGCGCGACGCTCGCTGGTGCTTCTAGCGCGGTGTCTCCTCTGGACTGGCGCGCAGTCTTCTCCCAGTGCATGGGGCCATTAGGAGATTTGAGTGGCACAAACATATCATTACAAGGCGGGAAAACGAAGATAGAGTTGAAATACAAGTCCCTTCAGTGTTTTCAAGAACTTTTTGACGTGACAACGTCTAATAAATCGATGAACGCCGGCTGCACGCACGAAAAAGTGTCCCGTTACGCACATTGTTCAGTTACGCTGTGTCCCGTTACGCTCATTGTACGCTTGCGCCGCATCTATCTCTGTTCCACTCGACTGTTTATAAAGTGAAGTGAAAAGTAAATGTGGTTTTCATTGCTTATTACAACAATTCCGGCAATAAAGGTTAATTATTCTTGCATTTTAAATATCTGATTACTAGTATAATTTCAAGTATTTATTATTTTATTATTTAAATAAAAATGATTCAATTTTATTCATAAAAGTATGCAATAATTTCATCAATGTTTTGTTATGACGTTGTCACGGTAAACTATCGTCCGTAAACCGACTTTACAGACAACCAATTTTTTTTTACCGGGATTCTCATGCTTACACGTTATTCTGAAGAAAGGAAGAAGAAGAAAAAATGTTTCATCCATTTCCACTGTTTATAAAAAGTACAAATTGAACAGGAAACGCAGAGACAGAACTACTCATCCACGTTCAGGGTACTCTGAGATGGTTCTCGTGAACAGACGCCACTCTGGTAGCGGGAGCAGTTTCCAGATGGCGTGGTCTGTCGTGGAGCCACGCGCACCAGCGCTGATGGCCCGGTTCGGGGGGCGGGGTCCCGGGACAGGGTTTGCCTTCTTTTCACAGACGAGGGAGCCACACCCGAAGTTCCCCGAAGTTCATGCTCGCTTTTTTCCCCCCGTACCACAACAGGTGTATTTATTTGGGATGTAGCTTACTCATACGTCATACGCCGTTCTATCTCATTGTATAAACCGGCGTGGCATTAAATTAGGATAGGTTAGCTACATTATAAATATTTTAAAACATTGTGGATGGTTGGTTATATTAGGTAAGTATAGCTACATTAAAAAATACTGTAAAATCATTTTATGGTTGCTTAGCAAATAACTTTTTAATATGTAGCTATCCAGCGCTAGGAAACCGTTTACATGATTTCACAGTATCTTTAATGTAGCTATCCGAACCAAATCAACCGTCCACAATGTTTTAAAGTATTTATAATATAGCTAACCTAACCTAATTGACCATTAGTTATCATGAGTTGTCCAAAATAAACATTCACGGACACACGGCAAACGAAAAATATGGCGGCGTACAAATAAATGCCGTTGCCTTGTTTATGGTCTTTCCTTTTATCAACACCGCCATATTTATTTACAATGAACATAAACAACCCGAAGATGCACAATCGGGTGTTTGGCTCTCTCGTCTGTGAACAGCGCAGCGCTCCTGCGGGCTGGTCTCTGGCGTGGGCGAGCGGTCCGTATCGATCCCCGCCCCCGCGCCGTGGTCGTCGACTTCCGCTTCCGCTTCCGCTTCCCGCCTCGCGCCTTGCGCCGTCGCTGCTTCGACGACTGCTTTCACTCGCCGACCGCGCGTCTTCAATCACAAGCAGAAGCTTACGCAGAAATTCAGTTGGTGAACAAAAAAAAAAAAGGAGGGGAGAATACTTTCCCCGCCGTTTGCTTTCAGATCCTTTCCATTTGTTGGTGGGAGTTATATATATTTTTAAGATGTGGGGGGGGGGGGGTGGTTGGGGGAAGGAAGGGCAGGGTAGAAGGGTTCTTCCTGTGCACGCCCCTGTCGAAAAGTTTGATCTATTTCGTTCAAGTCATGGGTGTTAACTAAATTCCCCCACCACCCCGACAATAGAAGCAACCACACGTTGGTCCAGGTAATGAAAATAATTATGTTCTTCGGGATGAACTAAATTTTTACGAAATCGAAAAGTCCAGCCAGTCAACGACGTTTACGGCATGTGTTAATTCGTTGGCATAAACTGCATAAAGCTATGTTTGTTTGGAATGTAAGCATTTTAACGAAACAGCGCACACATGAACGAATGGTTGATCGATGCCCACATGTCCGATGATGACTGGAGGGCTAGGGTTGAAGCAGGGTCTGTGCGAAAAACAAGACGGGTTACAAGGGATGGAACGGCGACGGAATGCATTGGAGGGGGAAAACTGGAGAACCCGCCAGTACACGACAACGTCCGCCACGTTTCCCACGTGCAAAACAAATCCTGGTTTGACCCTGCAGGGATGGAATGCGTGTCTCCGTGGTGAAAGTTAGTGACAAGCCCGACCACTCAACCACAGCTGCTGTGTAACTGGAACAAAAAAAAATGTGTGTGTGCCTAAGACCGCACGGCAGAAGTGAAAACTTCATTGGCAATCGCAATCAATGTTTATAATGTTTTTTTCAATATATAATATTATTACGATAAACCACTACACACACTAACCTCACAATGTAAACCAAATAATTGTTAAAATAATTATTACGTACCAATAATAACTATTAAATTATAATGACAATTATTACGTATTAATCGAATATACTAAACACAGCGACACAACAGCGAAGAGCAGCTGACTGTATCTTTCTCGCTCGGCTACACTCGGCGGTTCCGAGTTCACCCGATCGAGCCTTTCCCCTCAGAGCGTGACGGATCAGCCTAACTTACTGCCTACGAAAAAAAAAATGTGTGTGCGGTGTGCCAAAATAAGTTTTCACTTCAAAAATCAAAAATACCAAAAGTAAGGTCTGCAGCCTGACCCAGAGACGATGCGATTGCTGTGACAGATCCTTCGACCTCTTCTTTCCTTCCACGCCGCTGACGTCACGCCGCGCCTGAATGGTAGATGGTAGATGGTAGATGGTAGATGGTAGATGGTAGATGGTAGATGGGAGTGTGGAGAGGGGAGAAGGGCCGCTCATCACGCCTCCATTCTGGTCGGAACGCAATAGTTCGGTCCTAGAGAGATGAAAGCGAATTCCGTTGGTGATAACTTCTTGTGGAGTTGAATTAATCTTTTTAAAAACATTTTGAATCGTTATATCTCAAAAACGGCGGCTCTTAGGAAAAACGTATTTAGACATTTTTTATAGATAATTATCTAATCTACAATTTTTGTCCAAGCTAATTTTAAGATAAAACTTGCCGTTTTGCTGAAAATCGCGAAAAACCCGTTTTTGTGACCTTTGACCCCGAGTAAATTTTTTTGCACGTGCCGGATCGATGAGGACTTTTCACATTTAATTTATAATAGTATATTTAACAATCCTACCAATTTTCAGTCAAGTGGGAATTTTTGTAACCTTGCCCCTATTTTTTAGTCTAATTTGACCGGACTATAAGGCGGCCAGAGGTTTACTAATCCATGTATGTAATTTCTTTTACCGTATCACCAACACGACCACACGATTATATGTCTGCGCGAGCAGGGCCGCTGAGAGAATTTGTGGGCCCCTGGGCAGCTGGGGTAGTAGGCCCCCTTTCTTTTTTTTTTTTTGCATACCACTACTACGTAGGTCTATACCATAAATATATATCATATATGGTATCGTAAAATTGCATCCTTTATTTGAACATACATAACGATTTGATTTCCTAGTTACGCAAAAAAAAAAAAGAGCATTTGCATGTATTATCTCAGTGCACTTTTACATTGTTAATCCCATCAAAATACAAAAAAATTAATTCAGCATATTTATTGATTTTTATTATTAATTTAAATATATCTCGATTATTTTACTAAATTAAATTAATTAAATTAACACAGGTTTATATTAACATTTATTTTACATTATTTAAAAAAAAATATGGAATGCATAATTTACCAAACGCATTGCTTATCTCACCCTAGTCCTTTCATATTTTATTAGTATTAAATATTTGCATGCAAAATTAAAATTGGTGTTTTATTACGCCAAGCAAGTAGGTGTAACTCCTAACGCTGAGGCGGGAAAGTCGACAACCCCTGACACTAGCAATAACAATCTCCGTATTTTTCACCACAAGCCATGTTGGCAGTTTCGATCCGAGTGTACTTAATGGGAAAGCCTTCTTTTCACAGACGAGAGAGCCAAACGCCCGATCGTGCATCTTCGGGTTTTATTTAATTTTGTTCATTGTAACTCATGATAACTAATGGTCAATTAGGTTAGGTTAGCTACATTATAAATACTTTAAAACATTGTGGGTGGTTGATTTGGTTAGGATAGCTACATTAAAGATACTGTGAAATCATGTCAACGGTTTCCTAGCCCTGGATAGCGACATATTAAAAAGTTATTTGCTAAGCAACCATAAAATGATTTTACAGTATTTTTAATGTAGCTATACTTACCTAATATAACCAACCATCCACAATGTTTTAATGTATTTATTATTTAGCTAACCTATCATAATCGACCGCAAAATTTAATGCCACGCCGGTTTATACAATGAGATAGAACGAAAAAAAAAAGCTAGCATGAACTTCGGGGAACTTCAGGTGTGGCTCTCTCGTCTGTGAAATGAAGGCTTCCCGTACTTGATGCGTGGACATACTTGTGGAAGGTTCGACCGCCGACCCTCCAGAAGTCAAGGTCACCGGGGCAGCTCTTCAGGACCCGCGTGGTCGCGTCCATCGACCAGCCAATACAGGTCTGACGACCTGCACCACGTGACGCTCACGTAACTCTGCGAGCCTCATACGTATATAACACATAACACTGGTAGTGATGACTCGCATGGTTTGTTTCAGCATTCCCGTTTATGTGCTTTTAATTTTCGTACGCAGTTGTTTAGTTCAATGTTTTCTTCGACATACCTTCATTGCGTGGACATCACCGCCCCTTAGTTCAGGCAGTTATTACCAAGGGAAGCCTACGATTCACTCGTCCTTCTGGACATACCCGAATACTCACGTTGGCAAGCCTTCTTTCAGCAGACGAGAGAGCCAAACCCCCGATCGTGCATCTTCGGGTTTTTTTGTTCATTGTAAATAAATATACAACTCATGATATTAAATGGTCAATTAGGTTAGGTTAGCTACATTATAATTACTTTAAAACATTGTGGACCGTTGATTTGGTTAGGATAGCTACATTAAAGATACTGTGAAATCACGTAAACTGTTTCCCCCAAATAAATACACCTGTTGTGGTACGAAAAAAAAAAGCGATCATGAACTTCGGGAAACTTCGGGTTTGGCTCTCTCATATGTGAAAAGAAGGCTTGCCAACGTGAGTATTCGGGTATGTCCAGAAGGACGAGTGAATCGTAGGCTTCCCTTGGTAATAACTGCCTAAACTAAGGGGCCTTGATGTACACGCAATTAAGTTACGTCGAAGAAAACATTGAACTAATTATTAAAGTGAAACAACTGCGTACGAAACTTAAAAGCACATAAACGGGAATTTTGTTTATTTTATCCTAGTTTTTCGCGAAAACTGCGGGGTAATAAAGAAGTACAGCGAGGCAACCTTTTTTTCGTGACTTTTGACATTTAGATTAATAATATGCCTTTAAAAAAAATTATTCTTCCGCGTCACAAACATTCATGGGAAATAAGTGCGATACCCTACATTATTTCCATTAAACAGTTTTACTTCAGCGACAAGATTTGAAGTGTTTGTAGAGCTTTGATCAAAATAGACGATATCCAGACGCTTAGAATTTCATAATAAGTACGGTTTTCAATTATTTTCAAAAAAGACCAGTCAGCTGGAACTTCAAAGTCTTGTACCAGTCTGGAGAAGAACGTTATATTATCAAGTGTTGAATTTGTTTTTTTGCGTGATTAAAGTGCAACCAAAGTTTGTCGGTCGAATATATTCGCCCTGTATGTATGTCGTATGTGTGTGTGTGTGTGTATATATATATATACACACACACACACATGCTGATATACATATATGCTGATTTGAGGTGAGGCCTTACACGCAGCGTTCAATATAATCTCCTATTTTAAAACGCCACACACAACCAGTGTGTTGCCCGGGAATCGAACACAGGACCCCCCCGTCCCGAAGTTGGCGCTCCGACCAACTGCGCTGCGCTGACATTGTTGCGAGGAGTGCTAGGCTTGTGGACGAGACTGCCGCGTGCCACTCGAGACACTCCTCCCAGGAGCGGGGGAACGAACCACAACGCCGAACGTACAATAACGCCGAATGCCATAACGCCGAATGCCAATTTGACTACAACGCCGACAGCTAGAAAACTGCCGTGTACCACAACGCCGAATTACCACAACGCCGAATTACCACAACGCCGAATTACCACAACGCCGAATTACCACAACGCCGAATTACCACAACGCCGAATTACATTAACGCCGAATTACATTAACGCCGAAATACATTAACGCCGAAATACATTAACGCCGAAATACATTAACGCCGAAATATGTAATTGCAGGACTGCCACAAAGGTTAGGTTAGGTTAGGCTAGGCTAGGTTAGGCTAGCCTTGGTTAAGTTAGGTTGTGGTATTTCGGCGTTAAGATACATTTAAGAAACACACACAAATTCATCCAGTTGTTTTTCATTTTGCTCCTGTGCCCCCCCTCCCCCCCTCCCCGCAGCATCATTTTTCAGCGTTCCTGTATTTCGGCGTTGTGGTACACAGCAGTTTTCTAGCTGTCGGCGTTGCGGTCAATTTGGCATTCGGCGTTATGGTATTCGGCGTTATTGTACGTTCGGCGTTGTGGTAACGACCCGGCCAGCGGGACACCCACATCACTTAGAAGGTCACAACTCGGAACAGTCATAACTTAGAATTCTTGACTGAAACCACATCAACACACGCCAAACCTGTGGCCACCGGGTTAGATAATCCCGAAAAAAAGGAACTGCGCATATTTTCGGATTTTCTACGGGGCACGCCGGGTGAAATTGTCAAAACACCCCCGACTTCTGACGTGGTCGTGGCTTGGGCTTTGTGATGTCCTTTTACCTCTTCAACATGGTCTTGACACGTGGTAACGATATCGATTCGACGTATCGCGCCAACGAAATATTGCGGATAGATGGTTACATGGTATAACCTGCAAACTTGAGGATGCTCTTCTTTTTTGCCCCACGCTATTGAGCGATAAGGCTGTATATTCTGGTCATTGGAGACGTTAATATGGAGAGGTTTTGGGAAATACCTTCATGTGTGTCACTTCGTATTTAATATTGTATTTCATCATTGCGTCCTAAAATATTTCAACAGGGATTTCGTTTTTAGAACTGATGCTGAACTACAACGATTAATTATCTTATGGAATAAAAATAGAGAAAATGGTTCCTTTCTTTTAGTTGTGTTTAGAGATTTAATAAATTGTTAACTCTAGCAATATATGAAGAATTTATAAATAACATTTATAGTACTGTTTTTGCCCTGGTGGAGTCGACGTTTAAACACCGAACTCGAAAATAAAATTATGAAGAAATGTTTATAACAAACTAAGATGGACTGGTTGAATCCATATTTGTTGTCGATTTTATCCGTATGTTTAGTTCGCACTGCGGAGGAAGATACAAGCTAGGACTTGCAGCGGACTGTGTCAAATATAATAGCTTATCGCGGGCGGAGTCCTGTGAGAAGATAGCGGATGTCGGGATTAATGGGGCAGGTCTGGCCACCTTCAACCTTCACTGGTAAGCCGGCAGCCAAGATAACGGCTGGTCGCTCGAGCGGTGGCTGAAAGGTCCGCGGCGGATACTAACTCACGTAAAGCAAATTACGACCTCGTGCAACCTGCGCTTTTTTACTCACTGGAGGTCATCAGGTGAAAGTCTAGAAAGGGCGTAGTGTTAAACTGTTCAAAATGACGGTAAGTTCTTGAATCCAAGCTGTCGGACCAAGGGAAGCCTTCTTTTCACAGACGAGAGAGCCAAACGTCCGATCGTGCAACCTTGGTTTTTTTTTTGTTCATTGTAACTCATGATAACTTATGGTCAATTAGGTTAGGTTAGCTACATTATACATACTTTAAAACATTGTGGACGGTTGATTTGGTTAGGACAGCTACATTAAAGATACTCTGAAATCATGTAAACGGTTTCCTAGCCCTGGATAGCTACATATTAAAAAGTTATTTGCTAAGCAACCATTAAATGATTTTACAATATTTTTAATGTAGCTATACTAACCTAATATAACCAACCATCCACAATGTTTTAAAGTATTTATAATGTACCTAACCTATCCTAATCGACCGAAAAATTTAATGCCACACCGGTTTATACAATGTGATAGAAAGGGGGGAAAAAGTGTGCATGTACTTTGGGGAACTTCGGGTGTGGCTCTCTCGTCTGTGAAATGAAGGCTTCCCTATCACAATCCAATATGGCGGAGCGTTCTAGAAAACAAAATGGTGGAATCCATTATGGCGACTTTGATCAAGGTCATGGCCTGTGAGGCTTCCCTAGCGGAGACTTCATATACGAGCGCTCTGTTACAGATTCATCTAGTAAACACACAAAGCTCCGCATCAAAATCGTTACAGGAATTCAAATCTTTGATGATTAATTAAATCAAGTATAAATATGTATTTATTTTATAATTAATTACATAAAAAATTATTTTGAGGTGATTTCAGCGTTTGTTTGGTTTGTTCAAGAGAAATGTTTTGTATAAAGTATTATCTCGTCTTGATAACACTCGCCGTCTCGAGCGGTTGTAACAAAACCACGTCTCTTCTACGAGGGCGTTGTGCGGATATTGCAGAAAACGGAATGCGTTTGCTGATGCGTGAGGGGCATGTTACGAGCCAGATGGTTGTGTGCCGTTTTTCTTAAGATTATGTGAAACAAACAACAAACATCTAAAAGGAATGAATAATCCTTTGAAGCTGACACGAGAGCTGTTATTTTTAGCATGTCATCATTAAATCATGTAAGTTTTAGATCTCTTTAGACAGAATATTTTTCAAAACAACAGAAGACTCTGCCAGGTATTGAGAGGCTTGAACTGACTGGTTTTCTGTTTCCAACTAGACTCTGTGGCAGATATACACAAACATTTAAAAGACAAAAACATGTAAAGATAAAATTATATACACGTAAAAAAAAATCCCGTCTCTAGCAGAGGTGAAACAGTAAGTAAAAAATACAAAAATCAGACTACAACAGGCTGCAGATAAAACGGAAAACTATGCGAATGTAAAAAAAAGAGAGAGAGAGAGATAGAGTTAAGTAAATAAAAAAACTCCCCACTTCATGAACGTATCTTCTCGCCTCGTAAATAGACTCGTTATTTTCGTGTTGTTTGTAGTGAACAGAGGCTACCACTTAACCCTGAATGTCACTCAGCTTAAAGACTTTGTACTGCCGTGTTGTTGTGTGCTCGTGACCTTGCCCCGAGCTCCGAGCGCTTGTACGTGTGGATACTAAACAAGGAGCTACAGCAATGTTACGAACGTGAGCAAGGTTGCGTCACGCGCAGGTGCAGAGCTAGCTGAGCTGATATCGCATGCCGCTGTAACATGAGACGTGCCGTGCGCACCTGGGTCGCCGCTTCCCCTCCCTCCAGCCCTCAGCTCCCCGCGCGGCGCCGTTTGACATCCGAAACCTGACAGCTGCGGAGTTACGCGAGCCGCCGACACGTGTTGCGAGAGATTTCTGCCGTCGTGTCGGCGCGGAATGACGCGACTGTCCCCGGCCGCGCTCGGGAGTGTGGATTGTGAGAAACGAGTGACTGGAGGAAGCAACATTTTTTAAGTACCATTGATTAATTTGCATTTTTAGATTATTAGCTAGTGATGTAAATAGTGGCAATAAATAAAACTGTGTGTGATAAAAATCTTTAATTGGGCTATCCTATTCGAACCCGCAGTAAATCGTAACAGTATGTACACTTACCGCAGTGTACTTAGCTTCAGCACGCTCTTTGTTCTGACTGCAGTGCACAGTACGCCTGGCGTCAGCAGCGGACAGATTAGATTCCCGAATACACAACAATAAAGGTTTAGGCAAATATTGTACAATATTTGGTGTATGTGTTGATTATTGAATATGCTACACCTGTACCTTAATCCTATTCCTAGTGCACGATAAGACACAGCCAGTCCCCAATTTTCAGGGAACGAATTTCGGTGTCCTATCTTGTTGCCGATCTGTTGCCCAAATTCCGCGCATGCGCAGAGCTCGCATTTTCGATTATTTCCTCCAGACGGCGAACCCGCGCCCGGCGCCATTAACTTGTACATGGTCACGTTTGTGATCGTCGGATGACGTACCAAGAGTGTTTGTGTGCCAAATGAAACTTTATGAAAGCGAAACTATCCTATTAGTAGAGACCTGCAAAATTCGCGGATTCATTCAGTGATAGGCTAGAATTCAAACACATATACATCTTAGATAATTTTGCTATTGGCTTACTGTTCATCTGGACGAATCTCAACCAGTTATAAACTCTCAACCAAAGAAGGATCGAATCACAGACAAACCAGCTGAGACGACTTACAAGTCGGCAGCCAATGAACTTGCGTTATCTGCCCGAGAGTACAGGGGTATGTGCAGTCTATCCTGAAGGCCATTGAAACCGCGAATTTTGCAGGTCTGTACCTATTAGTAATTAATAAGTTCCTAAGTGTATACAATATTTTACAAATTAATAATTTAAACGTTTACACGTTATGGTATAATTATTTATACAATAGGATAGAAATTCCTTTGCATATTAAATTATATGTAATGTATAATGTTTTGGGATTTAATCTTAGAATCCTGTGTTGATTTTTTTTTATCGTGATAAAATTCAAGAAGCAATTGGAACTAAGATAAATGTAGCACACTTTAATGGCCATAACAAAAAATAATCGCAACTTAAAAATACTTAAAAAAATTAGATTAACACCAATTTTTTTCGTGCTATCTGTAGTATTTTTGCGGTAACAATTGTATCGATGGTTGCCGAAACGTCCGGTGGTTCTAGCTTCATGCAGAGCACCGTGCAATAAAACTTTTGGCGATTTGTTGGTTCTGGAATGCGGCCAGGGAGTTAGGGTACGGTTGTGTCGCAACACGGCAGTGCTTATTCGCTACCTCGCCCGAGCGTCTTGGATGCCGCTCCTAGACACAGAACAAGGAGGGAAATAAAGAAGTGCGACTCTTACAGTGGAAACTGAAACCATGTCGCTATCTGTTGGGCGGGCCCATAACTACCAGCAAATAACAAATCGGAATAGAGGTTCTCATACAAGGTTTTTTTTAGTTAATACGTTTTTTTTATTTAATACGTTTTTTTTGGTAATATCAAATTATCTTTTTGGCGGCGCAAAACTTATTTGATCGATGCGAAAATACTCAATGCTGTTTTTTAATAAACCGTCATGTAATAAATAAAGGAGTATGAGGTGCAAAAACTCATTGTATTACACACCACAAAATTAGTGGCTACCTAAATGGAGTGAATTTTCACTGGTTTGTTTGCCTGATAATAGCTTATACATTACTTCTCCTAATAAATTAATGTAGTTAATGTGAGCAATATATTATGAAAAGTACTATCTGGCGGACGGGCCCATAACTACTTAAAGAAACTATGTCTCAGTCTCGGTAATTAGAGTTTCTCCCCCGTGCTCCTAGACACCGTGTCACTCCAGACGACGAGGGGCCACGAGGGTGTCTGGTGGGACCCGCCGGGTCTGACTGCGTGAGGCGCGTGTTGCTAGGCGAGCCTCTGGAATAGACTCCACGTGCAGACTCGCGAGACATCTGCGATTATGAGGGTATTTCATTGGTTGAGCGTCCTTCAAAACAAAAAAGGGTGGGGGGGTTTGTCTTTAAAGTCGGTTTACGGACGATAATTTTACGTGATAACGTCATATCAAATTTTTTAAATTGTTGCTTTTAAAAAGCCCGCCTTTACCTGTTTGATATTATAGAAGACTAGCTGCAGCACCCAGCGTTGCCCGGGCCGAACACAGGGTGAAGGGGAACTGTTTAGAGATCAGATGTAGTTAGTAATTGTCTTCTTAATTTGAATGTCAAGTGTGCAAAATAATTTATATCACTTTCAGATCCCGACAGACGTTCTGCCAGTTCATAGTTATTTACCTGGTCTGTATGTAATCTAGACTCTATAAAGCAATATAGAAAAAAAAAACTGAAAAATAAGGGATTACTAATATTGAAAAGATTCCATTATCTAGCTAATGCTCGGCATGCATTGCAATGCCTCATTCAGTTTTGTTTTGTAATATGTTTGAAGTAGTTACACATATACAAATAATCTATCCATGTCTCAAATATATATTTATCTCTATCTACATCTATAGTCCTAGATATCTATGTATCTCTCTATCTGTATTTATCTCTTTATATCTACATATATACCTCACACTATCTCTATGTATTCTGTATGAGGGTACTGATTGCTTCGTTGTTAATATCACACGGGTGTTTTTTACTTGTATGGGAAAATTAAGAATGATAAGGCATCTAGTGCGTGGCAACTTCTAGCGCCTGCGGCATTGTCAACACACACTTCGTACGTGTACTGCATGTTGTATCTAACCCCCTACAACGCATTTGATTCTAAATTGGACTTTTAGTAAGGATCCCAAATGTTATTGATAATATAATATAGCCTATAGACTTTCCCGATAAATTTACTATCCAACACTGAAAGAATTTTTCAAATCGGACCAGTGGTTCCTGAGATTAGCGCGTTCAAACAAACAAACAAACAAACAAACAAACAAACAAACTCTTCAGCTTTATAATATTAGTATAGCCGGTTCTTGCACGCTCTGCTCAGGCGGAACGTGACAATGAGTCATGCTTTCTCGTGCTTGCAGCCGGCGTTCATCGATTTGTAAGACGTTATCACGTAAAAAAAAAAGCCTCATACTCAGAGGTGCCCACCCCCCTCAAACACTATGACTCACCCCCCTCCCTAACCTAATTCCCCCCCCCCCCCCCGCGAAATTTTTTAAGCCATTTTCTCAATGATTTACTCAATGATTTTATAATATTATACTTTTTTAGTATTATATTTTATCACATTTTGCATTAATTAAAACTTATTTTCTAATAATAATTTTGGTCATATCAGGTAATATTTCCATCCTGAACCGACAGATGCCAAACTGCTTTTGTTGAGGAAAGTGCGGGGTTGCCAATTTGATTTACAAGATCCCTTTCAATTATCAAAGCACCAGAAACGTATTTTCACATTAGAAGCTATAATTATGTAAATAATATATACATTTATACATTATTCTCGTCTTTAAACCACCCCCCCCCCCCCTGAAATTTTAATGACGCAGTCTGCGTCGTTACCCCCCCTTGTGGGCACCCCTGTCATACTAACTTTTAAGTAGTTGAAGCTATTCCTCCAGAATCGTGAAATTTGTCTGGGGATCTGTTGAAACTGGTACACTTTAAATGTGACATCCTGCAGTTCATCTGAGTGACTGAACTACGCTACGTATTCATCAGTCGTCATAAGCTTGTAATCTTAATTCTCATCAGCTGTCATTTAAAAGATTGGAATCACATATTCACAATCCAGAAGCAGCGCCAGGAGACATCCCGCTGGCCGTAAGGCCGCTAGTCGCATGCCCGGCGAGGCCGTGCTACTGTTTGGTTTAACTTCTTTGGCATGGCGTCAGAAATTCGTTACAGTAACATTTGAAGAGGCTAATATATGCCTAATTTAAATTGGGAGGTATTCCTTACTGCCTCTGCTCACACACCTCTCCCAGAACATGATGGCGTCAGAGTGGTGGAAGTGTGAGGCAGTAAATGGGGGATGGAGAGGAACTATTGATAACCTCATGTAAAGCGAGTAGCCTTTATACATTTCCTCGATAGAACTTTTCATTGATCACTTGAATTTAGATGGAACGTTAACCATTGTCAAGCACGAATTATAACATAAGACAGGACAACACAAATGGAAAATTAATAAAACCACGGGGCAAAAAATATATAAAATACATAAATATATATTCTTACATATATTTCTTCCGAACCATGTGCATGTGCACGTGCACATGAGATTTTAAAAATTTTTCAACCATTTCTAATACAATTGATTCAGCATTTATTTTCCCATGAGACATTAGGTAGTTTGTTCTACATGGATCTGGAAAAGTTTTTAAAATCAGACTGTCAAGAGTGGTCTTTACTTACCTTTTGTGTGCCACATTTTAGTGTAAAACAATCACAGTTAACAAAATGGCTGTTTTTTTTTCTTTCAGTCATAATCATTAATGAAATTTTTCATTGTAATGATGCAGGACATTTGATTTAGTTTAAAATAATGCTACCAAACTGCAGTGGAATAGTAAAGCCACACAAACACTGTCGTATATTCCAAGATAGGAATTAGTTGTCTCAGGGAACAGGATTTTACCAAATCATAAATAATTTTTGCGATGATAGTGTGTGTCTCAAAAATATATTCTGTCCTCCAAAATGCATTTTCTATTTTTTGTAATTTACAAATGATTCTTGATGAAAACATTTTGCAGTGAATGTTAAAAGAGTGAGTGTAACAATGACTTGATGTAAGCTTTTGGAGATACGCCATTGCTAAGCACTTTTTCTGTAGAAGAAAACTAAAAAAATACCCAAAAGACAAAAACACAAACTAAGCAAAAAATTGCTGTTATCAACATGATATAAATACCACATAATATTCCATAACAGGAATATGGTCAATAAACCAAGAAAAACAAAGAAAAATGGACTAAGAGAACTAAAAAAACCCCCACAAATGATGACAGCACAAAAATATTGAACCCAAAAAAATTCAGCACAACAATGTGTAACAATGTGTAACAATGTGAGTGTGATGGTGGTGTGAGGAGTGAAGTGCATGGGTGCGGTGCGGCGGTGTTGCAGGCGTACGAGCGCAGGTTCCCCACCTGCCCGCAGATCCCTGTGTTCGTGGGCTGCGAGGTGCTCTCGGACAGCACCAGCCCCGACGGAGCAGTCTGCTTCAAGGAGCGGCGCTGCAAGCTCACGGTCGATGCCCCCTATCTCATTAAAAAGGTTGGCTCCTTGAAATCATTGCATGCAGTCCAGTCACACTCCTTCCTCCTTTGGGGTGTGGATATTTTGGGAAATGTGGCTGACGTTTCCGTGGGTCGGTGGGTTTTTCTCCAGGATGCTCCCCTTTTCCCACATCCAATCAAATCGCCTGTGCTCCATTCTCGTTTCATCATCTATCAACACTAGCGACCTCAATGTAGACATGATGGCAAGCCCTATTTGATGAATTTATTGATACCATCATTCATTCATGCTTTAGCATAATTTACTCTTTTCAGTTTTGATGTACGTATAATATTGTTAAAAAGTCATTGTATCATTGCTGGAAACTAGATAAAAAAAAACTAAGGAATGTTATTCCTTTCAAGCTGTGTTGAAGATACTGAGCTAAGTGGTGTCATGTAAAACTTTTGCACTCGGGAGATCCAGAGTTCAAATTCATGTTAGGCTGTCCCAAATTTTGGTTTGCTGCCACTCTAAGCAAATGCTGTTGTGGTTCCTCACCGTAGGCCGTTGTTGATTTTTCTTTCAGTTTTACTGGACTAGCCCGTCTCCAATGACCTTGTCCGTGACACATGAGACTATTGATGCCATTGATCCTATAATTTGAATATTTGCTGAAGAACTGATTTTCAGCATTTTAAAATTCATTAAGTATCCCATGTTTGTGAAATCATTTTATGCAAGAAAATGACTGGAAATTTTGGCACAATGTAATGATTTTAAAAAATAATGTTTTATTTACAGACCTAGTGTTTTGAATAATTTTTTATTTGTTTCATAAAGGTTATTTTTAAATGAATACTGAGGTAGATTATGTTTATAAATATTATCATTTCAGTTTTATATTATTTATTTCTTCAATAAATTTGCAGTCTAAAATTTTATCTTATGATTTTAAGTTTATGTTTATGATTTACTAGGTTAATAAGAAATTTCTGCATATTTATAAGGGTTTTTTTCTCCCCTTCAGATAATAGGTGTGGATTTTGTGTACTTCATCCAGAAGAATGTTTTGGATCAACGTGCACGCACTCTCAACATTGAAGCCACAAACGAGACTTTCTCCAACAGGGTAGTAGTTCTGGAAAAGTGCAAATATTATGTGAGTGCTTTATTATATTTTTAAATAGATTCTTTTTTATTATCAATTTCTAGTAGTTGTACTCTTATCTAGGGCATATGTAGTGAGGGGCAAGCGAGGGAAGCTGCCCACCATTCAAAGTTGGGGGGGGGGGGGGGATAGTACTGACATTTTGTATAATTTGTAACAAATTCTCACAGATAAATGTAAAAAAATATTTTTTAAGTATGTTATTCCTTTTCTTTATTGTTTATATTTATATCACACCATGAACCTTCCTCCCATGTGAAAGAGGTTGAATTCAGAATTATTTTCCCCTCCCCCTCCTTTACCAAATTCCTCTTCAGTTTTGAGCTGAATAAGTGTTTAGTATCAAAGAAAATAATAAAATTAACTCACTCATATCTTGCCACAAAATAAATACTATTTTTCAAATGCTATTTATTTTTGGGATTTTTTTATTATTTATTTATTTTGGTAAGTATATTCCTAAAACACTGGACTGTGTATTTTATTTGGTACATACATATACTGATAAATACTTTGTAATCGTGAAGATGGTTCCTGGTGTCCAAATTGCGGTTATACCTATCTGAAGTCTATATGGCATAGCAAGTATTTCATTTTGCCTGGGATAACATTTACAATTGCACCTAATATATTTTAGACTTTGACTGTTCTGAGCTCTTGCAGATCCAAATCCAAGGATAAAAAAAACAGTTAAGGTTTCATTAGTTATCATATTGTGTGCATAATGAAGTTCTGTCGAATGTACTCATTTGTTTTGCAACAAATAACATCACAGCTCAGCTTAAAAGCTGGAGGAGATCTTGGCTTCACTTTTTGTTTGCATTCCCATGCCACGTCAGTGGTGAATAAACTAGAAGTAAATAAAACAAACTGTACAAGAAAATGCAACAAGCAGAATGGTTGAGAGCAGTCTCAGACTTATGCAGATGGGTCACCCATGCTGGTGTCGCAGTTGAAACCTGTGTGGCTCGTGGAGTCACTGTGCACTTCTTCAATTTTTTTTTATTATCTATACTAAATTTTAGTCCTTTTTTTAACATAACTTGTTTGTAACACATCTTTAAAATACCAAATTAGTTGTGTATGCACAAGTCATTGTTTTTGTTAGGTTTAAGTTTATGAGCTAGACCCACTCAGGTTTTGCTTGCTGTTGTTAGATTTATGAAAATTAATGTATGTTAACGTTACTTTGTTTTTAGTTAAGTGTTTAAGTAGTTTTATTTCTTTGTGCCAAATTATGGGAATTCAGAGTATACAAAATGGGCCAAAAGTCACGTAAGGCTTATAACTGTGAATAACATTTTTTTAATACAGACTTAAAGACCAAGGATGGGAGATTGTTTACTCGCATGCGTGGATTATAATCTCAGGTAGGTGACTGTCATTATGGGCCTCACGGATACGGGCCCTTAGTAGCACATGCGACTCATGACATATGCCCAGTGTGTGAGAACAATTTACCTCTGGTTTTCAAACTAAAGCTCCGCAATTTTGGTTTGTTGGACGGTGCTGAATTTTTCCATGAGAATCTCCCATACTTTGTCTGTCAGAATCTGAAACAAAAGAAAGGAGGAAATGATAATAAATCACCAAAAAAATTATCACGAATTTTATACCACACATAAGTGTAAACAATCTATTATCCCTGATCTTTAAGTTTGTGAAAAAATCAATGGAATTGACAGTTGTAAACCCTTCTTGACTTTTGGCAGAGCCTATACAATTACTTGACACTTTATTTTATTGATAATCAAGTCTCCAGTGCTAAAGGGTTTAAAGTTCCGGGGTACTGCAGACAGTGCATGGTTGAACTTGGTAGTGATGCGCTTGGTGTGTTGTTGAGGTGTTGAAGATTTATGGAATGGTCAGTTATAAACCCTTCTTGAATTTTGGCAGAGCCTGTATATTTACTTGACACTTTATTTTATTGATAATCAAGTCTCCAGTGCTAAAGGGTTTAAAGTTCCGGGGTACTGCAGGCAGTGCATGGTTGAACTTGGTGGTGATGCGCGTGGTGTGTTGTTGAGGTGTTGAAGGGTTGTTTTGTTACACTCGCAAGGTGCACCCGGAGAACCAGGACTGGACGTGCTTCGAGCAGAGCGCCAGCCTCGACATCAAGTCCTTCTTTGGCTTCGAGAACACCATGGAGAAGCTGGCTATGAAGCAGTACTCGCAGAACATCTCGAAGGTGCGTTGCGTTCCCTTCGACGTAACATTCCACGCACGTGTGCTGATTGTTTTTATATTATTCAAGGACAGAGTACAATGAATGGTATCAAGTTTTTACTCAACTCAAGGGTGCAACAACAGGGGGGGGGGGGGCAAGGGTATTTTGCCCCCCCTCTGAAACCTTGAAGTGGGGGCAAACGGGGGCTGTGTAATCATTTTTTAGATAGTAAAACTGCTTAAATAGCACCATTTTCCACCGTGAAATACAAATTTTCCCGGGGGAGGACCCCCCCCCCCCCCCACTTCAATAGGGGGGATTGATGATAATTTATAAAAAGGTATAATGCCCCCCCCTTTGGAAATTTGGTTGTTGCGCCCCTGACTCAACTCAATTCGTGTCTCTGTTTTTTTTTTTACATTCATGATAAAAAAATATAAAAAAAATATCTAACTTTACGGTCATTAATAACGTTCGCAGGCTTTCACGGCCATTGTCTGAAGTAGCTTGGCTTCTGGGTTGTAGCCGCGTCCTTGGCGAATAATTCAGTAGGTGACTGCTCCCTGATGATGGCGACTGCATCGTCGACCGAAACGTCCGGTGAATTATTCGCAGAGGACGCGGCTACAACCCAAAAGCCAAGCTACTTCTACGGTCATTAGTTATGTTGTTACAGTATTGATAAGGAAATCAATTGTTTTTAGACACTGATTCATTCAGTTACTGACTAGTGTTTTTGGAACTTTTTTCTTCATACAATATTATTTTTCTTTTCTGCCATGGATGTTGCAGTATGTGCATTCTTCTATTTCATGGTAAAGATTTCCAATTTTGACATAATTACTTAGTTCAAATTTAATTTTTGGCATAGATAAAAAACATGTACCTTATACTTATACTATCACTGGAGACATGTGGTTAATTGTGATGTAACCAAAATAACCTAAAAAAAATCATTTAAACACACCATATAACACTGAAGTGTAAGTTAATTCTCGACAAACACTGAAATAAAATTAAAATCATGAAACTGATCAGCATTTTCAATCAAAACTAAACTAATAAGAAATACCTTATCCTTTAAATATTAATTTAAATTAAATTAAAGTAATTTATTTGGCATGATGTTTGTACCACAATTTAACAAAAAAAGATTGGAAAAAGTTTTCTTTTTTAATCTTGCATCTGTTATTAGTTACTCATTTTTCAAATGCAGGAATGTTTAATAGATTTATTTTATTTGTTTTGAAAATTTAGACATCATTATATTGAAAAAAATGCATCATTTATCAGTCAAAATTACATTGTTTTGAATAAATTAGCATCATAAAAACATTTAAGTCACATTTTTCTCAGTAATATGGTTTTTTTTTAATAAAAAGATTTAATAAAAAATATAATAACACAAATATTTTTTTTTTAAATGTATAGCCCTGGAAATAAAAGCATAAAATCTTGTCTCTAGCTATCGCAAGATATGACGTGTGGGTGAATTGAATGGCATGGGTTCAGTTCTCTGAGGTAAGTTAGGAACTGCTAAATAATCCTCATAATGGTTCTGGTAGGATTGAACCAGGAAGAACCTTTTGAACATTGCTTGGTATGGAAGGGGTGGTGTTGTCGCTACATGTGCTGATGTGATTTTCAGGGCAAGGAGATCATAGAGTACTTTGTCAACGAACTGAAGGAAGAGGGAGTAACTTACGTTGCTCCGTGGATCGAGCCGGACACATCACTGAACGACTCAAAGTACGCAGACGTTCACTTGCTGTGCATTACAGGGCTTGACATGTGTTCAAATCATCCAATCAAAGTAGAGGGCCGTTCTCCCGATGTGGCAGGCCCCTGTAGCCACGTGAGCATCCGTGTGTGTGAACGAGGTTGTATGCAGAGCCTTTGCTGCTATTATCTGTTGTAATAAATTAAATTCCTCCATTATAAAATGCATATCAACATCTTACATTAGCATTTATAAGTTCATGCATAGTGTTTTCTTAAGTCATTAAGTTATTTTGGCATGAAACTATTTTTTGTAATGTGTGTGGTCAGATGCAGTGAAAGTATATTTGGCTGTATTTAAGTTATATGTCTTAATTTTGTTTACAGGCATGATTTTTAAAACTTTTCAAAACATCAGCATGGTTTATAGAAATATTTTTTTTAAATATTGCTTACTCCAGAGTTTCATTTTATTTAATGAGCAGGGCTGTTGATAGAAACTAAGGGCCCATGAATAAAATAATTATGTTGGCCCATCACCATTAGTACTTAGCACATATTACATGACTTGTAAGGTTTCCAGTAAATTCAATTAGAAATAGACTTGTAATTTTATTTCTTATCAAGGTAAACACCCACATTAAAAATAGTTTGGAATTTTATGTTTTTATCCAGTCCGTTCGTGGTTCCCGGATGGATTGTGTGGTTTTCTGTGTTTGTGGAAGACAAATATTTTGTTAACAGCACGGAACTGAAAGCCAGCCAGGACTCGGAAGAACTCGAGTTAGGAGCCTCTGCCTCGGACTACTCTGTGCCGAAGAAAGGATCTGTGTCCCACCACAAGACAGGTTAGCAGTGTGTTGAAACTTTCCATAGCCTGGCGTGGTTTTGATTCTTAACACACCGTGTGCTAAGAGCCGTGTTTTAAATATCCAGCATGTAGATAGGCAACAGGTCTCTTGCAAAAAAATAATTTTTTTTTATTAAATTAATCCAGAAAAGTTCTGGGTAATCACAGTTGATGTATTCTTGCCTAAAATTGGATTTTTATTGGGCAGACATCTGTCTTCCTTGTATACTTAACAGAATAGTTTCTGACAGCAATCAGTAAACACTGTATTCAAAAATACTTGGGAAATCAATTGTGGACGTGTTTATGTCGATTGAAGATAGAAATGTAAAGATCATTTAAACTATGCACTGCAGTATTATAAAACAGTTAACATTATTCGACATAAAGTTTTTATGAACCTATTTTAACATACCATAAAATTTGAATTGCAACCAATTAATTGATATTTTCAACTTTTGAAATTTTTAATATTTTAGTCTTAAGCTGTAATGAAGTTGGAAATTATTTTACTGTATGGAAAGTTAATTCTAATATGTACATCTGTTGTGGCTTACGTGGTAATTATTTGACTTGTTATAGTGATTACAATTTTTTGTGTGTGGGGTGAATATCTGTGATAGATAGAAAATTACTAAAATAAATTCTCTAAGCAGGGTTTCCATGAAACACAGCTAACATTTTGTTATTATGCCTTACAAAATGTTTTTTTTATTAAAAAAAAGTAAGACTTAATGATAAAGCACCATAATGTCTGTAACTTATATACACACTTTCTTGAGATCGCCACTTAGTTGGTAATGAACGTGCTATTTTCACCATGCAGCAAAGAAACATACAGCAGTTAAAGTAAGGAGCAAAGAGGCCTTTCAGAAGCTGCTATGATGGTGGGTAAGCAGTTGCAAACCATACTATTTGCTCTGTACTGTACAATCTTGCTTCCTTGCCGTGACATAACAGCCAGTGAAGCGTAGTTGTGCTGGCTTGTAATGGAAATAGGAATTTAAATGTCATAGTTTCCTTAGTATCACCGGACTGGTGGTAACTGATTCGTGGTACGTCCTGTAAGAGTTTGCAGTCGTGAGCAGCCCCAGCATGTTGGCCCCTCGTCGTCAGTAGACTGACGGGGATGTGCAGTAAACAGTTTGTGGCAACACTAATGCCACTTAACTGTGAAGAAACATGTGCCATTGAGTGTGCAGCTTCCAAATTTGAGTCACTTTGTATTTATTAGTTTCATTGCGGTAAGGTTGTGATATTTCGTGATAGCAGTTGTAAGTTGTAATGTGTACTGCATTAAAAAAATATCTTTATATGTAGTAATAAGTGCAGGGGCGTAGCCAGGGGGGGGGGGGGGGTTATGGGTTCAAACCCCCCCCCCCCCCCTAGCACCAAATCTTCAATTAATTTCTTATTCATCACTCAAACAAATTTTATATTAAAATTAATAAAAACTTTACCATTATAATATTTAAATTTAAGAACCGAAAACTGCTAAAATAGTACTATTTTACACCTTAAAATCCTAATTTTCCCAGGGGAGGACCCCCAGATCCCCCACTTTAATACGGGGGGGGGGGGGGGGGCATGCTTCTTAACACCCCCCATACACAAATCCTGGCTACGCCACTGAATAAGTGTAACAAAAGCATGAGTCTGTCAGCCGGTGTAGCAGTCGGGGAGGGTATGCCGGCGACAATGACAGCGAGTGCGTACTGGCCTTGCAGAGCAGCAGTTCCAGCTGGAGACGGACTACATCCAGCGCTGCCTGGGGGAGCTGACGCTGATCCAGGAGTCGCGCCTGGTGCAGCTGCGAGAGTGGGTGGCAGGCCTGCAGCGCGGCAAGGTGCCCTCCGATCAGACCCTGCTGCGCTTCCTGCGCGCGCGCGACTTCAACGTGGAGAAGGCGCGCGAGATGCTGTCCCAGTCGCTGCTGTGGCGCAAGAAGCACCAGGTGGACCGCATCCTGTCCGAGTACAGCGTGCCGCAGGTCGTCACGGACTACTTCCCCGGCGGCTGGCACAACTGCGACAAAGGTGGCTGCACTGGTCGCTATGTAGAGTCCACCGGTGAGGGTGGGAGTAGCTGCTCGAGCATCAAGCAGGCCCCCAGTGAGGGTGGACTTCGCCCTGGCCTCCTTTTATCAAGGACCCTTAATAATGTTTAATATAATTACAAAATGCTAAAGGAATATTTGTTCATCTACAAACAGCTAAAGGCATCAATGATTGGGTCTGCAGAATTGTTAGTTGGTTTCTCACAAGCAGTATTCTGTATCAAATACTTGAGCTGGTACAAGTTTTGTAAAGACAGTCAAAATTGTCTGTAAAGATATGGTTTACGCATTAATATTTTAAATAAAGAACAAGGAGTGGGTCTGTTCTTTATTTATTGTGGGTCGTGAGAAAACTGGGTTATGCATGGCCATAGGCGTGCCTACAGGGGGGCCATGGCCCCCCCTAATGTAATCACTCAGATCGTCATTTTCTCTAATGCGTTCGTTAATATTCGTATATTCCTGGCACTGTGACACTCAAACTGTTTTTCAGTGTTGCAGCGTGTTAATTAACAATATTTTTAAACATTTTATCGTTCTGGAAATACAGCCGCCTTAGTTTATTTAAAACACGAGGTCATGGCCAAGCAAAAAAAAAAGAGGTTTGTTAAAGTTCTGTTGTCTGAATTGCTGTGTTTGCATTCACTAAAAAGAAGTTCATTTGAAGGTAGATCTGGACCAAGCTATTGGAAAATTCGAGGGGGGGGGGGGGGGAATGTGTAAGTACCCTCTAAACATTGTCCATGAAAAAAAAACGTATTTTCAAGATTGTTAAAATTATACGGATATATATATTAACTAGTAAACATATCTCGTTGATACTGCACACAAATATAAACACTGCAATGAGTGAATGTGTTTAGGCTATTTAACATTCTAAATTCAGCTTCTGATTTAAAAATTTAGCAGGGCCCCCCCTAATGGAAATGTCTGGGCACGCCTATGTGCATGGCATCAAGGAATGAAGACTGATGGCATTCTGAGTTGTTGGCAACCAAATATAAATTCAGCCAACATACCCTCCTGCCTACTGTTATTGTACTGGCCCAGTGGATCGTGATCTTCAGCAAATCATTGTCAGTCAAGTCCCTTCATTTCTGCAAGCTACCTTATCACTTAAGTTTCTTGCTCTTTGGTAACACTGGGTCATATTCCAGATCTCAAGTGGGCACCACACACAATGAATGAAACCCTTGTGCTACACTACAGTTATGTTCCTTCAGTTGTGTTAAGTAGTTAAGGTGAACCAGTTTTGAATGGATTTTTCAAGTGGATAACTGTTGAGATGAATTTATGTATGTTACCACCTTCCTTCGTTAAACACAGTTTACAACAACTATTTCACAAATAGAATGACTTTTAAAATTAATAGGTGATTTTTAGAAACATTATAAGAGCTACTATGTTGATATAAATGAAGCTATAGGAAGTCCAGTGTGAAAAATTAACAGTAGTACATCCAGCCCACCCATTTTTTAAATATAGGTTGGCTTTGTTGCAATGAACTCTGATGAATTTTTTAGGTTTTTGGCACCACTGCTGACCCGAAGTATGTACCTGTATTGCGGAAAGGCTGTTTTAGTGAATGTAGTAGTCAGATGGATGTTGGGGCCACATCCACACAGAGTCTGTGGCTTTGTGAATGTGGCAGTGGTTAGTGATAGCTGGTATTATCTGTTGGTTTTCCAGATGGGCAACCATTATACATCTTACGGTTGGGTCAGATGGATGTGAAAGGCCTCATCAAGTCTATTGGCGAAGAAGGACTTCTTCAGTTGGTATGTGTGGAACATGTTTAAATAAGTGTTACTTCATTACATTTACAAATACAGCAGTTGATGATTACCTCATATCATGGCATGATAAGAGGAAACTGTACAGGTTTTAGAAACACACTCTCCCAGTTGTTAGTATAATTTATGGAAAAATATTGTCTTTCAGTGACCAAAAATTTTAACTTCCCACTTTTCAGATGCTCGTTTTGAACTAAAGGAAACCTTAAGTGATATATTGGAAGTCATAAGTATGAAAATTAAAAGTAAAAAAAAAAATCTTTTTAAACTGCAGTTTAAAGCCAAGTTTTTATTATTATTATACTATCAATATGAACCAAAAAAAGCAATATGCAAAGTTAAAAGCCCAAAATGATCATTTTATACATTTACTTGTGATGTTTCTCAGCATGCCTTAAGCAACATCATACAGTATCAGCTATAGACCAATTTTTATTTACTTTGAAAATTAATAAAAACTAAATTATTATTTTTACTTCAGACATAATATTGTAGGTTTTTAAATAAAAGCAAAAACTAAAGATATATGAAAATAATTGTATATTTTAATAGAAAAAAATACTGTAATCGAGATGAAATTTGCTTTATTTTGTGTTTTGCGTTTCATTTCGGTATTGACAAGGATTATGGTTTTTGGCGGCGTATTGAATTTAATTTTGCTGCTATTTTGCCTTTAATGTTATTCACCACATAATCTTGCCTGTACAGTAGAGGGTGACTCTGGAGCGGCTGTGAGCTGCAGCAGACCTGTGTCAAGCATGGGTGTGTGCGCAGACCTGTGTCGAGCGTGGGTGTGTGCGCAGACGCTGCACGTGTGCGAGGAGGGCTTGCAGCTGATGGAGGACGCGACGCGTGCGCTGGGCCGGCCCGTGTCCACCTGGGCCCTGCTCGTGGACCTGGAAGGACTGAACATGCGCCACCTCTGGCGCCCGGGCATACGGGTGAGGCGACCGTGTGCCTGTGCTTTGGAGCACTTTCCTCTACCATTAGGCATTACTGATACCTCTCACACACTGATCTGCTACCAAATAAATATGTACATGGAAAATGAAAACCCTTTCAAGAAAATTATGAATTCACAAATTTACTAATGCTAGGTCATATTTACTAAAAAAAAAAAATTTGTTATATGTTCCAACTGTCTGTAATATGGATTCTTTACAAGAATATTTTTAAGAAATTTTTACTGTATGCATAAAATGTTGTAATATTATTCTTCGTTGATTACAGCTATTCTTAAAATGAGTAAGAAACATTTATTGGTTGTCTTCCACCTTCTTTGCTGGAACTTGATGTATCTAGTTATGGGACAGTTGATAATAAGTATAACCCATACCTTCGCTTGCCTTTCAAAAACTTGTAACAAAAATACAAATTTTATTGACCCCTGGAAATTTTTTTAAAATGTAAAAATGAGGACATACAAATAAAGAAATAATTTAAGAAATGTGAATATTTAGACTTAAAACACATTTTTGATATTCTTCTTAATGATTTCACCAAGTTATGTCTGCATTGCTAATTTTCATAGCTCCATTTCAATGTAAAGTTCATATAGGATTTTAAACTTGCAGTAAAACCTTTTTTATCCGGCCTTCGTTGATCCAGACCTCTATATAATCCAGATCAGGTTTGTAGACACTTTATATAGTATTCACATAAAAATGATGGTTGTATTCTACATCTCTGCAAACAAAGACAGTTAGCAGATGACAATGTTTATAACTGTGCTTCATCCAAACATCGTACCTGTTTGAAGTAGAAGAAATACAAATTTATGGTTAAGAAATTATGTGAAAAGTTACTTTTATTTTATTTAATGAGTTGTAAACATTATAAGGCATGTATGCTGTGTAATTTTGTTACAAAACACAGTTTTTTTCCCCGTAGTGAATGGCAAGTCTGCTTATTTACGTAAGAATTTTGTTTCGCTTACAGCCATATTACCTGGATTATCCAGGTTTTCAATTATCAGGATAGGCTAGGTTCAACTGTGTTTGAGAATGTGTTGGTTTTTGAATTCAAAGTTCATTTGAAGCGTTATTTATATCATCAGAAAAACTTTAATTTCTTGATAATTTTGTTATAGTTCAGTTTGTGATGGTGTTCGCTGTGAGATGGGTTAGAGTCCTGATGTGATAGGATAATTTGTAGCTGTTGGCATTGAGACACAAATTACATCCAGTAAACAAGTACATATATATATACTAAGGAAGCAGATTATTTTCTTTGCCACATGGCATGTTTAGGTTTATTTTTAATTTCCAATTTTGAAATATTACAGGCTCTTCTTAAAATAATAGAGATGGTGGAGGCCAACTACCCTGAGACGATGGGCCGAGTGCTGATCATCAGAGCACCGCGCGTCTTCCCCATCTTGTGGACGCTGGTCAGCACCTTCATAGGTGAGGCCCCAGTGTGTACCAGTACTTGCCATACACCTCCCAGTGCGTGTCAGTACTTGCTGTACACTTCCCAGTGTGTACCAGTACTTGCTGTACACTTCCCAGTGTGCATCAGTACTTGCTGTACACCTCCCAGTGTGCATCAGTACTTGCTGTACACCTCCCAGTGTGCATCAGTACTTGCTGTACACCTCCCAGTGTGCATCAGTACTTGCTGTACACCTCCCAGTGTGCATCAGTACTTGCTGTACACCTCCCAGTGTGTGTCAGTACTTGCCGTACACTTCCCAACACAGTTATATGATGCACTGTACTGAACTTTATGGATAGGAACAAGCGTGTATTTTGAATTATTTTAAACCGAATAACACCTCAGCCATATGCCACACACCATACAACATCGAAATGGAAATTAATACACCTTTTAGCACCGAAATGTAATTAAAAGTAGGAAACAATCAGCAATTTGACAAAACTCACTCAAATTTCAAAGATTTTATATTTAATCATTGTTAATTCATTGGATGTAATTATTTGGCATTAATTTTGTACCAATACACGTGAACTAAACAGATTGGAATAAATTAATATTACATTGTTTGATCTTGTATGTATTAATAATGTTGGCAAATTAGCCTATATATTTTTCTGAGTAGTTGTGTTCTTGACATGCTTATTGTTATTAGTAATGTTTTGTTTTATAAGTGCATCTTAAGTATGTCAGTCAAGTTGAGACTATTTTGGTGAAATTAGTACTAAGAAATATCGTAGTTTATTTTTTTAAATTCTTTATTATATTTATGAATGAAGACAATATTAGAAATAAAAACAATAACACTGAAATCTCAGTTTTAAAAACGAAATTGGCCTAAAAATAAAACCATATGTGACATTAACTTGTGGCTGTCTTGTTATGCAATTTATTGTATGCATTATGTTATCAACTAAACAGCTGTTGTGTTGAGTGCGTAGGATGTTGACACTTCGATCGCCCAAATTGAAATTGGTTATCCAAACATTGAAAGCTGAGATTCAGATAGACTGATCACTTTGAGGTAGCAAGTGAATGGTTGTGTGTGCGTGCTGTGTGTGCGTGTTGTGGCAGCATCGTGCTGGTAGTAAGATCAGAGTTGAAGGAAGTGTGCTGTGGACTTGTTGTTAGACTCAGATGACTCTCAGTAACAGCTCGATAGCAGCAAATGACACGTGATGTTGAACTGTCTTAACGTTGTCAGAGTTGAAGGAAGTGTGCTGTGGACTTATCGTTAGACTCAGATGACTCTCAGTAACAGCTCGATAGCAGCAAACGACACGCGATGTCGAACTGTCCTGACGTTGTCTCTTCGACAGATGACAACACTCGCAGCAAGTTCCTGTTCTACGGAGGGAACGACTACCAGGGGGCGGGCGGCCTGGCGGACTACATCCCTCCGGAGCACATCCCTGACTTCCTGGGCGGCCGCTGCAGGGTGAGTGTCGCCGTGACCCGCTCCCGGCTCGAGCGATGACTTGCGTGCGTCAGGCACGTAACGTCGTGAGATCGTCGGAGGAGGAGAGAGCAGGCCGCAAAGCCGGTAATCAAGCTAAAAACGTGTGCAGAGACACAATTACCTACAGGTTGCTCTTTGAAGACACACATGGGCACACCATTTTTTTGGTTATAGTTAATTTTTTCTCGGTCAGAGTTGGTTTCTGAAGAACCTGGTTCAAGCAGCATAACGTCGCAACTGCATGTCGGCGCAGAAATAGTAGTATTTAACTGTATGAGTCCTATCTCTGAAGCACCATCTCGTGTGAGTACTGGTGCTTCCGTTAATTTTTTTTTTTATATTGCTGTTTAAGGGACTGCTTCAACAGTTCTCACTCTTACACATAGAAGACAAAATAAAAAACAATTCCTGTAACATTTATTCAGAAGCTGCAAATGCATAGCTCAGAAATATACTTTCTTGTTAATTTTTTTTTTTTGCTAGGCCATTTATTTTAAAACCTCCGTGCTGAATAGAAAACCCATTTTAAATACATTTAATTTGCTGACAAAATGTTATAAAGTGTACCTCATGGATGGTTTATGTCAATTATTTTCATTATGAGAGATTTACTAAACATGTCTTTTTGAAGAAAATGTATGACCATCAAATTTTAAGTTAAATGAGTCGTAGGACCTCGCATACATTTTGGCCTCCGTCACACAAATATGCAACCAAGCCAGGTGGGTCCCTTTGCTGTCAATATAACTTGATGTACCAGGCATTAATTTGTGTGAAATTGTATGCGGCTTAAAACGGGATTGTTTTTCCAGCAAGTGTGTGTCTTGAGTGCTCGTTGTTGAAGAAGGTAGTGAGTGAGTGAGTGAGTGAGTGAGTGAGTGAGTGAGTGAGTGAGTGAGTGAGTGAGTGAGTGAGTGAGTGAGTGAGTGGGACTGGCTAATACTGTACGTTCTGTACTGATGCAGATGCATGCTTTGGCCTCGCCCAATACGGTCCCCTCGTCTCTCTACAGCTCGGCCGCCTCCGCAGAGAACAGCGCAGTAAGATCACCGTCTGTTGTCGTGTAGCTTTGCTGCTCTGTGGTCCCGGCTTCAGTCCCTTCCCGCGGCACTCGGTCCGGCCCGCAGACAGCGCGTCTGTCCCAGTGTTCGTTCTGTGTGCTTCACCAGCGCACACCCTTGTACACCCTTCACTTTTAGTCTTACACAGCTCCTTGAAGGATAAGAGAGCTATTTTGAAAAAGATAGTAATATTGAAAAGTTCGCCAGAAAATGTTTTAACCCTTTCAGCCTATTCGTCCTCTGAAGTGGACAATTTATAACTCAATACTCAATGATACATGGAGTTTATCAAACCTTGAATGTGTGGATTAACATGTATGTACCTACATTCTAGTGGACAACGTACTTTTTGACTGGGAAATAAATAAATGTTATTTTACTTTTATTAATTATTATAAAATTATTATACAGTAATATTATAATCATAGCATAAGATTATTACCACACAAAAAATTATAAGCAAACTTTTTTTTATTTATTTGTTTATTTTATACGCATTGTTACATGCACAACAACACTTAAAAGTTAGTTTAAAGGATGTGCACGATAGACAAGACAACAACATACAACTACTAAAATACACTCTTCTAAAGACCAAACGATGGACAGAAACACAGATATAATTAATTAAATGAAAAGTTTTTAAAACACAACAATGTCATCTGAGAGAAAAATACTGTAATGAAATAGAAAAGAATTAAAAAAAATTTCTGTTTATTTTGTGAGAACTTCCAAGATTATTATAATTTTTGCATGAGTTTATATAAAATATCATTATTTATACTTAAAAGTACAAAAAAATGAAGTCAGATAGCTGTAAAACATAGGAACTCTTAAACCAATGTTATCCAACATGTATTTACAGTTAATTTTTGTATTATAAGAATTTTTTACGAAGAGTGTATCAAAGTAAATTCGCAGATCAAAGAGAGATGATACATTAGGATGATGAAATTGGTTATGAGTTATCAATTTGATTAGTTTATTTTGAATATTTTAAATTTTATTACTATCGATTAAGTTAATACTATTCCAGATTATAGAGGAATATTCCAGTTTAGATCTTATAAAGAAAAGTATAGTGTCAAAATTGAATCGAACAGTCATAGCATGGAAAGAAATGTATTTTTAAAGAGGGGAAAAATTCTACAGGAGTTAGAGATTATAAAATCTACATGGTCATGAAAAAATAATTTTGAGTCTAAAATAATTCCCAAATCTTTTAAAGAGGAGGTTTTTATAATAGGAGTTTTATTTACAAAGTACGTAGTCATGTTTGATTGGTACATATTTTCGTGTGAAGGAAATAATTTTAGTTTTTTCTATGTTAAGATCTACAAGATTTGAGTTACACCAATTATTAATTTCATTAATATCTAATAGAAGTAATAAGCAGTGATTCGAAGAAGTAATTTTTCAATAAATTTTCAGATAGTCTGCGTATAGAACACAAATAGAGTACTATTTAAGACCCAGGGAGATATCATCAATGAAAATATTGAATAATAAAAGTGATATCGAGTTTCGCTTTGAGGAACTCGTGAGCTAGCTTTTTAATATGCAGAATTAAAATTTTCAATAGAAACAAAAAAAACTATGATTTTTTAAGTGAACCAATTAAGTAAATTATTACAGAAGCCAAAATTAGATAATTTATTTAATAGTATTGAGTGATTAACTATGTCAAAAGCTTTGACTATTGTTTAGTTACAATAAAAAATTTAAATGAGATATATCTTAGGAATTGACAAAGTGTAACTAAAGGGCTGATATTTTCTTTAAATATGTCATGGCTGTAAAATGTTTTCATATGATAAATATTATTGAAATATTGGCGTCTGAGCTTACACACACCAAAAGAAAGAAGGCAGTGTAGTATGTACTTACAAATGGAAGTGTGTTGGAAGAAGAGGTTTGTGTAAAAACTGGTACCAGTAGTGTTAAATAGAGCAAGTGAAGTACTGTGAATGAAAAGAACTGGGCTAAGGAATAAATTGAAGAACACTTGCTATCTATTCTCAGAAAATTGAAGTTTGAACATGATAAAAAAAAACCTATAGAGTTTAAAAACCGTAGTTTTGGAAAATGAGCTTTGTTGAGGACGATCGACTGCAACATTAATGAGAATATTCAATATTGTTTTTTTCCTGAGATATGAAAATTAAAAAAAACATACATTCTGAATACTTGATGGCAGATTTTTAAACAGCATCAAAACACAATATGTGCTGGTTTTTAATAGCAAATACATATATCTCCATTTGCTTTACTTGCACGGTGTCTGTCATCATAGTGCCACGCATTGCCGTGTGCCATGTGCTCTCTTGAGGTCTGGATTGATGTCAGTATGACACTCGCCATTTGCCATTCCTGGTAACTGTACTCAGAACTGCTGCAAGGCAGGGTGGAAAGGTAGTTAATGTCACAGCTAAATTTGGCAACATTAGTCTTCCTAATACGTAGTTGGCTAGTTTGCCAAAACAACAGTTTACTGCTTGCTAGTTTATGGTTGTGATTTTATCTTGTTCATCCTCTGTCTCTATATGTGTTTCCCTTGTTAAGGGGATAGTTTCTTAAATCATTTTGCTTCTATAGTTATGTATTTTGTGAGAGATTTAAATTGAATCCATAACTTTAAGTATTTTTGATGGTAAATTAATGTTCTTATGAATTTAGTAATTTAATGTATTTTTGAGTTCCATAAAGGCAAAATTATATTTCAATTCCAGTGTGAATTGAAGAAATGAAATGATGCGTTATGCAGTTATGAAATAACCATTAGAAGGCAGCCTTTGTCGTAAAAATCTTTATTTTTAGTTTATAATTCGTAAATCAATAAAAACTTTTTTTCTTTTTTTATAACTCTGGTATCTATGATTTATAAAAAAACCTAATTAGGTTGATTTATAAATTATATAGGGCCTACTAAACATGAAAGGTTTTACAACAAAGGCGCTATTTAAACAGATAATTAAAAACTGTAAATGACACCATTACATGTTCTCAGTTCATGCATTTGGGCTTACATTTTTTTAACACTTATAAATTGATAAAATCTTTAATGAGTAATTGAAGATATGTATTTACATTATTAATTTATTTAAAAACAAGCAAGAACAAAACAATAAGAGAAATAATAAGAACTACCCTCTTATCATACAGTACATTAGCAGTGCTTGTCAGAACACAGCATAAATTAAAATAGCATTAGAGTTACGAATACCGGAAAGTATTAAGCTAAGTATTATGTTATTAATCAAAATCATGTCATACAGGATCATTAGTAGCTGTTAAATTTTAGCATGGTTTTTAATAATGTTATAAAAAATGTATTTGTAAATTAATTTTATTATTTGCAATATTTCAAGACTTCTTTTGCATTTTTCCATTGCAAGATGATCGAATAGAACAATAGTGCTCAGAAATCAAATCAAATTTTTTTTTAAAATAAGAAAGAATAGCTGTTAATTTGTTATTTTATTAATTTGTTTAATTTTATGTAAGCTTTACAAATTGCTGTAAAATTAAAGTTTTAAACTCTATTACACACAACACACGTTTTTTGTATTAGTGATGGACCAGATCCAAATTTTCTCGAATCCGAATCTCAAATTCAAATCCCAGAGAGTACCTCAAATATACCCATTGAATCCGAATCTATGTGTCAAGTGTCAATCATTTATTAACGTACAGTAAATTAAAAATATTAACTAGGTATGGTGTTGAAACATTGTACCTTTTAAATGGTCATTTCACAAACTAAGAGTCCAGACAGAATCAATACATATTGTAATTTTACTTTTGTAATTATGTGTTAAAGGTACGATATCTTGGGTAATGGTAACCAGATAGGTATGAAAACAAAAAAGTCAAACTTGTTTACTTTATAGGTTATGACTTATGAGTGTTGAATTTTTTAATTTCCTCTATTTCCTCTAATATTTTTCTTCAAATTTTTTTTGCTTGAATATTGAATCTTTCAAATACTAAGGATTTGATGGTATTCAAGGATTTGATTGGTATATCCCTAGAAAACCTTATACAGGATGAGGCGACTGGGGCATTTGTCTTACGTATCCGCGCAAAAGCCGGTGTGCGGCTATTGAGCTTAGCGTGGACACTGAGCTAGTAGGTTTGATATTAGTTTATTTTGGGTTTATTCTATGGACAAGGAGGTCGTTAAGGAATGACAAACACTACACAAGTCAAAGAAACTGGGGAAAGGCTCATCTTGAAAAATTGCGAGGAACTGAGACAGCATTTGCCAAGAGTCATTTCAAGAAACTTTGGAAAACCAAAAATTGGGTTTTCATGCTGTGTTCTCTTGAATGTGAATTTAATATTTTACCTTTGCACCAACGTAGCTCGGTGGTTGCTTTACTGTTAAGATTAATTTAGAGGCATATAACTAAACTGGATCAAATAAACCTATATAATGCTTAATATGTATTGCACTAGGTCCACCAATGTAAACTTCAAAACTGTCTGTTCATTTTCAAATAAACTTTAGTTTAAATTAAACTTTAAAATAATTTCATTTCAATTTTTGTAATTTTTATATTTTTTTGTAAGCTGTAAGTTAAAAAATTTAACTATAAATGTTAATGAATTAAGTATAAACATAATTATAAGATGAACATTTTTCAGTGAGATATTAGTTACTTGCTTTGTCACAATGTTGTGTACCTATTGTAATTATTGTTCGCTTTCAAGTTAACTATGTTAAGGTATACAGTCACTGCAGCACAAACCTTCACTGTCTTCTCTACCAATGTTGTGTTTCACACTGTGCAAAATTTGTTAGCATCCAACTCTATGTTGTGAGGACAGGTGTACACTATTAGATCACTATTTGCGAGCTGGTGTAGTTCATTTATTCAAGTGTTGCTTGTGCTGAATTGAACACTACAGTTCCAAAATCAATGTGCACACATCATTATATGTCTCAATTTGTTTTCATTGTTGCCATATGTTGTTTCCTCTTTGTTGTACAGGTCATTTAATGGTTTTTCCACAAAGTCTGCCGTTTGTATTTTCTTCCTCATGTCCTTTTCCTTTGGTGTCCTCAGTCCTCGTTGTCTTCTGTCGTGATATTGGACAAAAGGTGAATACACCACTTAAAATTGGTAACAGCCGCAGTGTTTCTGTGTTATTTACAATCTCGTTCTTTTTGCCTATCATTGTTTTGTGAGACTTGTTTATTTATTGAAGTGAAACTTCTAATGCGACTTCCAACAAGGTGGCGTTAAACGTTTAACGCTACCATGGAGGTTAAAAAAATTACCTCTCTCTCTCTGCCGTTATTTCCATTACGATATACTTACGAGTCGAGGTTTCGATTGCCAAAGAAGTTTCACTTCTATCACGTGTACTAAATTACACTGGCTCTTTTTTTTATTTGATTTTGAAAATATATTGGTTGTTCCCCTTTTCAGTACTTCTTGAACTTGTGTATTTCTATTGTTAAATGTCGTGCACCGTTCAAGCTAGTTGCTCTTGTAGCTGTAGTCGCGTGGGCGTCGCTGGAAGGTGGAAGCAGCGAGGCGTGGGCTGTTGCAGACGACGCTGATCGAGGGCGGGCTGGTGCCCAAGGGCCTCTACATGTCGGAGGGCGACCAGGAGAAGGAAGGGGGCCTGCTGACGGACGACAGCATCTACCGCTCCGTCAGCCTGGGCCGGGGCCAGGTGAGCGCCGGCCTTCTGCTTAGTTGCTTGAATGGCACGTGACCCACGACCATCTTGTCCTTCAGGGGATTGGACATGTTCCAAACTATTTTAAGACATTTTTTTTTAAGTCTTAATTTTGAATTACATCATTACAATTGTGGCCATCTATGAATGTCCATAATATTACTACCTAAATAATTTTTATGATTGTTTTTGAAGGTACATTAATTAAAATATATGAAATATTTTACATTAAAGAAGTTACTTGAAACAATTAACTCATTACAATTATCAAGAATAATTTTATAACTTTTGTTTCCATGGAGAGGACTAAATAAAACATAATGAAACAAGCTTCTCAAATAAATAATATTTTATATAATATACAGTACATATTTCCTTAATAAGTTAGAATTCTCGAATACTTGTAAAATGCCTTTCAACATTCATTGAATCCAATGTTTTTGAAGAGCATCGGGATGAGCTTTTCCCGTCAGTTCCTTGTATTCAATAAACTCCTCTACTGGACCTAGTGCAGGGAGTGAGTGTGCTCTGGACCGCCGGCAGGTGCACGAAGCCCTGATCACGATGGACGACCCCGGCAGCGTGATCACCTGGGACTTCGACGTGATGCGGCAGGACGTGGCGTTCACGGTGCTGCGCACGCGCGAGCCCGTCCCCGCGCACAGCCCGTCAGGTGAGCCACATCCGGCCCGGTGAGAGTAGCTTGTGTGTCCAGATGTTCACCGCTAACTTTTCACCAAGTGCTGCAGTGTTCATTTTATTATGTAATAAAAACATTTTCAAAGACAAAAAAGCAAAGCTAAGAAAGTACTCGACAATGTCCAATAATAATAATATAAAACCTATTTGTATACAGCATATCCAGGGTAATTTTATTCTTATACTTACAGGGACAAGATTATATGGTTGATTGTGATAAAAACCGAAATAACACCGAAATGCATGTTATGTCATGGAGTTAAGTAGTATGTAACCAAAACTTAATTCGAATCGTAAAAAAAAGTAATCATTTAATGTGTGAAATTTAGGGATTGTCATTTCCGAACAAAAAATTGTACTAATGTGCGTGGATCAGAAAAATTATTTTAATTTGTTTCATTGTGCCTCTCTTCTTATTGGATTACTTTTTAAACTACAAATTTCACTAATTTATTTTAATTCCTCAGAATGTAGTACTTGTTTTACACCAATTTGTTACAAATTATTTTATTGTAAAACAAACAGCATATGAATTTTGTCACTGTTTTTGGTGGAATAAGTATTCCAAAACAACTTAAAAATAAAATAAAAACAATAACACTGAATTCATCTGTTTTAAAAATGAAATGGGACTAAAAATAAAAGCATAAAATAAAGTCTTTACTCATACATTATTAATGTTATAGTTTTTATTACTCTTTCATGCATTTTCCTTGAAAGGTGTACATAAGGCAAGCAGTGTTGTTTCGTGTGATGGCAAGAGACGGCGAGCGAGGTGAGAGGTGAGGGGTTGTCGTGTGTCGCAGGCGCGCTGCAGACCATCCAGAACATGAACCCTCTGGCTCCGGACCTGGAGCACCGCTCCGTGATCGACAAGGCCTGGCAGGAGGGGCGGGACTACTTCCGGGTGGAGCCCGCCCTCGTCTGTCACGACGGGGAGAGCATCCAGGCGAGTCTCTGTTCGCTGTAGTGCACGAGGACACTGCTGCTTCTCGTGTGGTCTAGGAACCTCCGTGAAACGGCATGTGTTAACTTAAAATGTCCCACCCTCGGCCGAAGAGCCTGGGTTAAATTTCCGGCCAGGTCCCGGGAGTTTCCGCTCGTGGGAAACTTCCCTTCTTAGGTCGAGGACTGGATGTTTGTGTTGTCCAATGATGTCCATACCGTAGAAGGTGCTGATGAGCCAATGATGGTTCCTGTCGCCTAGTACGCCCGGTCGCACCATGGTCATGTCCCTGTGGCGAAGGCTGAAAATTCAAAACCCTCTCCGGGCCGATCACCCATTCACCACCTTCAAATGTTCCATGATTGCATGCGTTTTGGATAATATTAGGAAGATAAAAAATATCTGTTAGTACTGTTAATATAAATACCGTGCTTTATCACATAATCGTTGTACGCACATACTTATTGCCTGCTCATAATTGTCGAATACGCACAGTCATCTCAGGGTTATGTTAGGGTGTAAAAATTTGGAGGAAATAAATTCTTGCATAAACGTTGCATAAAGTTTTTGGCCCTGCTATTATATTAGAAGCACTTTGCGTAGGTAATTTTCCCATATAAAACAATGTACTATTTTAAATTTGAAAGCCATCATTAAATTCTGATTCTACAAATTTTGTCTGATATGATTTTCTTTTGAAGACGTTTGCATTGCGTTGCCTATGTTCAGGTAGTTAAATGTCCTTTTGAAACTGGTGCATTTAGTATCTGATGTGAAGGACATTTCCTCCTCGGTTTCATGCGGTGTACAACCTGGCAGATTTGAGAGTAGCGCAGGTGTGGTGCGTGCCGTGGTGTGTGTGCCGTGCTGAAGGCTATAGTGCGTGCCTGCTGGCTACGTGGTGCGTGAGCGCGGTGCGGTGACGAGCGTGGCGTGTGGCGTGCGCAGGGCTCGCACGTGGCCAGCCACGTGGGCACGTACGTGCTGCAGTGGAAGCTGCACCTGGCGCAGCCCCAGGACCTGCTGGACTCCATCACCGCGGCCAAGGCCCAGGTCATGTACTACTACGAGAAGCTCAGCTCCGCCGACTACAGGTCAGCCGTCACCCGCCTTGCGACGCCCGGGTCGGCCGTGGGAGGCGGGATCCTGTTCATGAGTCTTCACGTCAGCGGCGTGGCTCAGTGGCCAAGCGCATTGTCTGGCAATCTGCCTGCTCGGATTCCATACCCACTGCTACTTTTTATTTTTTTATTTCTCACAATATTAAACTGTTAATTACAGAATTTAAATATATTTAAACAGGTGACTGTTTGTGTGTATTTAAAAATAATATTTTGAATTTAGTAAAGTTTACCGTAATTTAGTTAATTAATATATTCAAACAGGGAATTGGTTTTAATGATAGATTTTTGAATTGTATTTACTTTAGAGCATGGTTTGTGATAGTAACTTTCGTCCTTCAATAGTAATGTTTAGCAATCATTTAGCAATTTTAATTGTCATATCATCATTTAATCCTTTTTCTTTGTGCGTTCAGAGCAGATGATGGCTCTGGCAGAAGTTAAAAATCCCTTAAAGTCAGCCATTACTGTACCTTTTTTTTTCGACAGTTCTGAACCGCATCTTGCCACTTGTCTGCAGTAATTTTTCATAAAAACGTATTGTTTTATTAGAAAATGGAAACCCAACAAGAATTTTCTATTAGTGAAGTGATTAGTAAACAACTAGAAACAACTTTTATTGAAAATTTAAGGAAAAAAAAATATTTCACCGGTGCTCTTCTTTATGCTAAAAATTAAAATAAAATCACAAACCACGCTCTACAGTAAATACAATTCAAAAATGTATAGTGTAAAACAGTTCCTATTTAAATACATATATATTAATTAACTAAATTACAGTAAACTTTACTAAATTAAATTTATAATTTTTAAATATGTATATTTAATGTTAAGATACATTTAAATTATGTGGACAATAGTTTAACAGTGCAAAGGAAAAAGAATTAAAATTAAAATTAAAAAAACCGTGGCAGAATGGGTGTCAAACCCGAGCCGGCAGATTGCCAGACAATGTGCTTGACCACTGAGCCACGCCACTGATGTGAAAATTCATGAACAGGATCCCTCAAACTCCATTTTAAAATCTTTAAAGAGCTTTTTCTTAAGAGCTTTTTCTTGCCTCCTAGGGTCCACTCGGGTGAGATATTTCAGGACTACCTGCTTCTTCTCACAAAGTGTAAGCCCAATTGCTGAGCCCTGACTCGGACCCTCCCCGTGTTAGAAAATATTACATAAGTCTTTATAAGGTGAAGAATGATGAGTTTCTATCCACATTACTGTAATATTGCAGTTGGCTTTACATAGTACATGGTTTGGGACACACAGATGTAATTTTCAATTAGAATGCAGTTTTGCGATGCTAGTGTTTAGTAAATAGTGAGTACAACCGCAGTGGCACTCGTGCCAGCTGTGCGGTGGTAACCAGACAACGAGCGGTGCGTCTCGCCGAGAGGGAACATGCGTGGTGGTGTGTGTGTGTGTGTTCCAGGGGCTCCATGTCGAGCCTGCAGTCGGGACACAGCGCCTTCTCGGCCCTGAGCAAGAGCAGTGTTGCCAGCTCGTGCCCCTCCAGATGATGCCACGGCGTCTCCTGACGGCAGTTGTCGCCCTGCTCACCCCTCCCGCCCCCCTCCTCGTCCAGTTAGCACTCGCACTAGTACACACAGTGTACGCTCCCCGCTCCCCTTGCTTCGATAGTTAGTCGGGCGGCGACGTGTCTAGGGGGTGGACCTCTGGAGCAATATTACCGCAGTCATCTGTCAGTCGTACGTTCCAACTTCAAGGACAAATTTGTATGTTGTAAAGCTATTCCTTTTATTTTTGCTTGAATTATTATTTTCAGTATTATTTTGTGTAAGTTACATATATAGGTTGTAGACTTTTTCAAACTTGTGTATACTTTTCCTGTTATTTAAAAGCTTACGGTAATCCTTTTTCTCATGATCATGATGCAATGTTTGTATTGTTGTCTGGGAAATATTTAAAAACTAATAATTATCACACTGGACTACCATGCGGTAGCAAATTATATATGTTCGTAGTCAGGCTGGGCTTTGAAATATTGTACATATTTCTTTGTAATTTGCCAGGGCCAGTTGGTGACAAACAAAGCACATCATAAGAAAGCCCAACAGCCAGTCAGGATGATCATTGAAAGTTTAAAGCAACTGCCTAAGAAATAGTTGCAAATTGGAAGTTGTGAGAAAACTGGTTGTTATTTATTTTATTTTATTAAAAACATTAAAGAAAGCTACATGTTCTATTATAACGTACTAGACAGTGCAGAGAGATTGAAAATTAGAGAAAAAACCTATTTGAATGGTTTTAAAAGTAGAAAAAAACCCACAAGTTTTTTTTTAAAAGAAACAATCATAAGTATTCAGTGAACAGTTATATATAAAGCATCGTAAACCTTGTATTTTGCATTAAATTTTCAAATGGTAAGTGACGTAAGTAATGGTATCATTACTTTCAGTAACAAAAAATATATTTAATGTTCTTATTTTCATTTGGAGTCCATTAATTTTTGCTAATGTTTTTTTTTTGGAACAAAATACTTTGTATGTCTATAAATGGAGCAGGCAGATGCTGTGTTTAGTTTTGATAACTGTTTGGAGGAACTGAGTGTTTGCCGATGTTTGTCGTTCCCAGCCCCAATCTGTGATACTCCCAAGATGTCGGATGTGTAGTGGACAGTTTCAAAATGTGGGGCCTTATAGTTCTGTACTGTCACAGCTTAAAGCAAAATGGAGTCTGGAAGCTGTTGTCTGTACAGCTGTTTTTACTGGCTGGCAACTAGTTTCAAACAGTTTAGCGCTGTGGTGGTGACTATGGCGGAGAGACAGGCTGTTATCTCAAAATATACTTTAACACAATATTTACGTAAGCTTTCATAGATGACAATCTATTAAATGGTGCTTATTAAATAATATGCGTCAGTTTAAATTAGTGAAAATAAAAATGATTTATATAACGTTTAATTTTTAGTCTATTTCACAAGTTACTAATTTAGTTGTACACTACAAGGTAGAAGCAATCCAGCCAAACCAGTAATATGTACCTCATTAAAACAAAACAAAACTTTCTAAGGATTTTTCATTGAGGTATATTCACTACGTTTGATGGTTATTTTCTAACCTGCTTTGTACCATAATTTGTGTATTGCTGCCTGTACGATATGAATAGTGACGTAAGTATCGTCTTGTGATGTATCCTTGATTCTAGCTGCTCTATTTTTTTTGCAGTTTTGAGGGAGTTTAGTTGTTTAAGTATTGAAGATACTGTTTCTACCTGCGAGTCGGGCATTTTGGAAAACTAAGTGGAACCCTTATATAACAACCAGGGTAGTAGCGATCCAGGCTACAGCAGTAAAGCTTAATTACGGTTATGTACGCCTACATAGCCTATGATATCACTATTGTTTAATACAATAATTTGCCATAGAGTCTGTTAATTTATGATTTTGCTGTGAACTGTTGTAGTGTACAGCTGTTGTTTTTCCCATTGAGTAATACAATATCACACTGATTAAAAAGAAAACATTTCCTGTTGTGCAGCCAGGCAATAAGTATTTCAGTTGAAGGTAACTGGAGTTTGACACGGATGCGTGCAGTATCACATCAAACTCAAAATACGGTCAAGCAGTCGAGACTAAAGGAATTCACTATAATTATTTTTGGCATGTTCGATGTAGTGATGCACTAGGAATGTCAGGGGGAGGGTTGATGAGAGATTGTACCCACACAAGTGATGCAAACAGAAGTGCTTCATATGTTCAGGCAGTTTCTGTGCTGATGGTTCACGTAACTGTGTCACTTTGACCGTTTACTTGGCTAGTGTAGGTTTTAGTGTATGATAACTCAGAGTTGTTTGTATGCAGTTGTTTCTTGATGACTCTCTGCTGTTTATTCCTCTGTAAGTACTGTCATGTTTACAAACTACGACTGTGTAGTTAACAAAAAATCTAAAAAATTGTTTCAATTTTTTATTTTTTTTTTGGAACCCAAGTTCTAGATTACCATAATACAGCCTTTAATTCTTCTTTTAAGGTCCAGTCTCTCATGCAATGTCAGTAGATTTTACTTAGTGTTATCTTATAGCAGTAAAATAGCACCCAATTCTTCATACGGTAATTACAATCATTTGTGTGACATTTGGCAATTTTCTAAAAATGTATAATTTTCGATCAAGCAACAAATTGAAAGAGCTTTTGCAGTAAATGTACAGGAATAGCTCTTATCTAACAGTAAAGACAAGAAAATGGAATAACCAACGTGAGCGTAAGACTGAGTCGTAAGTGAATTAAATGGTAAAGGTAAATAATAAATTAAATTCAAGCAATAATATACAAATAGTATTTTATTTCATTAGGTAAAAAGAGAAAGAAAAAAAAGTTTGTTGAATTGAGGTCACATAATTGTGAAGTTTTAAGAAATGCTATGTTAAATACATAGTAGATTTTACAAGGAGGGAAGTAAAAGCACCTATTTTATTCGAACACCAAAACTTCAGTGTGTGTGAGACAAATTAGATTTAATTAAGTTTCTTAAGTGCCAAAAATCCATAGATTTTCTTGTTCATCTGCTTGTACCATTTGAAAAATTCTGTCCATGCTTTTCAGGAATGGTTAAAATGTTTGTTATTTATTGCTGCAGTTTTTATGGATGAAACCAAAGAATTTAGCATATTGAATGGCTGTTGTTGATTCGAGAGACGGGAGCTCTCAAACATGTCCAGATGATGTCCAGATGGTACTGATGTAGTGATGTGTGATGAATCCATCCAGCGTAGAGGTTAGCGCTTGTGACGTAGAGCGTCACTTGAAAGGCAGAGATATTTTTGTGTACTTTTGTTTTGAGTGAAGTTTCAACTGATTTATCAGTATTTAGAAACATATTTTTTATAATGTTCAAGTGAAATAACTGTTGAGTAATGCCACATGTTGACCGTGAGGAAAAAAAAAACAATGTAAATATTTTAGATCTGTATAAAAATTTACTGTGTTGTAAGTGTGTGTGTTTTCAGTTTCGTGTTAGTGTATTTATTTATTCAAAAATAAAGTTACGAAAAAATATGTTGTTTTATTTGCTGGTATGTTATTGTTTGTAACAAATTGGGCTATAATATTGAAATTTTATTTTGTGGGTAGGTATAATTTTTTTATATTACAAAAATATACACACAGATGACACATTGCAATGCCCTGAGAAGTGACTGCAAGTGTTGCAGTAAAAATAAAATGCATTGAGACTAACTTCTGTTGGACATGTAACATTAGCAGAATGAACAGAGGTGAGGAAACACGAATACCTTAGCAATTCACTGGCTAAGGCAACATCCGTGACAATTCCAACTTTGGAAACATCTGGGTTCAACTCCACTGGGAATCAAACCGTCATAATAAGGGGCGTCAAAAGAATGTGCGTTAGTCCTTTAAGTTGATGCTGTCTTGTTAGCAGGCAATTCCACTTGGGATGCGAGATGCTGGACGTAGAGAGGTGTGGTGGGGCAACTGTCGCCACAGTTCCCACTGGTGATTTCTGGTCTGGAGAGTTAATGCAGGGCTTCCTGGGTACGGGATACAGTTGATAAAACAAGTTACCACTGCACTACCATAGCATAACCTTACAAAAGTTAATTGTTCAAATCTTTTTTTTTTTTACTTGATTCACAATCGCTCTTTGAAGAGCTAAAACGTCAGGGAAAATCATCAGGTATTGTGACACGGTCTCTTCCCAGAAGAAAAGCAGTAGTATAGTGATTGAGTACTCTGATTGTGGTTAACTTAAAGCATAGTGAACTTGCTCAGCAGTTAAATAAAAAGAATGCTTCAATGTAATATTTTGACATGAATTCGATGAACGTCTTATGTTTCGAATAGGAGGTCATGACAGAATCTTGGATAAGATACTTTGAAACGCCCACTACGGCCGAACCTTACACTGGAGGCTAACAATAGCCGCGCCACCGCAAAGCCCGCTCTGACGGCGACGGGAAACGCAGGAGCCAGCGCTCTCCCCGCGACCCCGAATGACGTCACCGCGCGGCAGCGAAGCTAAAATGTTTAGCAGTCGCGGCTAGCGTTCAGTCGCAGGCGATCCAGCAACGAAAATACTTGGTGGATTTGCTCCAAACAACTTTTATTCTTTACTTTAGAGTGTAAACTACGTTTTGTAGAAATAATATAATTTAATTTTCGTGGACAATATATTTTTTTCCGCAAGCAGCCAGGAACAATGCCCAACTCGAAGAAGCAGCGAGTGACGCCAGGAGCAAGGAAGCGCCCAGACGCCCAGAGAGATGCAGCCGTCTGCATGGACCCAGCCGGCGATAACTCAGTGCAGTGGACAACCCTCAGGAGTCGGGAAGTCACAACATCGCACTCTGTAACCTGAACTCACGTACAAACATAGCGGCAGTCGCCCCGACTTCTACCCCAACCCGATTTGCTTATGATCGCAGCAAGGGCAAAATTAAGTTTTCTAATAAAATTGTAGTACATTTGGAATTGAAACGTTTAAAACATTTTTATTGTGGTTAAAAAAAATTGGTTGTCTGTAAAGTCGGTTTACGGACGATAGTTTAATGTGACGTCATAACAAAACATTGATGAAATTATTGCAAACTTTTATGAATAAAATTGAATTATTTTATATTGAATTATCACTATTTTGTATGGATAAAGTAGGAGTGAAATGAAATCTACAATTTAATTGATAAATTTACTTTTAGTTGCACTCATTAATTCAAATATATTTATTACTTTAACGAACAGATTATTTTAACTATAACTTTTATACATGTTTGCTACTTAACTTCTTCCAATCTGTGTTGTTGTGTTAAGGATAGGACGATGATAGGAAAAGTAGGAAACGAATGGGAGTGTTTCAAGTTTAATGTGCCTCGAAAAAGTGAAATCGATGGTTGTTCCAATCGAGTGGAAGAGAGATAGATGCGGCGCAAGCGTACAATGAGCGTAACGGGACAATGTGCGTAACGGGACACTTTTTCGTGCGTGCAGTCGGCGTTCGTCGCTTTATTAGACGTCACGTCAATAATACCACAGTTTGGAAAGCTGTGAATATATGATAATTATTTGTTGTTCGGGAGGTAGGGCATGCCACCAGCAGGTGTGAGCAGAGCAGTTGCCGCCGGGTGGCAGCACTGGCTGCGGCAGTTGTTATCGCGGGCCGCGCCTTGGAGGCGGCCTTCGCTCCGCCGATAGCAGCGTGACGCGCTTTGAGCCGTCGAACCTGTCTAGTCGGTGTCTGCCAGGTGCGTGCTTCGGGCCAGCGAGTGCAGGTATGCCGTGCTGTTGGCAGCTCTGCCGTCATTTGTCCGCGCCATCATCCGTCTGTGAATCGGTGAAACACCACATTTACCCACTTTCGGGATGGCTGGGCCGTCCCCCTTCTGTTGGTAATTGTTCCATATCACGTGTCCTGACGACATGATCCTGGATCCTGCATACATCGACCCAATGGCCTGTGGTTCTTACTGGCGAAAGATCAAGGACTTTATGAAGAACTCAAATATCACAATACAAACAAGTTATGTCAGGTCTTGTGGAATTTTTTTTTTCTTTCGTGTACATTTTGCGAGCATGATTCATTGTTATAGCACAAGTTTTCTAAATGTCCAGGTTGTTTCGGCGTGCTAAATGAAAACGGCGAGCATCAGTGTATACAGGATCAAGGTATGAACTTGGATACGTGATACGGAACTTATGCGAGGTTGCGATGGAAGAAAGGAAGCTGTGTTCATAAAGCGCAGGGGTTGGCTACAGCCCACGGCGTGTGTATTTGTGGTCTGCCTCGGTGGTCTGGTATTCCCAGTGTGCGAAAGATACCGGCGTCGCGGTGCGCAACTAACTTCGACACGTAAGTTTTCATCGGATGTAGACACCTTCACAGTCGCTTTCACCGAAGTGTTCGTCATGCCGATCTATCGTCATGTATCATTTGACCGGCGCGTGATAAACCGTTAATCACTATACAAACAGAAAAACAATTTTTTGGTGTAGATATCTAGTGTTCAAGGGCCCTAGAGAATGAAAAGAGGACGACTGGGGGGGGGGGGGGGGGGGTGATGGTTGAGTTTCGAAATATGTTTTAATTCATGTGTTCACTCCGGTAGTAGGACAAATTTTGCAAGTCTATTGCTAGTAAAAATCTATTGGAAACCTAACAAGCTGTAATATAACCCAGGCAAAGGGGTCAAAAAACGCCCTCTCGTTAAAAAAAACAGTCGGTTTTATTATCATCTCCTATTTTTTCGGGGGTGATAAATCTGATCTGGCGTTATAAAAAAAATCACGGTGCGTTTTGAAATATTCGCAAAAAACAACGAAATGTTCAAACTTCTTTTGGTATTTTGCTTAAAATGTCGAAAATATATGTGGTAGCGAAGAACCCACTCTTACCAATTTTAAAGTATACTAAATGTTGCACATTTTGAAATCAACCTCAGCTCTGAAGGTTCCATATTCTTCGGAAATGTTTTTTTTTTTTTTCAGTTTCCAAGGCCTTTTATAATAATATATATTTATAACATATGTGAATAAGTAATTAAGTATTAAATATTAATTATTTTAAGGTATTACTATAGGCCTATCAGGAGTGGTCAAAACTATGGGAAAATGTGTGCGTCGAACCCCTTCATATCATTCTTTTGTTCAAACTTAAAATGTTAGGTGATTGTCCTCGAGGAAGGAAAGGGAGACATTATCCACATTTTCCCGAAATGGAACAGCTCATATCTATCAGTGCAGGGATTGTCATCGACGAAAGGATAAAATGCCAAATTTCCAGAGAGGTGGATACGCAAGGTATGACTCGCATCATTGATGAAGATTTTAAGACAGTAAAGTTCAAACGAAACGACAAGTTAAGCCTCTAGCAACAATGAACTCATCTAGCAACAAGGTAGTAGCATTCACGTCCATGACAATGTATTCATTGTCAACCCAACCACTCATTTACAAAGAATCTGAAGAGGAGTCATTGGAATACTTAACGCACGAACTCACACTACGTCATTGTTTGTCGAAGGAGGAATGAGGAAAGGAACGAAATCAAGCCTGTACAAGTATTTCAACTCTGTGCCAGACACTAATGTAGTCGGGGGGGAGGGGGGGGGGGGACTGCATGTGGTTGATGGAGGCTTCATGCTGCACCGCGTGGTGTGGCCAACTGATCAAACTTCATCCAACATCTGTCACACGTATATCAATAACATACGTTACCCTACACCTCTGCGTATGTCGTATTTAATGAATATGTACTGTGAATCGCCTACCAGCACACACGTGGAGCACTCAACGAGGGCAGCGAAAAAGCATGCATGTATCATTATGCGATACGGCACAGAAAAACGTTTACAATAATGACTACGATGAAGTTGTCTTTAGATTTCTTTTAAATTTTGGTCTTTTAAAAAAAAATTGTATGTTAAGTAATGCGGAGGGGCCCGACTAAATTATTTGGCCCCAGCCCTTCGTTTTTCTCGACGGCCTGGTGTTCACAGTCATTTATGCACAAACTGTTCAGGTGTTCGATATTCTCTGATAGTTTGTTCCGCGAGCGAAACAAGACCAGCAAGTAGCACGCCGGGTGGTTGCATCTCTGCGCGAAGTGCATTGTTGTGGCATTTAGCTGCAATGGCGGCTCCAGGAAGACCTCTCAGGCAGGGCGCTCACACACAGGATCATGACATTGCCCTTGGGATATTCACCAAATATATGGTCTCAAATACTGACATTTAGTATTTTCGTACAAATTATGATTGAAAAAAGAGTTTAGCACATTAACGAAAGTATTTAAGTTAACATTAATATTCCCTACAAAGAGATAAGAAATAAAATTTGGTCTGGGAAGTGGCTATCGCCCCCTGCGTCCTTCCTCTGGAGCCGCGCTTGTTTAGCTGGAGCCTTGCGATGCATGATGATGTTTTACTTAACCGCAAGTGTTTATTTGAAATATCCGCACACAGGCGACCGCGGGAAGTGGCCCGGGGTCTCGCTCCCAACACAGCTGGAGCCTGAAGCCCCAGTCGAGCTCCGACACTGTGGCACAGAGCCTCCTCTTCACGACGACATGCCTCATCTACCTATATTTTAAACTGGCTCTTGATCGGGCTGGGCACGACATAATGTATTGAAGTTTTTTTTGACGTAACAACGTCTAATAAATCGATGACGCCGGCTGCACGCACGAAAAAAGTGTCCCGTTACGCGGTGTCCCGTTACGCTCACTGTACGCTTGCGCCGCATCTATATCTCTTCCACTCGATTGGAACAACCACAGATTTCACTTTTTCGAGGCACATTAAACTTGAAACACTCCCATTCGTTTCCTACTTTTCCTATCATCGTCCTATCCTTAACAGAATAACACAGATTGAAAGAAGTTAAATAGCAAACATGTATAAAAGTTATAGTTAAAATAATATCTTCGTTAAAGTAATAAACATATTTGAATTAATGAGTGCAAATAAAACTAAATTTATCAATTAAATTGTAGATTTCATTTCACTCCTTCTTTGTATCCACACAAAATAGTGATAATTCAATAAAAATGATTAAATTATATTCATAAAAGTATGCAATCATTTCATCAATAGTAGTATAGGAATGGGCATACTGGGACTGGGTTCTGGGTGTGGATTGTGATTGTCGGTCCGCCATCTTGGATTGTGACGTCACGGCGGCCATCTTGGACGAGCGTAACGGGACACAGCGTAACGGGACATAACGTAACGGGACAAGTAGATCACGGCGGCCATTTTGGATCCGCCATCTTGGATCCGCCATTTTGGATGACGTCATTGTGTTCTCGAAAATTCCGGCGATGTGTTTTCCGCCATTTTGGATGACGTCACCATTGCAATTTGGACGCCATCTTTAACTTTTTTATTTATTATCCGATTTTAATGAAATTTTTTTTAAAAATTAATAAAAAATTTACTTAATAAAATTTTAATAAAATACTTATAAAAAATATACTTTTACGACACGTAGTTCGGAGTCCTCGGTTCGAACCCGGTGAGGGCAAACAAATAAAAATGGCGACCGATCCTTCCCCCTAGGTGGGTGCTAGCAGACTGACTCCCACCACTTTTTTTCAAAGCATATATATCGTCACCTAGTATGACGTCATGTCCGCCATCTTGTCTTCGATGCTGGAAGCCATCATCATTGTATCGTCGGCGAGAGTGCGCTGACGTCATGTTAGTTTCGTTCTTATCCGCTAGAGTACAGTAATCATTTATTACTATGACACCCGCCATCTTGAAATTCGGCCGCCATCTTGAAAATCCGTAATTATTTAGCTAGAAATTCGGGAAAAGTTCCAAAATTCATTAAATAAATCACTCATTAATTTACATATTGATTCGATCGATTCCTGTCCTCGGTTCGATACCCGATCGATGCAAATAATCTTAATTTTTATGTAAAAATACCTAAAAAATGACAGGTTCGAAAATAAAAACACTGCAAGTTCTTTTACAAACATAATATTTATTACATAATTTCTATTTTACTACAGGATCACCTGCGAAGGTTAGCAATCTTACAAACATTTAGGTCCGCATAGGCGTGAAATGACTAATTCTTAGCTCCAATCGGTTTATACAAGACAGAGTCCAACCAGATCTTTTACAGACATAGTCCTCCTCTTCTTGACAGAGTTTCTGGATACCTTGTTTAACAGTTTGCTTGACATCGTTAGAACTGTAAATTACCGCAGCCGATGTCTTGAATGCACACTTCTTCACTTTGTCATCGAACGGATAAGGCTTTCCATATATACAGTCCAACCACAAGTTATATTTCAAAGGTCCGTTTGTTGCTACGTCATCAGTAAGCTGATTGATTATGTCCTGTCTGATATCATCAAGAAAATTACAAATGTCCTTTGACTCACTTAACGTACTTGGATAATAGTAGTCTTTCAATGTTCCACGAAATGCAGACTGCGCCAAGTAGAAGCCATTATCGTTCACTTGTAATGCTCCGATCACAGTCTTATGTTTATTTTCATGTTCAGATGCCACAGCAATCGGTTGCTGCACATCAGTTTTTTTACTTGTACGCTCACGAGTCACCAATCTAAACTCAGGAGTCGTAATTGCTGCAGGTAGTTCAGCAGTAGGCGCACGGACTTCACCTTTACAGTTTATCGAATGTCGGCGCAAATTATCAATTCGAGTAAACCATTTAACGCACTCGTCACAGCGAAACTTCATGCGAGAAGGATTCTTCGTACATTTACTCCTCTCATGTCTCCGTACATCATGTGCAAATGCAAACGTCATGTCGCAGTAGCCACAAGGATGCCTAGTTGAAGACAAACCCGAACCAGATGTCGCTGTTACTGCAACTGAATCATTTCCAGGCATACTCTTATGCACATCAATGCATCGTTGTTGTATAGAAACCTTTACATTCTGCCGCACTGCAGGTCCTTTACATGTCTCCAAGTGATGCTTCAAATTAGCATTTCTTGTAAATTGCTTGCGACACTTAATACAACCAAACATTTTACGATAAGGGTTCTTGGCACATTCTCTCTTCTCGTGTCGACGAGCATTGCTGATGTTTGAGAAAATCTTGTCACAGTAACGACATCGATGTTCGTTAGTTGTTGACGATTCCCCATCCATTAAAGTCTCCATCGAGGGCGAAACAGCGTTCGTCGAGGTTTCCTGTACAGTCAGCACTACCGGCATTAAAGTCTCTTCTGCTGGTGGTATCACATCTGTTGAAATCTCCTCCAATGTTGACGTCATCGTTGCCAACGGGATCTGCTCCTTCTCCCTTCGTAGCTGTCGTCAAGGTTCCCGTAGACGATGGTACAACCTCCGAGTTCAACGTTAAAGTCGGTAAAGATGCCATCGAGTTCGCAAGAACAGGTAATTACGCGATTTATGCACCAGATTAAACAAACTAGGTGATCCTTACACCGCCGACGTCAGTAACAAAACTGAGCGTCCTGCTGTCTAGGACTCGCTTATATACATGCACCGTATGAAATAATATGCTAGTCAAATCAAGAACAATTTATTATAATACTAGAGTCAAAACAACATTAAAATTAGAAGCTCCATCAACAAAAAGGAAGCACATTCTGGAAGCACCGACAGCGAAAAGGCAGCACATTTGGAAGCACCGACAACGAAAAGGCAGCACATTTGGAAGCACCGACAACGAAAAGGCAGCACATTTGGAAGCACCGACAACGAAAAGGCAGCACATTTGGAAGCACCGACAACGAAAAGGCAACACATTTGGAAGCACCGACAACGAAAAGGCAACACATTTGGAAGCACCGACAACGAAAAGGCAGCACATTTGGAAGCACCGACAACGAAAAGGCAGCACATTTGGAAGCACCGACAACGAAAAGGCAGCACATTTGGAAGCACCGACAACGAAAAGGCAGCACATTTGGAAGCACCGACAACGAAAAGGCAGCACATTTGGAAGGACCGACAACGAAAAGGCAGCACATTTGGAAGCACCGAAAACGAAAAGGCAGCACATTTGGAAGCACCGACAACGAAAAGGCAGCACATTTGGAAGCACCGACAACGAAAAGGCAGCACATTTGGAAGCACAATTGAATAATGAAGCACATTTGGAAGCACCATCGAATAAGGAAGCACATTTTGGAAGCACCATCGAATAAGGAATCACACTTGGAAGCTCCATCGAATAAGGAAGCACACTTGGAAGCTCCATCAACAAAAAAAAAAAAGGCAAAAAGGAAGCACAAGTTACGAGATCTAAGTCTTAGTTAGAAATCAGAATACAAGAAATAAAAACCTTAAATTTTTATAATTTAAATTATTTATTTTATTTCTTTACATTATACAAATGCAAGTAAAACAAGCCATTATTGTATGTAGCCAGCTTTCCTCAGTTCCTTGAGTATGAAGGATATTTCTTTGATGCACAAATAGTTTCCTGCACAAAGCGAACCATGTAGAAGTCTTAGCCGGTCAACCAATATGTTTGGATCTTTCCATGATGTGTAATCATTCTCCTCTACCACCATCTTCCTTGCACCTTTATAAAAAAAATATTATGATCTCTGGTGTCTTCCGTTTTACCACCAACCTCAGGGTAACTTTCATGTTTGAGACGGTGATCATCACAAGCTTGATCAGATTTATTTAATATATCACGACGTTTCCACCGTTTCGGTCTCAGGACACCTCCACATTCTTCGATCTTGGCAGCTCTAGGCGTTTCATCATAGTCTATGTCTTTGTCAACAGCCTCAGAGTCACTGTAACAATCACTGTAGAAGGAATCGTCTTCACCCAATTTACCGTAATAATTCGATGTTGATGATGTTGAAGTGTCTTCATCGTCTTCATGCTTCCTTTTTAGGAGTCCATCATTTTTACAAAGTAGGAAAGATCTACTTGAATTCGGCTGGAATATATTCTCACTTTTCACGTTAAGGATTCTTCCATTGTCTTCATTCTTCCGTAAATCATCAATCTCCTTCAATTTAAGTTCTTTGTCGAGATCGGAAGAGCCAAGAAAATTATTGTGATAATGCAGATCACTCTTCCTTAGGCTAGTAGATTCATCGTTGTCCTCTTGCTTGTACGCAGGCTTGGCGCTACAAGTTCTGCCATGTCTTTTTAGGCTCTCTCTCCGCGTAAACGACTTGCTACATCGAACACAACTTATCATATTGCGCAGAGGATTTTTAACACAGTCATTCTTCTCGTGTTGTCTTTTATTCTTTCTCAAGATAAACTCTTTACTGCAAAACTTACACCTATGTTCTTTCGATACAGCGTCAGATCCCAAATCGGAATTCATATTAGTTACTGAGACTAATGCCAGATACCAATTGAGTGTTTTAAATTAAATCCAATACTTAAATAGAAATTTTTTCATATTTCATCAGCGAGAATTAATATATCTCATGCAAAAGTACTTTATGCATGTAGTTCTGCTTTTCAACAACAGATGTCGCCACATGTTGCTTGCAGGTAAATAATAGTTAGTTCTTTTATGCGGGATGCGGGATGCTCACTAACGATCGCAAAAGAAGGATGGCTTCGCTAGACTCAAAGGAAAAGGAAGTTCGTCTTGCATGTTGGTGCTCCACAGATGTCTCATGGCGTAATATTAATTTGACTGAGTAATGATATTTTTTAATTCCACCTGATAAAAATATTGCAAGTTTTGATTTAGTAGCAGAAATTATCGAATTAAATGTAACTCCAAATAAAATGACATGTCTCATTAGACAAAAAAAAATCCATGCAGAGATAGATCTCTCACAAATAATCAGGAGCACTCGGTGAAAACCATCAGATGTATAGTCAGGAATAATCAGAAACACTTGGAGAAAGCCATCAATATAATAACAAGAATAATCAGGAGCACACGGATAAATCCACCATAATACTGTCAAGAATAAACGGGAGCACACGGAGAAAACCACCATAATATTGACAAGAATAATCAGGAGCACACGGAGGAAACCGCCACAAGTTTTCTTTGATATCATAAAATTTCAGAAAAAAAAAATAAATAATAAAAATAAATAAATAAAAAATTTAAAAAAAATTAAATAAAAAAATACATAAATAGATTCTGCTAGCTTGTGAACTTCTCATTGTTGAGCAAAAGATATAGTTCTAGTACAAGCCAGAATTTTATGTATTTTTTTATTTAATTTTTTTTAAATTTTTTATTTATTTATTTTTATTATTTATTTATTTTTTCTGAAATTTTATGATATCAAAGAAAACTTGTGGCGGTTTTTTCCGTGTGCTCCTGATTATTCTTGTCAATATTATGGTGGTTTTCTCCGTGTGCTCCCGTTTATTCTTGACAGTATTATGGTGGATTTATCCGTGTGCTCCTGATTATTCTTGTTATTATATTGATGGCTTTCTCCAAGTGTTTCTGATTATTCCTGACTATACATCTGATGGTTTTCACCGAGTGCTCCTGATTATTTGTGAGAGATCTATCTCTGCATGGATTTTTTTTTGTCTAATGAGACATGTCATTTTATTTGGAGTTACATTTAATTCGATAATTTCTGCTACTAAATCAAAACTTGCAATATTTTTATCAGGTGGAATTAAAAAATATCATTACTCAGTCAAATTAATATTACGCCATGAGACATCTGTGGAGCACCAACATGCAAGACGAACTTCCTTTTCCTTTGAGTCTAGCGAAGCCATCCTTCTTTTGCGATCGTTAGTGAGCATCCCGCATCCCGCATAAAAGAACTAACTATTATTTACCTGCAAGCAACATGTGGCGACATCTGTTGTTGAAAAGCAGAACTACATGCATAAAGTACTTTTGCATGAGATATATTAATTCTCGCTGATGAAATATGAAAAAATTTCTATTTAAGTATTGGATTTAATTTAAAACACTCAATTGGTATCTGGCATTAGTCTCAGTAACTAATATGAATTCCGATTTGGGATCTGACGCTGTATCGAAAGAACATAGGTGTAAGTTTTGCAGTAAAGAGTTTATCTTGAGAAAGAATAAAAGACAACACGAGAAGAATGACTGTGTTAAAAATCCTCTGCGCAATATGATAAGTTGTGTTCGATGTAGCAAGTCGTTTACGCGGAGAGAGAGCCTAAAAAGACATGGCAGAACTTGTAGCGCCAAGCCTGCGTACAAGCAAGAGGACAACGATGAATCTACTAGCCTAAGGAAGAGTGATCTGCATTATCACAATAATTTTCTTGGCTCTTCCGATCTCGACAAAGAACTTAAATTGAAGGAGATTGATGATTTACGGAAGAATGAAGACAATGGAAGAATCCTTAACGTGAAAAGTGAGAATATATTCCAGCCGAATTCAAGTAGATCTTTCCTACTTTGTAAAAATGATGGACTCCTAAAAAGGAAGCATGAAGACGATGAAGACACTTCAACATCATCAACATCGAATTATTACGGTAAATTGGGTGAAGACGATTCCTTCTACAGTGATTGTTACAGTGACTCTGAGGCTGTTGACAAAGACATAGACTATGATGAAACGCCTAGAGCTGCCAAGATCGAAGAATGTGGAGGTGTCCTGAGACCGAAACGGTGGAAACGTCGTGATATATTAAATAAATCTGATCAAGCTTGTGATGATCACCGTCTCAAACATGAAAGTTACCCTGAGGTTGGTGGTAAAACGGAAGACACCAGAGATCATAATATTTTTTTATAAAGGTGCAAGGAAGATGGTGGTAGAGGAGAATGATTACACATCATGGAAAGATCCAAACATATTGGTTGACCGGCTAAGACTTCTACATGGTTCGCTTTGTGCAGGAAACTATTTGTGCATCAAAGAAATATCCTTCATACTCAAGGAACTGAGGAAAGCTGGCTACATACAATAATGGCTAGTTTTACTTGCATTTGTATAATGTAAAGAAATAAAATAAATAATTTAAATTATAAAAATTTAAGGTTTTTATTTCTTGTATTCTGATTTCTAACTAAGACTTAGATCTCGTAACTTGTGCTTCCTTTTTGCCTTTTTTTTTTGTTGATGGAGCTTCCAAGTGTGCTTCCTTATTCGATGGAGCTTCCAAGTGTGATTCCTTATTCGATGGTGCTTCCAAATGTGCTTCATTATTCAATTGTGCTTCCAAATGTGCTGCCTTTTCGTTGTCGGTGCTTCCAAATGTGCTGCCTTTTCGTTGTCGGTGCTTCCAAATGTGCTGCCTTTTCGTTTTCGGTCCTTCCAAATGTGCTGCCTTTTCGTTGTCGGTCCTTCCAAATGTGCTGCCTTTTCGTTGTCGGTGCTTCCAAATGTGCTGCCTTTTCGTTGTCGGTGCTTCCAAATGTGCTGCCTTTTCGTTGTCGGTGCTTCCAAATGTGCTGCCTTTTCGTTGTCGGTGCTTCCAAATGTGTTGCCTTTTCGTTGTCGGTGCTTCCAAATGTGTTGCCTTTTCGTTGTCGGTGCTTCCAAATGTGCTGCCTTTTCGTTGTCGGTGCTTCCAAATGTGCTGCCTTTTCGTTGTCGGTGCTTCCAAATGTGCTGCCTTTTCGTTGTCGGTGCTTCCAAATGTGCTGCCTTTTCGTTGTCGGTGCTTCCAGAATGTGCTTCCTTTTTGTTGATGGAGCTTCTAATTTTAATGTTGTTTTGACTCTAGTATTATAATAAATTGTTCTTGATTTGACTAGCATATTATTTCATACGGTGCATGTATATAAGCGAGTCCTAGACAGCAGGACGCTCAGTTTTGTTACTGACGTCGGCGGTGTAAGGATCACCTAGTTTGTTTAATCTGGTGCATAAATCGCGTAATTACCTGTTCTTGCGAACTCGATGGCATCTTTACCGACTTTAACGTTGAACTCGGAGGTTGTACCATCGTCTACGGGAACCTTGACGACAGCTACGAAGGGAGAAGGGGCAGATCCCGTTGGCAACGATGACGTCAACATTGGAGGAGATTTCAACAGATGTGATACCACCAGCAGAAGAGACTTTAATGCCGGTAGTGCTGACTGTACAGGAAACCTCGACGAACGCTGTTTCGCCCTCGATGGAGACTTTAATGGATGGGGAATCGTCAACAACTAACGAACATCGATGTCGTTACTGTGACAAGATTTTCTCAAACATCAGCAATGCTCGTCGACACGAGAAGAGAGAATGTGCCAAGAACCCTTATCGTAAAATGTTTGGTTGTATTAAGTGTCGCAAGCAATTTACAAGAAATGCTAATTTGAAGCATCACTTGGAGACATGTAAAGGACCTGCAGTGCGGCAGAATGTAAAGGTTTCTATACAACAACGATGCATTGATGTGCATAAGAGTATGCCTGGAAATGATTCAGTTGCAGTAACAGCGACATCTGGTTCGGGTTTGTCTTCAACTAGGCATCCTTGTGGCTACTGCGACATGACGTTTGCATTTGCACATGATGTACGGAGACATGAGAGGAGTAAATGTACGAAGAATCCTTCTCGCATGAAGTTTCGCTGTGACGAGTGCGTTAAATGGTTTACTCGAATTGATAATTTGCGCCGACATTCGATAAACTGTAAAGGTGAAGTCCGTGCGCCTACTGCTGAACTACCTGCAGCAATTACGACTCCTGAGTTTAGATTGGTGACTCGTGAGCGTACAAGTAAAAAAACTGATGTGCAGCAACCGATTGCTGTGGCATCTGAACATGAAAATAAACATAAGACTGTGATCGGAGCATTACAAGTGAACGATAATGGCTTCTACTTGGCGCAGTCTGCATTTCGTGGAACATTGAAAGACTACTATTATCCAAGTACGTTAAGTGAGTCAAAGGACATTTGTAATTTTCTTGATGATATCAGACAGGACATAATCAATCAGCTTACTGATGACGTAGCAACAAACGGACCTTTGAAATATAACTTGTGGTTGGACTGTATATATGGAAAGCCTTATCCGTTCGATGACAAAGTGAAGAAGTGTGCATTCAAGACATCGGCTGCGGTAATTTACAGTTCTAACGATGTCAAGCAAACTGTTAAACAAGGTATCCAGAAACTCTGTCAAGAAGAGGAGGACTATGTCTGTAAAAGATCTGGTTGGACTCTGTCTTGTATAAACCGATTGGAGCTAAGAATTAGTCATTTCACGCCTATGCGGACCTAAATGTTTGTAAGATTGCTAACCTTCGCAGGTGATCCTGTAGTAAAATAGAAATTATGTAATAAATATTATGTTTGTAAAAGAACTTGCAGTGTTTTTATTTTCGAACCTGTCATTTTTTAGGTATTTTTACATAAAAATTAAGATTATTTGCATCGATCGGGTATCGAACCGAGGACAGGAATCGATCGAATCAATATGTAAATTAATGAGTGATTTATTTAATGAATTTTGGAACTTTTCCCGAATTTCTAGCTAAATAATTACGGATTTTCAAGATGGCGGCCGAATTTCAAGATGGCGGGTGTCATAGTAATAAATGATTACTGTACTCTAGCGGATAAGAACGAAACTAACATGACGTCAGCGCACTCTCGCCGACGATACAATGATGATGGCTTCCAGCATCGAAGACAAGATGGCGGACATGACGTCATACTAGGTGACGATATATATGCTTTGAAAAAAAGTGGTGGGAGTCAGTCTGCTAGCACCCACCTAGGGGGAAGGATCGGTCGCCATTTTTATTTGTTTGCCCTCACCGGGTTCGAACCGAGGACTCCGAACTACGTGTCGTAAAAGTATATTTTTTATAAGTATTTTATTAAAATTTTATTAAGTAAATTTTTTATTAATTTTTAAAAAAAATTTCATTAAAATCGGATAATAAATAAAAAAGTTAAAGATGGCGTCCAAATTGCAATGGTGACGTCATCCAAAATGGCGGAAAACACATCGCCGGAATTTTCGAGAACACAATGACGTCATCCAAAATGGCGGATCCAAGATGGCGGATCCAAAATGGCCGCCGTGATCTACTTGTCCCGTTACGTTATGTCCCGTTACGCTGTGTCCCGTTACGCTCGTCCAAGATGGCCGCCGTGACGTCACAATCCAAGATGGCGGACCGACAATCACAATCCACACCCAGAACCCAGTCCCAGTATGCCCATTCCTATACTACTATCAATGTTTTGTTATCACGTTGTCACGTTAAACTATCGTCCGTAAACCGACTTTACAGACAACCAATATTTTTTTTGTAAACCTACTTTAGGGTTTTAGGTGAAACACTGTCCAGAGTACACTAAGTCGATGGAGCTCAACAAACTCTACACACGTACGCCCGAATCGCCGCGCTACCACGTTACAATGGCCGAGAGTGCCGGGTCTGATCTTCGTTGTTCTTCTGTTGGCCGACCCGCCGACCCACTCGGGAAGCCTTCTGTTCACAGACGAGAGAGCCAAACCTCCGATCGTGCATCTTCGGTTTTTTTTTTGTTCATTGTACAAGGTGAGGTTAGCTACATTATAAATACTTTAAAACATTGTGGACGGTTGATTTGGTTAGGATAGCTACATTAAAGATACTGTGAAATCGTGTAAACGGTTTCCTAGCCCCGGATACATATTAAAAAGTTATTTGCTAAGCAACCTTAAAATGATTTTACAATATTTTTAATGTAGCTAACCTATCCTAATCGACCGCAAAATTTAATGCCACACCGGTTTATACAATGCGATAGAACGGAAAGAAAGAAGCGAGCATGAACTTGGGGTAACTTCGGGTGTGGCTCTCTCGCCTGTGAAAGGAAGGCTCTCCGCCCCACTCCCAGCCCCGCTGGCCGTGTTGCGACATGTCCCCGCCAGAGGCGCTCCTGTGGCGCTCCTGTCGAGTCTGCAGGGTCCTCTGTGACCTCCAGGGCGGGGCAGGGCGAAGCCAGGATCTTGTGAAGGAGGTGGTCCAAATTTACCATTACATTATTTGTTTCAAAATTAGAACTGAACGTCACACTAAAATCTCAGGGAATAGTAAACTTTTACAGCTTCAACGTTTACACATAGAAATCTAAGGAATGATTTTGCTTGAGTTGTCATCTCCAACTACCTATGTGCATAGCGGTGCTTATAAAACCACTAGCTGCCCGACCCGGCTTCGCACGGCTATACTAATGGAAAAAAATTAAGCCACATCTCCCATTTACAGTAATGGTAAATAAAAAAAATTCAGTGAAAATTTATTACAATGCTGTATAATGTACCGGAGAGAAAATGAATAGTACCGATGGTTTCCCGACTCGTGCACGCAACGTACAACTGATGTACCCGTACTTCGCTACGGCAGTCTACAGGCAGATCACTCTTGCGCCGCTCATTATACATGCCCCTCCTTGTGGGTACGCCACTGCCGCGCGATGCCCGTTGCCATGGAGACGCAGAAGGCATGAACAATGCAAAATCCTGTTCTCATGCAGACAAAGTACCCACTGTTGCCTGGTTTTAACCACCCATGGGATCTAATTTTCGGAAAATGTCATCCTGCGTAACATAAGGAACATTACTGTGAAGTTTGAAGTCTTTAATATATATATATATATATATATATATATATATATACTTGAAAAAAAAGGCCAATTTTTGATATTTAAAGTACCCGTAAAATTTCAACGGTGATGAGGACTGCACTAACAATGAAATAGTCGTTGCCATAGAGACGAATGAAGCATCAACAAAGCAACAGCCGTAGCCATGGTGATTTCCTACCAAAAACTGGACATTTTGATATATTACGCCCCCGAAACTCCCCTTGGGATCGGATTTCCGCAGAATCCGTTCTTAGTGAGCGTCTACATCACAAAATGAGTAACTATGCTAAATTTCAAGTCAATCGGGTGTAAAGTTTTAGAGATCTCGTGATGAGTGAGTCAGTGAGTGGTATTTCGCTTATATATGTGTGTGTGTGTGTGTGTGTATATATATATACATACACACACACACACACAAGTCCTTGTCAGAATTGTAACGGGAGAGGAAAATTATTGATAGCCCGAAAAATGAAAATTAATTAAAAATGATAAAAATAATTCTAGTAAAAGAAAAAAAAAAACAAATTAAATACAGAGAGAGGAAAAAAACAATAGTTTAGGTTTGCGATTTAAAGTAATAAAAAGTATTTAAATACTAATTGAACTCTTATGAGGGTACTGGTTGCTTCGTTGTTAATATCACACGGGTGTTTTTTGCTTGTATGGGAAAATTAAGAATGATAAGGCATCTAGTGCGTGGCAACAATGTTAATAGGCAATAGGAAATAAACTTCTAGCGCCTGCGGCATTGTCAACACACACTTCGTACGTGTACTGCATGTTGTATCTAACCCCCTCCAACGCATTTTATTCTAAATTGGACTTTTAGTAAGGATCCCTAATGTTATTGATAATATAATATAGCCTATAGCCTTCCTCGATAAATGTACTATCTAACACTGAAAGAATTTTTCAAATCGGACCAGTGGTTCCTGAGATTACCGCGTTCAAACAAACAAACAAACAAACAAACTCTTCAGCTTTATAATATTAGTATAGATACCCTTTGCGTATTAACTTATTTCCTATATTTTCACTAATTATTATTTTTTTGTGTTTCAGCCGTTGTCTTATTAACTACATTGGCTTGCAAAGTGGAGCCTCGTGGGAGTGGTAGATGTACCACCGTTTCGCTTTACATTGCAGCAGACATCTTCAGGGTTGAGCTACCATTTAGACAAAAAAAAATTGTTACAGCAACATAATGATCCATTTCACCCATGTTCATCAGTTCATGTAACGAATATTAAAGAGGAGCCAAGTTGAGAGAAAATTCACACGTAGTGATTCAACTGATAAAGTATTTAGACGTGGCTTACTTCTAACAAGATAATGTCATGTGCTTGTCTGTTACTCAGAATTTCAGCTTTCTGCGGCATGAACCGACAACATAACTCGGCTAGGGATAGTGACCATAGCAAGGAAGATAAAGAGTGACAACTCACTGATATAACTAATGCTCTTATTTTATTCGGAAATCCTAGATGTGTGCGGTATTTAGAGGCAACCTAGCCTGAAAGTCGTTAACTTTTCGATAGTAAATGTTGGCAACCTTGATTTATTTGTGGTTTTTCACTGCTGGGAATATTAACCATATAACATTTTTAAGATTAATTATTTTTCAATACGAAACGACCAAAACACTATGTTAAAGTGCTTTATCTTTAGTTCCAAATTTTGAAAACTGAATAGTCACTAGGTTTCAGCGCTGAAAATCATAACATCAGTTTCTATTGCAAAATAAAATAAAAAGTACACACGAGCAAAGCACACACAAGATTTTTTTTTGCAGCTATGCTTATTTGAGTGCTACCAAAACAATTTAACATTGGTAAAAAATATTCCAAAGTATATCTTGCCATTATTATCAATAAGCTATTCTGTTAATACACCATTTCATAAAATGTTATAACGTTTAAGAAATTCTTATGTTTCCCTCATATTGAAAACTTAATTTTTTTGATGTCGGAATTCCTCAACCGCAAAGTTTTTTTTTTTTTTTTTTTTTCAGTGAAAATATTCCGCCTATTCCGTTGCGCCCCCTGTTTATTAATTCTCCCGCCTCCACAGACACAGATCGCACGAATGATTCACAGAACAAGTAAGCACATGAATAACTTCCCCCTCCGTAACGCCATTGTATATATATATATATATATATACACATACATACACACACATATACATATACATACAATGGTGACGCTGTGATTCAGCCTCCCATGTCACGCATCTATCAGGCTATCAGTGAGCTGGCTGGGAGCCGCGATAAGCACCGCGCTAATTATCTTCCGTGTCTCACACCTTAAGCCGCGGCAGTGATAAGCGCAGATACGCTGTGGCAGTGAGCGGCGGTTTTTGGCCACGAGGGGTTGCATCCTTCAACTGTGGTTGTCACTGCTGCCTTCCCACAAGTACAAATGTAGGAGACTCACTTTGCTTATTTGTAGAGATTTGTGTCGTAAAACAAACTACTGTTTTTTTTAGTGTCCATGTTAAATAGTCTGCACGAATGAGAAACCCGTTTTTCGTTGCTGATTACCTGATATTCTGATTACGGTTTTATTTTCTTCATTTATTTTTAAAGTTATGCTTCTTTAGACATGTTATGAAAAAATAACGAGAAATAATTTATACAATGCAACATTCAACAAATATAGACAGTATGAAAAAATGTTACATATAAGTAAAAATTATAAATGTACTTTTAAATCATATACTTAGTGATCGATATTGTTTACTGGTCCATATAATTAAAACCATTTATTATTGTAAATATTGGTGATATAAATTGTGTTTATAAACTTTTTCAAGCTAATTTATATAAGTGAGTTTATGTTCCAGTATGTAATTTTTTGCATTATAAAATATAAATTTACATTATTATTTTATAAATAAATAGAACTAACAAATTTGAATTAATATCTAGCATGTTTATTGATTCTCATTTTTAATTAAAATTTATCTTGAAAATTTTATTAAAATAAAATAATTAAATTTATACACATGTTAATATCAATATTGTATACTTAGTATAAATTTAATTGGATTGTATTGATACTTTACCAACCATATTTATAACATCACTTCAGTTCTTTTATTATTTTATTTGTATTGCAGTGGTCAGGTCGCGCTACTTTCAAACAGCGCGCCGGGGCGTCAACGGCCTCTCCCACCCTCCTTTCCCCTCCCCCCCTCTTGTGATGTTCCTTGCTTCTAGCCTCCCCTCCCGGGGTTGGCGCAAGCGCGGTGCTCCGCGCAGAGCCTTTATAAGAGGTTGCTCAGCTCTTTGAAGGGCTTTTTTTTTTTAATCTCAGGTTTCTTGTGTCTTCACCTTTACATGCACCTAAAATACACGATCCGTGCTGAATATTTAAATTCAGCCCCTCCCCGTTACCCCTTGATATCTTGTCCTGGCAGTTGAAGGCCATGTCCAGGATCCGCTTGGTTAGGGCTTTGTAAAGGCTTTCACTATTAATTATTTTCATTCGAAATTAATGTTAGTTTTTTATTACTCCGAGTAAGTATACCTCATAACGTGCGTACATTAGTACATGCAACTTTTTTTTTTTTTACTTTAGGTGTTGGCCATCAACTTGACGCTAATTACTGGCCAGTATTATACTGGACATCTCGAAAGGGCCCACTGGAGGTCTGGGCAACAGAGTAGATGTTCCTTCTGGCATTTACGTCTTGCCATGACGTGACACCTGCCGGAGACGAGGGATGTCAGTGTCCTCGCATCTCGCCTCTAGCGCGGTGTAGCGCTAGTATCGCTGTGGTCCCATAGGACGTAAGCAGCAGGTGGATGTTGTTCGCATCGCGGGCTGTCTACCTGCCCGGCGCAACAAACCGTTTCAGATCAAAGACTAGAATCATAACCACTTCGGGGATTTGCTTTCCTTGAAACATTTTACTAACAGTATGGTGCGGAATTAAATAAAACTCTATCGTGTTTTCAAAATCTTGCAACTTCTCTTATGGATTTCAATAACACAAGGCTCTTGCTTCTCTGATTCTACTGAAGTTCATCCAGAAATTTCTCTTCTGCCAAACAACCATTATTATCAAGCTTCTCATGTCGATTCAAAGGTAGTTACTTATATCGATTTCAAAAATGATGTTGAAGGGAAGCGAAGGAGTCTGTTTCATAGACTCCAGCCTTTCACACCAGAATGCTTGTAAGTAACTAATGCAGCGAATGCACACATTATGCAGATGCGACGAAATAACTGCATCAGTAAACACTTATTCTGAGTTATAATTATAAAGAAAATTTTCTACATATTAAGTTGGAAGTGCTTTTATTAAAAATTAACCCCGATTGTTTTTCTTTCAGTGCCATCCACGCTCACAATAACCTTCTCCACATCCGCAGCTGCAAAGATGAACGACTCCTTGAAAATGGTAAGCAAATCACATCTTCGAATAAGGAAATATTTAACATATTATTTGTCTTGTCTTAGTGAATTCTGAGGAATAAACTACAACATTACCAATTAAACATTACGCAAAAAGTTTTAAACTAAGAAACATGTAAGATTTTTTTCCCCGATAAAACATAACGTACAAAAGTACCTCCCAACAGCACTGAATGAGGCACTGTAAAAGTGGTTTAAAAACACGGACTGGATACACAGGCTGTCGGAAATGGTCCACGCATAAGTATAAAGTTTCCCCCTCGCCTTATAACCCGGGAGTCATAGGCGTGCGCACGGTAGGTGCCACAGGTGCCTTGGCACCACCATTAGGGTTAACGTTATTTTGTTTTTTACAAGCAGAAATAATACATACTTACAAAAAACCGCATTATTTCCAAAAAATATATGTTTTCCAATCGTGTCGACTTACAGATATGTGCTCATAACACTATCAGTATATCAATTATCAATCGAACCAACTATACACACGGAAACAAGCCAGGTGCAATTACTTGTGTTGTACACGCGGGCCGCGGCTAGGAAACTTCTGAAATGTAAATACTTCTCATAGTTCTCGAATTACATAGAATGCGCGCTCGGTGTTCACTGTTCACTCTACTCGGCAGGCGCACGGAATAATAGCCGCCGTCCGCCAGGGTTTATTTAAAAAAGAGAGAGAGTTTAGTTAGATAAAAGGATAGGCTTACTCGATGACTTATATGCAGTCGCCGACAAAACATTTTTGTTGTATTCCAAAAGTTAAAACTTTTGCCCACTCTTATTTGTGTATTTTTATTATTTTACATATTTTACATATTTGAGGTATGTTACAAAAACTCCCTTGATTTATTGATTTAAAACTTAACATTTGAGAATGTTTTTTCTAGCATTTATTTGGCGTCTTCAGAAAACATGTAAGTACGGTTTTTAAAAGCCACCAGCATGAATTCCGTGCAAACAATTTGTGCAATTTACTTTATGGCTTAACAAAGCTTAAAACTGTAAATATTTTAGTAGTTTTCCTGGCGATTATAACGTTCAAAGCCATAATGTCTCATAAAAAATTTTAAAATTTTTACATCTGTGTATTTAATGTTTTTGTTCGGAAACACCTTAAATAGCACCATTTTGCGCTTTCAAATCCAAATTTTTCCGGGGGAGGACCCCCGGACCCCCCCCCCCCTTTCCAGCTTTAGGCTGGGTGTCCCTGAATGATAGGGCTGTTGTGTAATCTGGCACCACCACTACTGAAGTCCTGCGCACGCTTATGCCGGGAGTCGGTGAGAAGCTCCTGGGGCCATGTCACTTAGAGAAACACTGGCAATCGGAGCTGGTTCAGGCAAGAGTGTAATGTCTACCAAGTAGTGTCGGCAGTGACTCACAATGTCCAGTAGGCTAATGACAGGAGGATATAAAACACAGCAAGTGGGTGATGCATATTAAAGATGTGGGCATGCCTCTGCACGATCATCGCCGGTCTATGACGTGGTGACGAGGTGGGGCAGCCGGCCTTCATGAGTGTCATCAACATTACATTTAAGTAGACCTTGCCCCAGGCAGGAAACTGCCAATCGATGTTCAATTGCTAGAGACCAGACACATTTGCAGTTTGGACTGCTTCTACAACAGGCCCATGTTATAAATTAATTACTCCGAGTCAGTGAGAAATCTTCAACTAAAGAAGTATTGATTCACAAGCAATCGATTTAAGAGGTGACATTTGCCCGAGAATTCTGAGGACTGTGGAGTCTATTCTAGAGGTAATTGAACCTGCGAAGTTTTCAGTTCTTTTTATTTGTTCGGTAGTCACATCACATCCTCTGGCAGTTTATGCATGATTATGACTGTATCGGGGTGGTTAAGGGCGTGTCGAGAGCACGGTGGCTGTTGCAGGAGAGCAACGAGCCCCTGCTGTCCATGTCGTGGAGGAGGTGCAGTGGCTGCTGAGAGAGCTGCAGACGGACGAGCAGACCATGGTGAGGGTGTGTCGAGAGCACGGTGGCTGTTGCAGGAGAGCAACGAGCCCCTGCTGCCTGTGTCACCAGAGGAGGTGCAGCGGGTGCCGAGAGAGCTGCAGACGGACGAGCAGACCATGGTGAGGGTGTGTCGAGAGCACGGTGGCTGTTGCAGGAGAGCAACGAGCCCCTGCTGCCCGTGTCACCAGAGGAGGTGCAGCGGGTGCCGAGAGAGCTGCAGACGGACGAGCAGACCATGGTGAGGGTGTGTCGAGAGCACGGTGGCTGTTGCAGGAGAGCAACGAGCCCCTGCTGCCCGTGTCACCAGAGGAGGTGCAGCGGGTGCCGAGAGAGCTGCAGACGGACGAGCAGACCATGGTGAGGGTGTGTCGAGAGCACGGTGGCTGTTGCAGGAGAGCAACGAGCCCCTGCTGTCCATGTCGTGGAGGAGGTGCAGTGGCTGCTGAGAGAGCTGCAGACGGACGAGCAGACCATGGTGAGGGTGTGTCGAGAGCACGGTGGCTGTTGCAGGAGAGCAACGAGCCCCTGCTGCCTGTGTCACCAGAGGAGGTGCAGCGGGTGCCGAGAGAGCTGCAGACGGACGAGCAGACCATGGTGAGGGTGTGTCGAGAGCACGGTGGCTGTTGCAGGAGAGCAACGAGCCCCTGCTGCCCGTGTCACCAGAGGAGGTGCAGCGGGTGCCGAGAGAGCTGCAGACGGACGAGCAGACCATGGTGAGGGTGTGTCGAGAGCACGGTGGCTGTTGCAGGAGAGCAACGAGCCCCTGCTGCCCGTGTCACCAGAGGAGGTGCAGCGGGTGCCGAGAGAGCTGCAGACGGACGAGCAGACCATGGTGAGGGTGTGTCGAGAGCACGGTGGCTGTTGCAGGAGAGCAACGAGCCCCTGCTGCCTGTGTCACCAGAGGAGGTGCAGCGGGTGCCGAGAGAGCTGCAGACAGACGAGCAGACCATGGTGAGGGTGTGTCGAGAGCACGGTGGCTGTTGCAGGAGAGCAACGAGCCCCTGCTGCCTGTGTCACCAGAGGAGGTGCAGCGGGTGCCGAGAGAGCTGCAGACGGACGAGCAGACCATGGTGAGGGTGTGTCGAGAGCACGGTGGCTGTTGCAGGAGAGCAACGAGCCCCTGCTGCCCGTGTCACCAGAGGAGGTGCAGCGGGTGCCGAGAGAGCTGCAGACGGACGAGCAGACCATGGTGAGGGTGTGTCGAGAGCACGGTGGCTGTTGCAGGAGAGCAACGAGCCCCTGCTGCCCGTGTCACCAGAGGAGGTGCAGCGGGTGCCGAGAGAGCTGCAGACGGACGAGCAGACCATGGTGAGGGTGTGTCGAGAGCACGGTGGCTGTTGCAGGAGAGCAACGAGCCCCTGCTGCCCGTGTCACCAGAGGAGGTGCAGCGGGTGCCGAGAGAGCTGCAGACAGACGAGCAGACCATGGTGAGGGTGTGTCGAGAGCACGGTGGCTGTTGCAGGAGAGCAACGAGCCCCTGCTGCCTGTGTCACCAGAGGAGGTGCAGCGGGTGCTGAGAGAGCTGCAGACGGACGAGCAGACCATGGTGAGGGTGTGTCAAGAGCACAGTGGCTGTTGCAGGAGAGCAACGAGCCCCTGCTGCCCGTGTCACCAGAGGAGGTGCAGCGGGTGCCGAGAGAGCTGCAGATGGACGAGCAGACCATGGTGAGGGTGTGTCGAGAGCACGGTGGCTGTTGCAGGAGAGCAACGAGCCCCTGCTGCCTGTGTCACCAGAGGAGGTGCAGCGGGTGCTGAGAGAGCTGCAGACAGACGAGCAGACCATGGTGAGGGTGTGTCGAGAGCACAGTGGCTGTTGCAGGAGAGCAACGAGCCCCTGCTGCCTGTGTCACCAGAGGAGGTGCAGCGGGTGCCGAGAGAGCTGCAGACGGACGAGCAGACCATGGTGAGGGTGTGTCGAGAGCACGGTGGCTGTTGCAGGAGAGCAACGAGCCCCTGCTGCCTGTGTCACCAGAGGAGGTGCAGCGGGTGCCGAGAGAGCTGCAGACAGACGAGCAGACCATGGTGAGGGTGTGTCGAGAGCACGGTGGCTGTTGCAGGAGAGCAACGAGCCCCTGCTGCCTGTGTCACCAGAGGAGGTGCAGCGGGTGCCGAGAGAGCTGCAGACAGACGAGCAGACCATGGTGAGGGTGTGTCGAGAGCACGGTGGCTGTTGCAGGAGAGCAACGAGCCCCTGCTGCCTGTGTCACCAGAGGAGGTGCAGCGGGTGCTGAGAGAGCTGCAGACGGACGAGCAGACCATGGTGAGGGTGTGTCAAAAGCACAGTGGCTGTTGCAGGAGAGCAACGAGCCCCTGCTGCCCGTGTCACCAGAGGAGGTGCAGCGGGTGCTGAGAGAGCTGCAGACGGACGAGCAGACCATGGTGAGGGTGTGTCAAGAGCACAGTGGCTGTTGCAGGAGAGCAACGAGCCCCTGCTGCCCGTGTCACCAGAGGAGGTGCAGCGGGTGCTGAGAGAGCTGCAGACAGGCGAGCAGACCATGGTGAGGGTGTGTCGAGAGCACGGTGGCTGTTGCAGGAGAGCAACGAGCCCCTGCTGCCTGTGTCACCAGAGGAGGTGCAGCGGGTGCTGAGAGAGCTGCAGACGGACGAGCAGACCATGGTGAGGGTGTGTCGAGAGCACGGTGGCTGTTGCAGGAGAGCAACGAGCCCCTGCTGCCTGTGTCACCAGAGGAGGTGCAGCGGGTGCTGAGAGAGCTGCAGACGGACGAGCAGACCATGGTGAGGGTGTGTCGAGAGCACGGTGGCTGTTGCAGGAGAGCAACGAGCCCCTGCTGCCTGTGTCACCAGAGGAGGTGCAGCGGGTGCTGAGAGAGCTGCAGACAGACGAGCAGACCATGGTGAGGGTGTGTCGAGAGCACGGTGGCTGTTGCAGGAGAGCAACGAGCCCCTGCTGCCTGTGTCACCAGAGGAGGTGCAGCGGGTGCTGAGAGAGCTGCAGACGGACGAGCAGACCATGGTGAGGGTGTGTCAAGAGCACGGTGGCTGTTGCAGGAGAGCAACGAGCCCCTGCTGCCCGTGTCACCAGAGGAGGTGCAGCGGGTGCTGAGAGAGCTGCAGACGGACGAGCAGACCATGGTGAGGGTGTGTCGAGAGCACGGTGGCTGTTGCAGGAGAGCAACGAGCCCCTGCTGCCTGTGTCACCAGAGGAGGTGCAGCGGGTGCTGAGAGAGCTGCAGACGGACGAGCAGACCATGGTGAGGGTGTGTCGAGAGCACGGTGGCTGTTGCAGGAGAGCAACGAGCCCCTGCTGCCTGTGTCACCAGAGGAGGTGCAGCGGGTGCTGAGAGAGCTGCAGACGGACGAGTAGACCATGGTGAGGGTGTGTCGAGAGCACGGTGGCTGTTGCAGGAGAGCAACGAGCCCCTGCTGCCTGTGTCACCAGAGGAGGTGCAGCGGGTGCCGAGAGAGCTGCAGACGGACGAGCAGACCATGGTGAGGGTATGTCGAGAGCACGGTGGCTGTTGCAGGAGAGCAACGAGCCCCTGCTGCCTGTGTCACCAGAGGAGGTGCAGCGGGTGCTGAGAGAGCTGCAGACGGACGAGTAGACCATGGTGAGGGTGTGTCGAGAGCACGGTGGCTGTTGCAGGAGAGCAACGAGCCCCTGCTGCCCGTGTCACCAGAGGAGGTGCAGCGGGTGCCGAGAGAGCTGCAGACGGACGAGTAGACCATAGTGAGGGTGTGTCGAGAGCACGGTGGCTGTTGCAGGAGAGCAACGAGCCCCTGCTGCCTGTGTCACCAGAGGAGGTGCAGCGGGTGCTGAGAGAGCTGCAGACGGACGAGCAGACCATGGTGAGGGCGGTCGAGGCGCTGCAGGAGTGGGCGAGTCAGCAGCAGCACCTGCCACGGGTCTCGGGTGAGCGGTCGAGCGTCCTCCAGGTACATTGTGACTCGAGCGCGGACGAGAAAATATGCTGGAACGGACTCGTACTGTCCACAGACCCGAGGCTGCTGCGAGGACTCTGGCTGCGACGCAAGTGCAGCCTGGAGAGGACCAAGGAGGCTGTGGAGAGGTACTATGCCGCACGCTCTCTCGTGCCCGAGGTGTTCAGCAGCAGGGACCCAACCAGCCCTGCGTTACAAACTGCGGCAAAATACCTGCAAGTATCTCCTCGTCCCACTCCATGCCGATTCAAACTTCCTATCATTCAATCACTTCATTCTTCACAAACCCATACTCTGTTTACTGGTTATTATTCTTGGGTCATTAGTTAAGAACTGCAGTGATAAACAGCTAAAGTACATTTCAAAAACTGAATGATTAGGCTTTTATGAACGAATCAGGCCACCACTGCACATATTGCCATATCATGTACAATATTGATAGAAAGAGGAAGATGTACGAATTCTTGAAAATAAACTCATTTTTGATCCACCTCCCAAAATCTGCAGGCTGAACATACCCACACACCACCGAGGTGACTACAGCCAGATTTCTTTAATTTTTAAGTGTTTCCTGTTGTATACTCGAGGCGAAACCCTTCCGTCCATTTAAAGGCACTAGAGAGAGGGGGATGTCAATATGTAAAAGGACCACTAGGCAGCTTTGGATGCAATATTTGATGTCATGTTCAGTTCGCATAAACACTTACCTAAAGTGATTACACAAATGATTCAAAATAATATAAAGTCTAGGTAATACAAACTTATCATCAACTGACTTCAAAATAGAACCATATTAAACTAATAAAACTATTTTATACATAACAACATACCCTGCAAATGGAAATGCTATTAATAATCGGTGCTGAAGCGGCGACACATTGTGATGGCGATGGGACCAAGTGTAGTTTTGTGCTCACTAATAACTGGTAATGAGTGCTATGTTGTGTAATGAGTGGCTTAGTGACTAAGTGCATGGTGTGGGCTCATCCACAACATCCATGATAAATTGACGGTGGGATTGTACTGTGCTGCAGACACTATGTGGCCATGCCTCACCTCACGCCGAGCTTGACCGCAGTCATAGTGTTCCGGTACACTGGTGCTCCCGGCTGGGAGTTCGACCCCATGCTCATGTTCAAGCTGGTGTTCATGGTGAGCGAGGTGCGGCTCCGGGAGTGCTTCGCGCAAGGCGAAGAAATCGTCATGGACATGAGCAACTTTACTCTGGGCCACATCACCCGCGTATCGCCGTCCATGATGAAGAAAGTCGAGCTGTGCGGCATGGTGAGCTCCCGCCACGAGCGCATTTCAGGAGACTGCAGTTACAAGAACATATTACCATACACCGCCTAGTGTATTTGTGTTGGTAAGATGGGATGATAAGCGCGACGATTGCTTCAGCTTCTAGTGCGGCATCGCCTCTAAGCACAAGGTTCACAACTAGCAAGCAGTTTTCTCATTGCGCCTAGGATAACTGTAAAATTTGAGCTGTTAATGTAACATTAGGTGTAATGCAAGTCCCTTAAGTCTGCCCTGGTTGTTTTGTGCCTACAAATTACTCTGATAACTCACTTTTTAGCTATTTAAACTCATCTAAAAATACAGTTAAAAAACTTAATCTAGAATCAAAAGTATTTTTCGGCTCTCAGAAAGTTATTAAATGCTCTTCGTAAATAGATCTCACTCGAATATCCTGAGTAGTTTTCAGTTTCTCCTGCAGCTCTGCACACTGTGCATGTGCCCAGGTAGGCGGGGGCCTTAACTTACTGCAGGTGTCTCATTATTGCACTCGAGCATTCGGGTGCGGGAGGCGACCTGAAGTACTCTGAGCATTCATGTCATCCCCATGGTTAGGGCGAATGCTGTCTCGCAAGGACAGTGCTGGAGCTGTGGTCTGCTCAGTTCATTCACCCTTCCTGGGAATAGGGGGTTCCTGATTCGTCTCTCCTCTTGCATGTCAACTATGAAATATATACGATTTTCATGATTCTAACACACCCAATAGATAAAAAATTCCAAAAATGCTGCATGATGCTAGACAAACAACATACCATACTGGCTTTGCAACTCTTTCAAATGTGTGCAGTGATTGAGTGTTTAATTGAAAAATTCGTCATGAGAATTATGATTAGCGATGTATGGTAATTGTTGGATGTGTTGATGTTTCATACAATTTTTTTTATTTAGTTACAACACATATTTATTTGGTATGAAAGAGAGAAAAATCACATTGGCTTCTACCTAAAATTACTTGTTCAGTAATTTATATGATTTATTATTTGGTTTGAATCAAGTGTGTTGTACATGAACAGCAACCTACAGTAACTACAAATGCAGATTTAAATAGTTACTCAAAGGGTAGAATTTGATTGATTCATACTGATCAGATCTGGCTGCTGAAATGCAGCTTAAAATTGACTATTATGGTGTGGTTATGACACACATAAAAAAATAAATAAAATTAGGCACTACTGTGTCATGTTGAACTTTAAGTGAATTTTACCATTTGAAGCAGAGTAAAGGTTTTTCTGTTATTTAAGTTTCAATGAAAACACACCTTCCAGACGGTTTAACTCATGTGACTTTATGTTCGGCAAAATAGAAATATCTTTTAAATATTGATAATCATAAAAGGTAAACTTACGGTTGCTCAGTCTGGTAAAACACAAGAGGTTACAAACAAGACCTCTGGCCTCGGGTGTTGTAATGTAGGCTACCTATGTATTTTATTTAATTGTAATTATTTTAAATTAATAAGTTTTCAGTTTAATTTCTCAATTTTTTTTCTTCAAATGAACATACTTCTAACGTACTGATAGTGTGTTTTACACCTCAAAACATGATAGCATCAGTAAATTGTGTACACAAAATAGCCTATCTTTGCGGCCGTTGTGCTGGTCCAGTCCTTATTTCACGCACAAACCTATTAGTACAAAAGTTCACTACAACATCTGTGCACAGTTTTTAATTTGATTTTGAACGTCGATTTTAAACAGTTTTCCATCTCTCGAAGATGCTCCTACACGTAGGATGCCCAACGCAACTGGATGAAAATACTTTCTGTACAGATGTTCTAAATCCCACGATGCAACGGGCCGAACGTTTCAAATGCTCCATTGTTTGATATTTGAAATGCTGCGTTGCCGGGGCCGTGGCCAATCACATCATGCCATCCAGAAAGCCCCGCAGAGAACAAAACGGTCTATTAAAAATAAACCAGACGTAAAATAAATACGCCGAAAGAAATTTCTGGCTTTAAATTCACATAAAAATAGTTTAAAAACCAAAACATCGCTAAATATTAGCGTTATTTAAAAAGTAAACAGTCTGTTTCCTTCTTGTTGATGCTAAGAGACGGTGTTTACAACTGACGTCGTCCCAAGTGTTCCCTTCGCTCGCACAGGTCGTTATGTCCCCTCGTCGCCTCACCAGGGTGGGGGGAGTAGTTCGCGGCTTGAGGAGTCCTGCTGCGCTTGGGACGTCTTTGCGGGAAGCGGGCTCCGGGTGACGCGCAGCGATGCGGAACGCGGCAGTCAAGCTTCAGACCTGTACCAGGCAAGTTGTGTGTCGCGCCTCGCAAGTGAACAGTTCCGCCGGCAACTGAGCAGCTCCGCCCTCACCGGGCCACCACCTCTACCGATCCAGCTCCCTGCCAGCCACGTGGCGACGTCACGACCCCGAGGATCTCCGCTCTACCTGTGAACTGGCCCACAGGGTCTAAACTTAGGCTAGTTGGCGCCCTCAGCAACGGCAACATCGTAGCAGGGACCGGTAGGGCGATACAACGTATGTAAATACAGTTTAAAAAGTCACTAGAAACCTGTACTAGTACAGCAGGGGTGCCCACAAGGAGGGGTAACGACGCAGACTGCGTCATTAAAATTTCAGGGGGGGGGGGGGGTGGTTAAAAGACGAGAAAAATTTATATATTATGTTTATATATTATGTACATAATTATAGCTTCTAATGTGAAAATACGTTTCTGGTGCTTTGATAATTGAAAGGGATCTTGTAAATCAAATTGGCAACCCCGCACTTTCCTCAACAAAAGCAGTTTGACATCTGTCAGTTCAGGATGGAAATATTACCTGATATGACCAAAATTATTATTATAAAATCAGTTTTAATTAATGAAAAATGTGATTAAATATAATACTAAAAAGTATATTATAAAATAATTGAGTAAATCATTGAGAAAATGGCATAAAAAATTTCGGGGGGGGGGGGGGGAGGGGCCGCATCATTAGGTTGGGGGGGGAGGGGGTGAGTCATAGTGTTTAGGGGGGGTGGGCACCTCTGAGTACAGTGTAGCATATAGGTATTGTTTATCCAAATTTTTACACAAATATGGAATATAAGATCTATTTACTTTGATAACAGCAGGGCAATAAAAAATACAACCAAAAACTGATTAATTTAAAAGAGATGCATAGGAAACTATAACATTTCTATGCAGTGGTGGATCCAGGATTTTGGTTTGGGAGGGGCTTGACCCAGCTGAGGCTAGGCTTTATCAAGGCAAACACTAAAACAATAGTGGACCCACATGCTTTTGGAGGGGGCTTGAGCCCCTTAGCCCCCCCTCTGGATCCGCTACTGTTTCTATGTAAGTACTTGAACTTGATAATTATTAGTTTCATGAGGCAGTGTAAATAGACCAAGTCCATGTAGGGTTTTCGTAATGATTTGTTCCAGAAAGCATTTTCAGCGAGGATGAGGTCTCTACATTTCGTGCATGCTCCATCATTCGTGGACACACTGCTGACTCTTGTGAAGTCCGCCTTCGCACCGAAGCTGGCTAGCCGGGTGAGAACAGTTATTCAACTACTCGTCTTTTTTTCTGTTATAAATTTACTTCAAAGCTTTTTCCATATAGTAATCTGTTAGTTTATAAGTGTAGCAAAGGAGTAATTTGTTGTTGCTTTCCTCTCATAAAACTATAAATTTTTTGTTTAGATTTTTTTAGAGCTATTTTATTTACAACATTTGTTAATTCAAGAGTTTGAATAAAGTGAAATACAAGAGACTTAAGTTTTAGAAATTTTCGTACTGAAGCTACATATTCTAATTTGTTTGCCCACAATAAATTTTACATGAGATACCAGAGAGGAATATATTTGAGTAAGTTGACTCCAAACAACATTATGTCTGTCTGCGACACCCACAAACCTTTTACGTGGCCGGCGGGGCTGAGATGTTCCGAGCGATCGGCACACAACATGTTCCCCCAGTGTTCGACGCCTGGTAGAATCATCTTCTGTGACATCTTAAGGCCCCCACACACAATCAGTCCAGCTCTCAGTTCGGACTGCATTGAGGCCCTGTGCGTACACAATCAATCCAGGATCTCAATTCGGAACGAACGGTCCAAACTGATAGTTTGGAATGAACTGAAGCCTCACCCACACATGATCAGTCTTGTAGTTGCTGTTGCTGTAGGATGTATCATTTCATCGTAGAACACGGGAGAAACTTTGGATGTTGCAACTGCAGTTGCACTTTTAGTTAGAAAAAATTGAAAAAAAAAGTAAAGCAACCAAAGCGTATCAACAAAGATGACTGCCACGACACCAAGCCAATGGACTGGCGAGACGCTGTTCCCACACACGGCAGTTCGGACCGAGTGCTCTCGAGCCCACTGTCCGAGTTGACGGGAAGCCATCGGTTCATCGATCCACCAGTTCCAACGGATCAGTCCACCGTCCTTGCTCACACACGACAATTCCGACTTTTCATTTCCGACCGATAACAACCTGACGAGACGAGACTCGCTACAGCACCCTGGGGCGATGGTGGAAGGCAATTCCTCCTGACCCCATTCTGATTTTTACTATCTGAAGCCCTGGGGAGGTATAGATGGCCTGGATGTCGTAAGCGTCGTAGACTTGCTCCTGCGACACATTCAGCTACATAGCACAAATTTATTGCAACATGATTACCTTTATTGAGAGCATTTAAAAACTAAAGAGGATTTTTTTTTTGATTTTTGTGACCATGTAAGTTAAAAATATTTAAAAAAAAAAAAAAAAGGTCAGGTGTTTTTAATATCTTTAATTATTTATTATTTTGAAAACTGAACTGAAGGCAAGAAGACAGAGTCCTATTATGCAAATCTGTAATGGGATAGAATGGACAGCCCAGCCACAAGCTAGAAGTGGCGCATGTGTGTGAGGGTGTGTTGGCCCGGCAGATCCACGTCCACTCGAGAGGCTACGAGAAGCTGCATGAGCACATTCCCCCGCGGTTCCTGCCCCAGGAGTGCGGCGGCGAGGCGGGGCCCATCGCGCATATCTCAGGTACGCCCGCTCAACCTGAGCGGTGGGAGGAAGCTTTTTATCATACACAGGCTGAGTCTGAGTTTGACCAGCAGTCACGTGTAAATATACTGAAAACATGTACGACTCGCTCAGGTACGCCCGCTCAACCTGAGCGGTGGGAGGAAGCTTTTTATCATACACAGGCTGAGTCTGAGTTTGACCAGCAGTCACGTGTAAATATACTGAAAACATGTACGACTCGCTCAGGTACGCCCGCTCAACCTGAGCGGTGGGAGGAAGCTTTTTATCATACACAGGCTGAGTCTGAGTTTGACCAGCAGTCACGTGTAAATATACTGAAAACATGTACGACTCGCTCAGGTACGCCCGCTCAACCTGAGCGGTGGGAGGAAGCTTTTTATCATACACAGGCTGAGTCTGAGTTTGACCAGCAGTCACGTGTAAATATACTGAAAACATGTACGACTCGCTCAGGTACGCCCGCTCAACCTGAGCGGTGGGAGGAAGCTTTTTATCATACACAGGCTGAGTCTGAGTTTGACCAGCAGTCACGTGTAAATATACTGAAAACATGTACGACTCGCTCAGGTACGCCCGCTCAACCTGAGCGGTGGGAGGAAGCTTTTTATCATACACAGGCTGAGTCTGAGTTTGACCAGCAGTCACGTGTAAATATACTGAAAACATGTACGACTCGCTCAGGTACGCCCGCTCAACCTGAGCGGTGGGAGGAAGCTTTTTATCATACACAGGCTGAGTCTGAGTTTGACCAGCAGTCACGTGTAAATATACTGAAAACATGTACGACTCGCTCAGGTACGCCCGCTCAACCTGAGCGGTGGGAGGAAGCTTTTTATCATACACAGGCTGAGTCTGAGTTTGACCAGCAGTCACGTGTAAATATACTGAAAACATGTACGACTCGCTCAGGTACGCCCGCTCAACCTGAGCGGTGGGAGGAAGCTTTTTATCATACACAGGCTGAGTCTGAGTTTGACCAGCAGTCACGTGTAAATATACTGAAAACATGTACGACTCGCTCAGGTACGCCCGCTCAACCTGAGCGGTGGGAGGAAGCTTTTTATCATACACAGGCTGAGTCTGAGTTTGACCAGCAGTCACGTGTAAATATACTGAAAACATGTACGACTCGCTCAGGTACGCCCGCTCAACCTGAGCGGTGGGAGGAAGCTTTTTATCATACACAGGCTGAGTCTGAGTTTGACCAGCAGTCACGTGTAAATATACTGAAAACATGTACGACTCGCGGTCTTAAGTGCTTCCCACGACTGGCCCTTTGAAGTTACATTTGATCCAGACATTTATTGGGAAAAAAAAAAAAAAAAAAATTATGATGGAACGCCAAGCATCTGGATGACATCTAATTGAACAAAGTTATACTGTCAATGCCAATCTTGTTATTCAATGAAACTAATGTAATTAGAATAAATAATAACAACACCCTTATTTATTTGTGTCACAGAGGAACAAAACGATTTCTAAAGGTTGATTTTTAATATACATATCAAAATAAATGGAAAATCTTTAGAACTAAATAGTTTGACACCTGGTAGTTATGCAACACTCACAACACTAATGTTTTTATTGTAAGTGATGTACTCGACAATTAAGGTATTTCCAAGAACACTTTGAGCTAATAACTAAACTAAAATAACTGCATATTGTAATGAACAAACCATCCACGTTATTAAAAACCACAAGAGAAACATTTGTGGTCGCACCTTTATTTGTGAGGAAATAACTTGTCATAAAAAATGACTTGATAAATTAAAGTTGTTTTACTTTCCATACAGCAGTTCTCAAAATGAAGCACGTAAAATCTGCAGATTACTTTTTAAATGCGGAAGTTTTTAACAACTGCCCACACTTACATCAACATAAGCACAACTGCTAAGTGCCCGTCAATGCTATGTGATGTATGTGTTATGGCAGCAGTAAATGAGACACTGTTTCCATTCATTGTGACTTGTGATGTTGTGACCTACAGGATTAGAATGCATTCATCACACTTAAGTGCTTAATACTGTGAACTGTGGTACAGAGAGTACAATGCCCTTTAATTATTGAGTTATGTTTAATGGGAAGCTATTTCCTCACAAATACAGTGTGTGACATCTTTTTTTACTCTAATGGTGTTTTTATGACACATATGGTTTGGTCAGCATTCACGCTTATGTGCTTTAGTTATGCCTGCAATTATTTTAGTTTGATTATTAGTTCAATATTTTCTTTGAAATACCTTCAATCAGTACCTCTGATTTTAGGCAGCTGTTTCAAACCAAGTGTAGTGAGTGTTTCCCACCTGCCAGGCGTCAAAGTATTTCGTTCCAAATTTTATACTAGTCTTTCTTCGAAACGGCGGTGTAAAATGTAATAAAACAAGTTTTTTTTCTTTCATTACTTTTGACATATAGATTAATAATAAGCTTTTATAAAAAAAAATATTTTTTCTTTATGCCACAAATATTTTTGGGGGGAAAAATGTTACTGTAAATTAATTCAATTAAATAATTTTACTTTATGCACAATGTATAAATTTGATCAGTTAGACATCGTCACACGCATAGCGTTCCATTATAAAAACATTATTTATTGTTTTTGATAAGCGACTATTTCAGGTTAAACTTCAAAGGTGTATATCAATTTAGGGAAGCACTTCTTTGATATGTATTTTTCAAGGATCCTTTTGGCTATAGGGGCCTTCAGGAAGGTTTTGTGAAACAACAACTGACTCAAGCAGCTATTCCATGTTAAAATTATTTCCTGCCTCGAGCACAATTGTTATAAAATAATCCTTGTTAAGTACAGAGGTGCCAAGCTTGTCAAGAACCTCAGCCCTATTTTGCCGGGCCGGGGCTACTTACTCTTTTGGAGGCCCTCTCCAGGAAAATTTGAGAAAATACTATCCCAAATATTTTTAACCCAACCTGGAACTTATATTTCGACAATGGTTTTGCTAATTTTTCTTAAGATATTTTGATATTCTTTCGTAAATTATCTTCGGGTCAGTGTTATGAATTTCCGGTATAATTACATCATACGTGGCAATAAAATGTTTTTAAAGGTTTTTGTAATACGAAATCATGAATTGAAATAGGCATTGACCAGCACATTAAGTTAAAAGATAATAAAAATTAAATTTTCCAACTACCATTAATGCTCATATTTTAAACAGAACACTAGACAAACAAAAATAAATAAAAATGAAAAGTCCTGGTGCCCCCAACCTCAGCCAAGAGCAAGTTTTTCTCGCTTGCTGGATTCACATCTGCACTCGCTGTCATGTGGCGTATACACCCCTCCCCCCTTCCTCCTTGAAATTATAAACAATCTAAAACTGTCATCAACAAAAGGAAAGAAATTGAAAGCAAACAACGAACAAATCAGTGCACCATATAAATGTGCCTCTGTATTTTTCTCTGGCTCATCGCTGTTGGTAGTCATCTCACAATATTAATAATAATAATTAATAATAATAATATTTGTGACGTCACTCTGGAGCTAATTCACTCGTGAAGGTATCTTCCCTACCATATAGCATAGCGAGGAGGAAACATAAAGAAATGTTGAGATCTCGAACTATCACAGCTGTACGTATATCACGTAACACCCTCAGAGAATGTGGATCGCTGCAAACCTAGGATATATATTTTTTTTGAATTCCCGGCTCTTTTTTTTAATATAAATTGAAGACACTTAAAATTATCTTTAAGGTATCATTCTCTAAGCACCAAGAAAATTTTCACAGGAATATTTTTCTTCTTCCAATTCCCATCCGAGGACAGTTATGCCTAATATTAAAACATGGATTACCTGACTGTAACATCTGTACAGCTTTATACATGGTCGGTCACCCAAGCCGAATTCTTGACTACTCTACCGATATAATTACTTGACAATTTTGTAGCCACAATAAAAAATATGACATCGTCCGGGCCTGCGGCCCCTTTTAAGTCCGATATGCCACCGCCCAAACACCATCCAACCTCCATTCAAACCTCCCGCCTACCCGTGCGTACGTGTGCGTGCGTGTGTGCTCGCCCGGCAAGAGGGCGCTGTCGAGCCAGTGCGCCGCACCCTTAAAAACATAAGTATATATAATTGTGTTGTTTGATTTTATATTCCCTAAGTGCAATGTGACGGCAGATCGGCCGGGAGGTTATTATGTACTTTTATTTTTTTACTAATGTATTAAAATATCATAGTGTTTCCGGACATTCCCGAGGAAACCCGAAGCCAGAAAATAATTAAATTTAAATCTTAATAATTATAATTGATACAATCTTTTCTCTTCATTCAAAAATTGTTATATAATTTTCAATGCATTCTTGACATGTTAATTTAGTTTCCCGTGGCACGAATTCGCTAATAACTATTAACGGCAATTGTTTCGGCGGGAGGACGCCATGTTAGTCGAGCGAGCCATGACCTCAGCCCCAGTCTTCCACCATCAACGACCGAGAGCAGACGCATCAGCACTCCGGGGACCTCACCGCTTGTTTTCTCTGCCAAGTAATTCTGTTAACTTTAATTTCGTCTCAATCACTTTCTTTTAGTCCTCGGAGCTACTCTCGGTCGGGGGACTGTTTCATTAATTAGTTTACTACCAGTCTCGGTCTTTTTCCTCGTATTACGTAATTTAATATGTGACCACGTGGTGGCTTATCACCTATAAACTGATTCGTGCCGCGGGCGTTTTGTATAGTTTCAACCGTGTACGTGTGTGAGCGGAATTAGCGGAATAAATCAGGTGTGTGAATTTCACGTATTATTCTTTTATTTTCTATCTGTGTGACCACGTGGAGAGTGACGGCGTGTGGGACGCCTGAGAGCCCACTTCGTAGGGATAAGCGTGCCCGACGCTGAGAGCGGGCAGGAATTGGTGCTAGATGTTTTCAAGGGGGAATATCACGTCTCACATGGGCGACGTCACGCCCTGAGTTAGGAGTCTCACCGGGTCCACGTGCCGTACCACGTGGTGGCGCCCACTAACAATCCACCGTAAAGCCGACCGATCGAACCCCCCGCGTCAAATATATATCCTATCTGCAGTTTTATAGCAGTGTTTTCATTACTAAAATAAAAAGTATATTAGTTCGTAAATGTATTTTTGAGAGTTATACGTTAAAAACATCCTTAGTATAAATAATTTATTGTACGGACATATATTTTGTCATGGTCTGCACGCCACCACCAAATAAACTGGAAGCTATGTAATGCCAAAGTGTTCCTTGCAGACATGTGGTACCAGAAGCTGGTCAGCTGGCGCGACTGGTACAAGGAGCAGGAGTCCATCAAGGTGGACGAGAGCAAACGAGTAGGGAACCCCCCGTACAGCAGCGACATGTTTGGGCTGGAGGGCTCCTTCAGGAAACTCGACCTGGACTGATCGGCGCCCGGTTGCTTTGTCCGACTTCATCGGTGCGTGTGGTGCGTGAGTGGGGGTACACGCACGACACTTTGGACGATACGTCGTCGAAGAAATGTTCGGATAATCCTCTTGCTTCGAAGAATTCAGTGTGGATCCACGACATTAAAATTTGGTTTTTGAAAGAAAGAACTCTGGTCTCTAATTGCAGTTTAAAAATTAAAAAAAAAATACACTCTAAGGAGGTTTTGTTATGTTGCACATTGTGTGCAACTCATTGGTAGTTCATTTTTGTGTTATCTTTAAAAAAAGACACAGTTGGCTGTGATATTTATTTTGAATTGATGTATTGTTTTAAAATGTTGTGCGAATAAAAATATTATGCTATTGTTTTAGATACTTAACTTTACTGTAAATTGTTTGTATACAGAACTTAAAATACCTTCTTACATAAAGTAATTATATACTGTAAAGATTGTATTTTAATAACCACAATCTTAAAGAACATTAAATTCATTCATAAATTCCCTCTATATCGTGTTTGTACATAAATATTTTGTATTAAAAAAAAATATTATAATAAATAATTTTAGAAATCTGCATATTTTGTAGCCAGTTCTGGATCAGCCTCATATTTACCACAAACCATTTTTTTTTCCACAAAAAACTCATAACTAGACAGTGGCGTAGCCAGGATTTGTGTATGGGGGGTGTTAAGAAGCATGGCCCCCCCCCCCCGTATTAAAGCGGGGGGTCCGGGGGTCCTCCCCCGGGAAAATTTCGATTTTAAGGTGTAAAATAGTGCTGTTTTAGCAGTTTTCGGTACTTAAATTTAAATATTGTAATGGTAAAAATTTTATTAATTTTAATATGAAATTTGTTTGAGTGATGAATAAGAAATTAATTAAAGATTTGGTGCTAAGGGGGGGGGGGGGGTTCGAACCCCTAAAACCCCCCCCTGGCTACGCCCCTGTAACTAGAATAGTAAATTTTTTTACAGCCGGTAGGGTAAGTCATGGGGATTACGTCATCAGAGCGTAACTAAAAATAAATGTAACAATCAGCGAGTGGTGCAACTGCATTGTAATTGGGCGTCATGTATGGTCCACTTGCACTTCAGTGTGGCGAGGCCTTATCGCTGTGGCACATTACACACATAATTCTGAACTTATAACAACCAACTGAAACTTACACATACAGCCATATGCAGAGATCTCACTTTATCTTTAAGGGTCCCTCAAACGCAAAAAGTGGCCCTAAGTACCGTGCAAGAACCTCCCTTCTACTTCACTTCATCACGGCACCCTAGATTTCAAGTGAAGGAAGCTGTCATACTTTAGGCCGCCCGATCCGAGCCTTAAGGGACCCTAAATTAAGATGGCGGTCATTATTTGAAAAAAATAACTCATTTAATTAAACTTCTACTGTAATATAAAGAGGAATTGGGCTTGCGCTGCTTGTAAATAATGATAATTATTTAAAATGAATGTGTAGGAAGAGTTTTGTTGCATATGCGACTCTTTTAAATATTCTAGTGTTAAAACAACTTATCCCATATCCACCCAGACCATCTTTGTTTACATTTTGAAGTGCTTACTTTATTTACTAGAAAATAGCCGTTTCGTAAGTGATTTCTAAACATTATTGTGTGTTCTTAGAGTAAATAAAGTACTGTGTGAGTTTATATTTGCTCTGATGGATGACCCGAGATTGTTTGACGAAGAATATTTAGATTTTATTCAACGGGTCGAAAATAGAGAAAACCATCATCCCCGACGGTATTTACGTGATGGTCAAAATCCTTGCGAATTCTTCTCCGACATCGAATTCGTCAAACGTTTTCGATTTTCTAAACAGATTGTGATGGACACTATTGTGCCTCTTGTTGCTGCCGACAACAATGATAGGAGAGGATTGCCATTGCCACCAGTTCTTAAAGTTGTAATAGCCTTGCGATTTTATGGCAGCAATAGTTTTCAGGTATGTACATACAACATTATTTTAGTGTGTGTTTAATTGCCCAATTAAATTTTAACTCAATGGGTAATTTGGCGGAGTAGATTTGCTGGATAATAATTATGTATATTAATAAAAGGTAGGTTGTGTCAGCTATTGTAATAATATTTTTAAAAAGTAGTGAAAGATATATTAATTTAATCGATGTGATTTATTAATTCCAAAAAACCTTATTGTTCATCTAGTTTTCCTGAAGCCACTACTTTGTACAATTACTTTTTTTTTATGTACAGTATGAGTAATCTCATGTGTTTCCCTTGCAGAATGTATGTGGTGACCTATGCCATGTCAATCAAGCAACAGTGTCAAGGATTGTAAAGGTAATGCAATGTTAACACATGTAAGATAATTTTATGTGAGTAGTTTAATGAATTTTGGTAAAATTCTAGTTTAACCCCGTTTTCTTTAAAAAAAAAAAAAAAAAAAGATTAAAATGTCAAACAAATGTAATTTAGTGCTATTAAAACTCCTCTATATTTTTCAAAATCCTGACATAAGAAATACCTAATAGTTTCAGAGAAATTACCGTTAATTGTTTACATTAGAAAGCCTAGTTGATTACTGATTTAAACAATATCTTGCTAGACTTAAATAACCATCCTCAGTAGTTTATAGTATATTTAAATTAGCTAACCTAACCTACTAATTGTATTTATAATAAAGCCTACCTAGCCTAGACTGCCATTATCTCTTATTTCAATTTCAAAGCATTTGTAACATATCGTACCTAACCTAAGTTAGTTTCTTACTCAGCCTTTATTTTATTATTTTATTTTTGCAGGGACTTAAGTTTTACCTATATTTAAGTAGTGGAATATATATACCTACTTTTTGAAAAAAAACTGACTAATCTGGTAACTTTGTAATAGGTTGTTTCTGCACAATTGGCCGAGCACCTTTTGGAGTATGTTTATTTTCCTGGACGGCAGCAACTTCAAGAATACCATAGGCAGTTCTATGTAAATGGTGGCTTTCCTGGTGTAACTGGGTGCATAGACTGCACTCACATTGGCATTAGAAGCCCTGGTGGCCAGTTTGCAGAACTCTACCGTAATAGGAAGGGTTACATGTCTCTCAATGTTCAGGTATGTTTTCTGAGATATTTATTATAGTACTGTTATTGAAAAAAGATGGAACGATGATAATAAATATCTATGACAGTTTTTTGAAACTGGTATTTACTTGCAATTTTAACAGTATGCAAATATGGTGTTTGTCCATTTTTTTTATAGGTTGTCTCAGGTCCTAACCTTGAGATTCTTGATATTGTGACAAGGTGGCCTGGCAGTACACATGACTCAAGGATTTTCAGCAACAGCCGGGTGATGACTCGTTTTGAAAATAGAGTTCTGCCAGGAGTACTGCTGGGAGACAATGGCTATCCTCAACTGCATTTTCTTTTTACTCCAATACTGGTGCCAAATACAGTTGAGGAAACTCGCTACAATGTAGCCCACAAGCGGACCCGGAATACAGTAGAAAGACTGTTTGGAGTATGGAAGCGGAGGTTCTCATGCTTGGGACACAAGCTACGCTCAAGTCTCCATACTACCAGCAGGGTCATCGCTGCATGTGCTGTTTTGCATAATATAGCTGTTGCACGTGGTGAGCCACTGCCACCTCCTCCAGCTGACGAGGAGCACTTCATGCCTGCTGTTCCTGTTGCAAATGCGGCACCACGAAATAATCGTGGAGTTGAAGTGCGTGCAGATTTTATTCAGCGAAACTTTTTCTGAATTTCGTTGATTTATTTTGAGTAGATTGAAAACCCTGTCTTACCACCAATGTTATTTTTTAATCAACATGTAATCACAAAAGCAAACGGCGTAGAATCTATACTAATATTATAAAACTGAAGAGTTTGTTTGTTTGGACGCGCTAATCTCAGGAACCACTGGTCCGAATTGAAAAATTATTTCAGTGTTGGATAGTACATTTATTGAGGAAGGCTATAGGCTATATTATATTATCAATAACATTAGGGATTCTTACTAAAAGTCCAATTTAGAATCAAATGTGTTGGAGGGGGTTAGATACAACATGCAGTACACGTACGAAGTGTGTGTTGACAATGCCGCAGGCGCTAGAAGTTTATTTCCTATTGCATATTAACATTGTTGCCACGCACTAGATGCCTTATCATTCTTAATTTTCCCATACAAGTAAAAAACACCCGTGTGATATTAACAACGAAGCAATCAGTACCGTCATAAGAGTTTTTTAGTATTTAAATACTTTTTATCACTTTAAATCACAAACCTAAACTATTGTTTTTTTTCCTCTCTCTGTGTTTAATTTGATTTTTTTATTAACATTTTTTTTTCAAGTATATACATTTTACAGACTTGAAACTTCACAGTAATGTTCCTTATGTTACGCAGGATGACATTTTCCGAAAATTAGATCCCATGGGTGGTTAAAACCAGGAAACAGTGGGTACTTTGTCTGCATGAGAACAAGATTTTGCATTGTTGATGCCTTCTGCATCTCCATGGCAACGGGCATCGCGCGGCAGTGGTGTACCCACAAGGAGGGGCATGTATAATGAGTGGCGCAAGAGTGATCTGCCTGTAGACTGCCGTAGCGAAGTACGGGTACATCAGTTGTACGTTGCGTGCACGAGTCGGGAAACCATCGGTGCTATTCATTTTCTCTCCGGTACATTATACAGCATTGTAATAAATTTTCACTGAATTTTTTTTACAATTACTGTAAATGGGAGCTGTGGCTTAATTTTTTTCCATTAGTATAGCCGTGCGAAGCCGGGTCGGGCAGCTAGTTTTAAACATAATTCCTTAAGTTATTTTTAATATAATGCGTTGTTTGCTTTGTAGTGACATGGTAATAGGCCTCCTGGGGAACTCGCCATGTAAAATAAAGAGTAACGAGTTGAGTGCTGTACCTCCGGATGTTTACCACCCATGGTAGACCTCTAGGGTCTAACACTTGTGGTAGATATCCAAGGTGATTTGGAAACTGGCACAGACAGGTAAGTAGTGCCTTTTTTGTTTCATTTTTGCTACTTATTGTGTATCTATGCTTCTTAAAGGTATTCCTAGAATGAATGTGTTTGTAGCACAAGGAATTTTAACCTTGCTGCATTATACATTCAAAGATGCTTTAAAACATGATCAGTCTTGTTAATTCCTACATTTACACAATAATACCTGAATATGGAAGTTACATGATTATCTTTCGATACTTCTCTGTATTAGCTTATTGTCTCACAAGATATATTCAGGAATTAAAATTTCATTTTAAATCATTCACTTTTACAAAGAGTAATGTGTAGAAAGTAAAATTCTTAAATAAAATTTGGAACTATTATGTATTTTGTTGTTTTTTGTGTTTAAACTTTTAATAAAATTGGAATGAGCTAAAGCCTTTGTTTAGTTATGAAACTGAACATGCAGAATATTTACTGACATTAATGCATACAGTACCATCAAGTAATTCAGCTGATGATAAATTATAAAAAAAATAATAATTTAATTCCTTCTACACATCAGATGAGTTCTTAACCCAGAGTAGAGTATTTTGTTGTGTATTTATAATGTCTAATAAGTTCTCACTAGTATGCATTTAAAATTAACATTTTTCAAAACATTCCATATGCCACATCACAATGTTTTAAATGAAATTTACAGAAAAGTGGCTTCTGGGAAGTAAGACAAGTAATAAGTGAAAGGTTGATTAGGTTACTCATATTATTACATATTAAAGTATTACTTACATATTAAATACTTATTATTAATGTTTCTGACTTAACTTTATAAACCTTTTACATAAGTAGGTATTACCCTTATTTCCCAGAAGCTGCTTCTCTACAAAAATTACCATATTGTGAACCAGTCCTAAATTATGTCATCCAATTTAGCTTCATACTCCTTGTGAACCATTTATGAATCCTAATTCAATGCCCATAAGTTCACCTATGAGTACTACATTTTCTGTATGGCTAGGTTTACTATTCCTTGTAAACTGTGTTATGAATTTTAATAGGATATGTCTTAACTGTATAACCAGTTATTGTGAATAGCTTATTGTTTTACCAGCAACCTTGTTTTACTGTAGAAAAACAATTGTAAGGATGTTTTTGGATATTATGCAGTCATCACTTAGGTAAATTGTTGCAAGGGTGATTTTGACTACACACTAAATGCTACGTAATTGGAGAGAAAGTAAAAACTAAGTTTATTTATGCATAAACAATTTGTATTGATGGTTAGTTATATTTGATTATCTTTATTAAAAATAAGTAGTGTGCTTAGAATATAATTGGAAATCATTTCTGGAATAAAGAATATGACCCAGATTTACCCCAGATTAATATTTAGTAGCAATGATGCTACAAATTGACCTAATTTGGTAAATAAAATGAATTATATAGACACCAAAAATTTCACTTTGTAATAAATAAGAACAATACCCAATTTATAAGGTGTACAGGAGACATTTGCAACCACACATTGCAAGTAGTGTCACAGATAACTTTAATTGAAATAGATCAGTAAGAGAAGCTAAAGGACACTTTTTTACCATTAAAAAATATTGGCATGCACATTTAGCATAATTGGAACAAGACGATACTTACCTGACTGTGCCAGTTTCCAAATCACCTTAGATGTCTACCGCGTGTGGTAAACATCTGGAGGTATAACACTCAACTCGTTACTCTTTATTTTAAATGGCGAGTTCCCCAGGAGGCCTATTACCATGTTAATGCGAAGCAAACAATGCAGTATCTTAAAAACAAAAAAAAAAATTGTTTTTAAAACACTACATCATTTGCTTCCGTGAGGATCTTGATGCGCAGCTTATGTAGCTCGTCAGCGTGTCGCATTTGCTGTGCGTGCAGCTCAGCCCTACGCTGTTCTGCCATGAGCTCAAATTTAATAGCTCGTTTCTCAGCTTCCACTGCTCGAGCCGCTTCTGCCTGCTCGTTTGCAAGGCGCTGCTCTTCTGCCTCTGCCATTGCCTTACTTGCTCTCAACTTAAGCCTGTGCTCAGCCTGTTGCATTGCGAGAACTCTCCGTGCACGCTTGTCGGCTCGCTCAAGGTTTAAAAACCTGCGCTCCACCTCCACATCAATTGCTGGTTTATTTCTAGCACGAAAACCAGAAACAGGTGTTGGTAGAACAATACTATGAGGTTCTTCTTGTGATGCATTCACAAGTAAGCTGCCAGTACTGAGTGCACCAGAGCCAGTATTGTTAGACTGTGGCATCACAATTTCTACAGAAGCTGAAGCTTCTGAAGGAAAAGTCATGTCACAGTCTACAGCATCATCCACACAATGCAACACACCGCCCAATGCTATTTCCAGCTCAGGATCTGTGGGAGGATCTTTAACAAAAGGTCCTCCACCAGTTGCCATTCGCTGTCTTGTGGCAAGAGCAAGGGCTTTCTTCTGCTTGGTCTTGACATTTTCCCAGCATTTCTTCAGCTGGGCACTGGAGCGCTGCAAGTTAAAATTAATTTAGCTGTGATATAATTATTATATGCGAATTACAAATGTAGTGCTAAATGTACACACATTAAGTTAAAAAGATAGTTCTGTCTATAAAGTATAAATCAATGTTTGGTGGTAAGAAAATAATCAAAATTAAAACAACTTGTATTTATTTAGGTGCTCAGCCAGCTGTTGAGTCCATAGTTTGTTCTGCACACCAATAGAGAAAACTACTTATTTTGTATAACAAATAACCTGTCACTGATGGTTAAGAACAATCATTTAGCGATCTTTTTTTTCCTAATATATATCTAAACCAAATTATATTGTAATATATATATAAGAATAACTATCACATGGATTTACTTCAATATGATAATGCAAATAACGTACCTTGATGACATCAGGTTGGGAATTGAACTCGCATTCAATTCGCGCCCAGGCATCTTTCTTGGCAGCCAAGTTGCTGAAGTCTGTCTTCTTACATTCGATGACATGTGCCCAGGAACGAACAAGCCCTAACAAAATGCTTCGTTCGATAGATGAAAATCGCTCGGATTTTTGAGAGGACGTCATGATGTATTCTCAAGGTAGATTTGAATATAAATCTAACAAATACAAACCAACTACAATCAACGTGTTATCAAAAAAGTAAACAAGTCAATCGTGGGTCAGTTCCTATTGGCTGTTAACCATGACGTATTCGTGACGTCACGGAAGTTCGGTTAACTTCGGACACGATCGGCCTCACTCGCAATTTAGTAAGAGGCGAACCTTCACTTTATAAAGTAAAGGAACGGGCTGTACTTCAAGCGACTCTGCACGATACTTAAACTATAAGGACGGCGCCTCCCTTCATGAAGTATCCCTTAAAGTTAAAGTAAAGGATGACCTCTGCATATGGCTGATAGTCTATAATTGTACTATACTAGCGCTAAAACCAAAGCCTCTCAATCTATGTATAATATTTTAGCTATAAAGTTAACGCTAATCTTGTTTCACTGAGTCCGGATAACTTACTCCCGTAACCACAGTAGTATGACAGTTTTTTTAAGAAGAAAAGAAAAATGTTTCTTTGTGATTGCCGTTAAATTCTTAATGTCAGGCACTTTGCTACATATAAAATGTAGTTTTTGAAAAGATGGTTATAGCACGGAGTCCTCAATTTTTCTTTTTAGTTTCTTTCTGTTGGTCTTACCACCTACCACAAACCCAAAGAAACAAAAAACATTTAAACAATAATTTTTTGGAAGAACGAGTAATATCATACGTTAAATATGGTTTTCAAATTTATCTTTTTGGAAACCAAATGGCATACACATGAAAGTTATTTTAATAATCGCTGTTTGTAAAGTACGTGAACACAATTTACCACAATTCCCTATACCAGTATCTCCAGAGTGACGTCATAAATAGTTGGACAGAGATAGATGCCCAACAAAAAACCATTAGAATTTCACGATGATAATTAATTTTAGCCTTGATGTGAAAAAAACATACGAATATGCTATTTGCGTGTCACATAGGGTTTCGTACTTAAGGCCCTGTCACACTGTCAAATTTTAGCTTCCAACACCTTCCAATATGTTGGATCCAATATCTTTGAGGGTTGTGACGTCACGTTAAACGTCACTATCGCAGCCATGTTTATTTGAGAGATTGAGTTTCCTTCAAATATTTTACGTATAGGACTGGTTCTAAAATATGTTGGATGTTGGATGGGATCAGCCAATCAGAGTTATCTAAAATAAAACGGCCGCTTTTGTTTCCGTTTCCGAAGTGTAATAGTTTAAATATCAGCAATGGCGAATGGGAATTAAATGCAGTAATTGAATTAATACTATTTTATTTCCTGCTGGAATAATGGTTATTGTATATTTTCCTCCAATTGAATCTGTATGTACGGAAGTGCAGGTTAATATATTTGACTAAAAGAAGTTACTGTAGTTTTGGAATATTATGGTCCTTAAACCAGAAAACATCTATTCAACTTACGATCATTATTTGATTGCTATACCAGTTTTGCTTATGTTCAGGTATTGTTGATACACTAAATTAAAACAGCAAGCATTGCGTACAAAATGTGCCATCAGGAATGAGGTATCAAAACTAGGATATGCATTTCGGAACTTTTACCTTCAAATCCAAATTAATAACACCTAAAATAAATTTTAAAATATTTCAATTCAGAGACTTAATGTAACTAAAATTATTTTGGCTTACCCAATCAATCTTTCTTATAAGTCATTGTTCTCCTTATTTCACAATAGCTGCTACTCTGTAAGTATTGTCTGGAATTTTCTGGAATATAGACTCATAATTTCCTGACAATAGATGGTACTTGACTTATGTTAAAGCAGCATCTCTGAGTAAGCAAGTAGCTCTGGTGATTTGCAAGAAAGGCCTAGAAATATTAAAATTCTGCCTACGTGTTCAATTATTATTATTTAAGTTTTGAAAGTAATACCATTTTTCGTGAATGTAAAAATTTGTGTAGCAGATCCTTGTCAGTAAGCCTATACGTACTTCCCAGGCTGTACGAAACAAGCATACCTGGTCTAATATCTCGTTAAAAAATTATTTTAAAGAGATAATGTGACTGAGGTGAAGTTAGCTTAAAGGCTCAGGTTGAGGTTTGTAACAGTAAATACACTTAATTCAAAACAAAACAAAATTGCCAATTTCTAAACACAGCAAAAATTAACACATTCACTTTAAAGTATAGGAACAATTTTGATGAAATACAAGTGAAAGTGTCCATACAACAGCAGCTAGTTGGGTGAGAAAATAAGCGGGAATGAGAAGGGATGTGCCTACTTGCAGATTTACATTTAATTATATGTTTTATTCTTACTAAACATACCTTTAAATATTGTTTTTGAAGAGCACTATAAATTGCACTACAAATTTGAGGTAAAAATTTTGAGATGGTGTGTGGAATACTTGTAGAGAACATAAGGGACTTAAATGATTCCCCTGTCGCCAAAAATCTTAATGTAACTGCCAGCCTCTGCTTTGCTGGTATAGACTGGCACAAATGAGTATCCTTCTTTGCAATGCGAGATTCCACAATTGAAAGAAGAAGATCAAAACTTTCAGAATCCATTATTACATAGTTCGGAAATGAATCGGCATCTTCGTATCGAAGTTCATAACAAAAAGGGGTAAAACACCATTTGTTTGCCGGGAAAGTATCCACTGTCTCGTCCACCATCTGCGTTTCCTTTTCTTAAATTTCTCTTCTAGTTTACTGAGACTTGCTACAATTTCAATTACAGCTACAGCTTTTGAAACACTTTGATGCTCTTAATGCAGGCATTGCAAACACCTGGAAAACGTAAATTTTAAACTGTGTATGATCACAATATACCTAAATTGGAATATAACCTACTTAAAAAAGCCCGCGTTCCTTGACCCAAAATTTGTTTGTGATTCTAAATACTGTCATTTACAGTTCTCTACAGAATGTTTGGTAAAACGAGCTCACTCAAAGAAAATTGATAGTGTGAAATGACTTCAAATATATTTTACATTGCTCGTCAAATAATATTGAATACAATATATTTGAAGACGTATTTCATCCAAAATCACCCTTCAAATTTTGTTGTCCAATTTATTGGATAGAATATATTTGACAGTGTGACAGGGCCTTTAGGGTCCCTTGTGGGCAGGTGTGTTCCAACAGCGGGGATTGCTACTGGTGGAGTGGGGACCGGATGTTATTGCCAAAGTAACATCACGGTATTAAATACAACTAGAGCTAATACACACACAAGATGGCCATTTACTGCAGCAATCTGGACAAAAGATGTGCTCCGGAACTAATCGTTCGAGGCATGGCACAACAAAAGTTAAGTGGCATGGCTTAATAATGGCCTCAAAGGTAAATGAGAGTAAGAAGTTGCATGTCAAAATAATTTTATGTGATGCTTTTGCATTAGAACATGAAGTGATCTTGAAAAATCAAAAATATAGACAATTCACAACATATGTCAAGCACAATAAAAATGATTGGAAAAATAATCTCTCTCTAAAAATATAACATAGCCAATTTATGCTAGTAATCTGGGGATTGCCATGTCTGCATGATTACAATCTAATTGGGTAAACCTGTTTGTTTTCTTCAACTAATTGTGCCATATTAGTTGGATGCCAAAACATTGGCTGAAATGTTGTGTTTGCAATGTGCAAATAGTTAAGTAGTTTGTTTTAATGGAAGTGTGTTTTTAACAATGGAAATTCTAATTCATACTTTCTAACCTTCATACCTTATCAAGCACCAATACCGCAAAGTTTTGGATGGATGGGACGGTATGGAAATGGCGAAGTTAAAAATTTATTTTCACTAAATCACAGCACGTCGTCTCCTGAGAATTCCACAAGACCTGGACACACTGAAATTTTTTTATTTCCAACTATATTTGACAATAGAGTTGTAGGGGTAATTTTGAACGAAAAAAGCTTTCCAGCTATCTCCATAAAAGAAAGTTAAACAGATAACCATAAATTTGTTTTAAATAAAGTCTCATCATCAAAGTGACTTTTAAGTTTAGCTATCTCAAACTTTTAAATTTTAATCTCATTTTGCATTTAAATAATGCATTATAGTGCTGGATAGAAGTTTTTAGATGTATGATTTTTGTGCATTTGAATTCAAAATTTAAATAATATATAAATTTAACATAGGCCCTACATAAATACCTTTTACAAAAAAAAAATGTTCAGTGATTTTTAAAAGTTATAGACAAATAATTTGCTCTTTCATACAAAATTATTTTGCAGGTGAGTATTTTTAAGAGGACACAACTAGGAAGATGTGTTCGAGAGCTGGCTACCTCCCTTCCTTTCTGCTTGCACTCTAGTGCTATGATGTATCTTTTTGTGTGTTTGTGTGTGTGTGTGTGTGTGTGTATTTGCTGCCCCTCTTGTGCTTGGCTCATACACCCTCGCACCTGAGTTAGGCATAAGTACGGGTGTTGGCGAGTTATCCGCCTCTTTCGTGGTCAGACTCTGTAGTATTCATGGAGTTAAAAAGTAATTTGTTTCAATTAGTTTGAGATTGTAAGCGCGGTGGTAACCTTTGGTGACAGAAAACATCAGGCTTTGCACTGCCAAGTGATTGTAATCTTCATAAGTTGTCGTTTTTGTGTTTTGTGCATGGTGGCTGCATCAGAAAAAAGTAATTTATACTTCAAGTGCCTTTCCAATTTTACAATTGGTTTCGATCGCCACTCTTCAAATTTAAACCTTAATTATTGTGCATATATATAACGTTATTCTCATGCATTAAAGTCGGCCAATGACTACGAGGCCATGCAGGGTGTAGGCATGTCCAGGACGCTCATAATTGCGGTATTTTATAATTTAAATTTTCATTTTCATAAACTTTAATTGATTTGTAAATGCTTAGTTTCTTGTTTGTCATTTTTCTTGCGTGCCTATCAGGCCTGGTAAGGGCTTACTGTTGTGCCCATTTGACATGTATGTAAATGGCATTTAAATTCATTTGCGACACAATGGCATGTCAATATATTGGTATCCTGCTTGATTTAGATTCTTTTCCTGGAGCTAGGGTGGCTCGTATATGCATTTTCATTAAAGTATATTTATAACTTATTTTTTAAATTTATTTGACATTGTACAATTAAGGTTGAAAAATACATTTTAAACGCATGTGTTGCATTAATAATTTGTAGAATCCTATAATTTTGAATTTGTCAGCAGTAACTTACGTTTGTGTGTCACACATTTCATGTATACTTTAGATTCCCAATTATTTGGCCTGATTAAGTTTAGAATAAATATTCAATTGAAAATGATCTCAGAGGGTGGGAAGGGGGTTCCACCTCGTGGCTGCAGGAGTGTGTCGTCCACGTGACTACCTGGGCTGTTCAGGGCAACCAGGACGCCTTGAAATAAAAGGAAACCAACTGGAAAGACACTGCACTTTATTAAGGTTTGATACACTTGCTGGTCCAACCCTGGCCGAGCCTGTTGTCAGACTGTCTCTACATGGTCGGTTTAACACACCAACGTTGCACGTGAACAGGTTAGGCGGCAAACACGTCTAGAAATTCTATCATGAGACCGGCACTGACAAAACTAAGGTCGCGGCGAACCACTGCAGCACTGAAAAGTTGCAACTAAATTTATATCATGACTGAAATCAGTGGCGGATCCAGGATTTTGGTTTGGGAGGGGCATGACCCAGCTGAGGCTAGGCTTTATCAAGGCAAACACTAAAACAATAGTGGACCCAGATGCTTTTGGAGGGGGCTTGAGCCCCTTAGCCCCCCCCTCTGGATCCGCTACTGACTGAAATTGAATATGAAATGGCAAAAGTACATGATCAACAGTTCTTAAACAGGAATGTAACTACTTATAAGTCAAAGTTCGTGATGGATTGCAAATATGTTTAGATGTACGTGAAAAATATACTGCGAGACGTGACTGTTTACTGATGACTGCCGTGATGCGGCTGGATTATAAACACATAAAACAAATGAAATATAATAATCTTAAATAAACTATGAACCTAGAAAAGCCTAACTTGATAATAAACGCTAAAACATGAAAGTTACTGTAGATCGCCATGACGCGGCTGGATTGCGAATACAAAAGTCATTACTTAAGCGCTCTTCACAATAGCGCAGCGCGGCGCGATCTGGCAACTCGAAGAAGCGATAGCTCGCGATCTAACGCGAAGTCGCTGGCTGTACACTTCACAATGGCGCGACGCAGCGCGATACGACTGGCGAAAAAAAAATGTTGAAACAGCCTGCTATCTGCCGGCGACATCTGATAACATATAAGTAAATACAAACAAACTATGTGGATGTATTTTAAAATTTTCTCTTTTTTGTCTGGCATTGCATATGCAAGTGTACTGTAACTAAGCATCGGTGAAAAGAGGCATGAATATAAATCGCCATGCAGTAAATGTTCACAGGCAGAGTGTGTTGTTCTGTTTATTATTACTTGATAGTAATAATAACAGAAGATGGCACACAAGGCCCACAAATGCAAATAGATTCGGTCAAGGGGACTACCATAATCTTATCTCAGAAATGCGATTAGGAGACAGTGACAACTATTTCGTATTCATGAGGATGTCTCCTAATGAATTTGATGCGCTGCTGCATATTGTTGATCCAATGTTACAAAAAAAATTCTCACCGCCTACCATTGAGCCCAGCAGAAAGACTGTCGATGACACTAAGGTATAACTTGCTAACTTGCGTTTCTAGTGCAGATATTGTGATTTTGTAAGTACAGACACTTCTTGTAATTGTTTTGAATTTGGCTGATTTTTTTTTTTTAAAAAAAAAGGGTACCTTGCATCAGGAAATTATTTTACATCAATATCACTTTCCAGATACCTATTACCTTCTATTTCAATCGTTTGTTTACTAACAACTGATATTCTTATAACTCTCCGAATTATTGCTTGCGATTGGCTGTTTACTCTTACGTCATCAGCGATGTCGCCCGCCGCGGCAAGGCAGTCTTGTCGCTTGTGCTCACGTCGCGAGCTGTCGCTCGCCGCGAGCGATGTTAACTCTGATTGGTTGGTATCGAATGATGTCACATCGCTACGCGTCGCATCGCGCCGCGCCGCGCTATTGTGAAGAGGCCTTTAGGATGCTCTTACGCCATGTCGCCTAGATGCTGGTTTTGGCGCGAAAATGTCTGCGCGACGAGCGCAAAGCAACCATCCCTGGTGAGCGCCGAATGGCAACTGCAAACTGGGAACTAGAGCTGTAGCAAACCGTATGTATTCGTTACTGAGTAACGGGTGCGGCATCTAGTAACGAGTAACGAAACGTTACACACGAATGCATTTCGTTACTCGCATCTTTCGTATGTTTCACGCATGCGCGCGCGTATTCGTTACAAAGAACGATGTTTGTTTATTAATAAAAGTATAATTTGGAAATTCGTCGTCCAAGTTTTTTACTGTTTATTAAAGGTATTGTGTGTGTAGACAAAGTTTTAGATTCGAACAGAAACAACGTAAGAAAGTATTTTTTTACAAATTATAAATATCTATGTTTTTGTTTTTTATAATCGCGTATTTTCACGTTTTATGTTCTTATCTTAAAAGATATATTATAATAAAGCCGCTCTAATGAGAGTTAATTGTTTCTTGGTTAACAAAAGCTGTTAATTATCAAATATTTTTAATTGTTTATATTCGATTTATTTTTATTTACGCGACGTCATACTGTACGCGTACGAAATACGACTCGATTCGATGCTGTTACATAACATAGCATGTGCCATGTCATGCGGTATCAGAAGTAACGAGTAACGATACGAAAGTAACGAGTACTAATTGTTTTAGTAACGAATACATACGGGTACACATTTTTTCGTTACTTTTACACCTCTACAGGGAACTGGTTAAAAAGCGCGGCGCGAACCTCCGCCAAAACGAATGGAGCGCGGGAAAACAGCCACGACCAGTTATGGAAATTTTGTTAATTTGAGATATTCAATAATTATTCTACAATGATATACAATTCTTATATTACTTTATTATCTCTAAAAGTGTTATTATTTTGGTTTATGGAAAGAATAGAAAATTACACATTCACACACTAGCGCATTGCCACACCCAGCCGGGCGCTTCGGTCGGCTTGCCGTTCATCGCGGCGCACATCACGCACGGGCGTGTTCGTTGCACACGCAATTCGAGTAAGTATTGGGACGTAACGGCCTGTGCGATCCAAAGGGAGCACTGGAGGCTGGCATCACTGTTAATAATATGATAATATAAACATTTATTTCACGCTGCAAAATGCAAAATCAAACTTTCATATTGATTTTGATGTAAATATTCTATATGTTACATTTGTATTTACTGGATGAATTTAAATCAAATAGTTTATTGTGATTAAAATAAATATTACATGCATCTTTTGGGATCATGTCTTTATATTAATAATTAAATAATTATTTTACAGTGAACATCTATGATAATATAAAGAATATGAGAAAATATCAAGTGCTGAATTATTTATATGTTTAACTTTTGACGCCGACCGCCAATGCTCCTCTGTCGCATAGACCGCTATGCTTCATCAACGTCTCGCAAAAGCGTGTGCACCGAACGCGCCCGTGCGCGCAGCAAAGTGCAGTTCGTGCGACGAGGCGAACGCCATACAACGAGTGCTACACCGGCGCAAGGATCTGGCCGGGTATGGCATATCCTTCCGCCGCACTACAACAAATTGTTATAATTATGTTTTTCCACAGGATTTTATTAAACATTGTTTTTTATTAATTAATAATTAAGTCTTTGCAAAATCATGTTTCAATGTGCGATTTGTCCCGAACCTGGCCGGTTCAGTTTCCCGCGAAATTCACACGTTTCCGCGGGAGGGCTGGCGGGGGAGGAGGGTCGTGCGCGGCGACACCTGCAGTGTCCTTCGAGAGCTCAACGAGGCCGGCAGCCTGCGCGCAACGCGGAACCTTCAACCTTTGCATTCACCGACATGTAGTTTTCCATAGTGTAATTTCTTTTCAACCTTTTGTACAGTTCCGCGGTCGGCCTTAATTTACCATGAGGTACTTAACTTAATTCAATCAGTGCTCCGAGATGAGTGTTTTACGTCATACGTAAGTACTGTGGGGAGAGTATGTGTTTTTACGTCGGCGCTTCACGCCCAACCTAGCCTACAGGCTACTTAGTTTTGGCCTGCACGGGGCAGCCAGCAGGCGACACGTGCCATCCAACTTAATAACGATTCAGTCCCTGGGACACACCTAGACACCACGTAGAGTCGCCGGAGACACGGGCCTACGTGTTGCTAGCCCAGTTTATCAAGTGTAATGTGTTAGTGGAATAGTTGTTCGCCTAAGTGTAATTCGTCATGTCAGGGCTTATGTATCACCGTCGTACGGCAGTGCGCCACCAAACTTAATAACGATTCATTCCCTGGGACACACCTAGTCACCACGTAGAGTCGCCGGAGACACGGGCCTACGTGTTGCTAGCCCAGTTTATCCAGAGCTAGGTATTAGTGTAGTGTATTGTGCTTCAAAATATCGTGTGCCATGTCAGTGTCTTTTGTAACTTTCGCGTCACGTATACGAGTCTGCCCCTCACGCGCATAAGAATCGTGAGCCGCCACTGAGGAAGTGAGCTGCGCGTGTGACTAGTCGCGTCGGGCAAACCGTTACGGCCAGAACGGGCAGCACCATGTATTGGGCTGTGCTGTATTAAATTCACCAACTATCTGAAGAGGTTTTGTGTTATTATTCAGGCGTCCCGAGTGGCCTCAACAGCTCGGGGGGCCCTACTGCGTTGACCCCTACCTCTAGCCACAAGGCCGAACCTTCCCTGAGAACACGAACCTAACAAAATCACGTCTATATAATCGGAGGTAGCGGGGACGGCGTCACTTTTTATTTATTTTAATTTTTTGAACCTCCTCACATACAATTACAGCTGTGTAAATTGAAGTAACAGAACTTTTGTTACAGTATTGTCTTGTTGTTTGGCGAAATTTTGTAGACTGTCGGGACATGAATTTTTCTGGGATGCTACAATTACACTCTTATTACCTTTTTAATCACCAAAGTTCTTTGCTAATTTAATGTTTGTTTGCTATCGAAACTAATGCCATTTTGTTTTTAGTAAAAACGATCCTTTTAAGCTTATTCCCCCCAATATCCAACAAAGTTTATAGCATGTCCTTGACGCCACTCCCGCTGCCTGTCTAAGTTTTTTTAAGTAGTTATTAATTTGAAAAGTGATCTCAATAATTTTAACGGGGATTTGGCCTCATGACTGCAGGCAGGAGCGCGTCGTGGTTCGAAACCTACCCGGGCTGTTCAGGCCACCCAGGACGCCTTATGAATAAATAATTAACTGGTTGACACGACACTGCACTTTATTGAGAACCGTTACACACACTGGTCCAAGTACTGGCCGCGTCTGTTGTCTGACCGTCGCGGCACGCGAGTCTCTATTCGTAGACGATACGCGCGGCCAGGATAGGTTGCAAAGTGGTAGGTGCGGACTTCTACAGTGCCCGATTATCAACGTGAAAGACGCGGCGTATAGTCGCGGAGTTGTAATGCTGCCGCAGCTTATGCAGAGATTGACGTTGTTATGTACGACAGCACATACGAATGAATGTTCTATAGTTAGTTGCAATCTAGCCTGATGCCAAATATTAAAAGTCCCGAAAAGTACGTGGGTTCGGTTAGATAAGACATACACGTTACAGTCACTAATTAAACGGTTATGATGTGGTTAGAATGCACATTACAAGTTACACATTTAAATACGAGGAAAGTTGGATAAGTAAATTAACGAGTAAGAACTCGACACACGTGGCTGGCTGAGAGCCTTCGACGATAACGATTACTTGGCTGTGGAAGCCGGAAAACTGCGTACCTCAATTACGCTGTCCTTAGACTTTGTACATGGAAATACGTAATAAGTTGAAAACTCCCTGTTGGGAATAAAATGATTAGTTTACGAGTCGCACGAAATAACGTGCGACTGAGTGGGGTCGGCGCAGAGCTGGTAAAAGGATTTGGAGAACTTTCACTATTGCTGAGACTTGGATGTAGCGCGAAAGTTGAATGCTCTGCGTTCGCGGAGCGACCGACCCCTGCGAGCTCCCGACGGTAACTGAGCGCGGAGGCGCCGCGCGCCTCCGCGCCAAGGCACGTGAAGCACGGGAAAACAGCTCCGATCAGTTTTGGACTTGACGTCGTCTGGCCGACGACCACCCCAGAGCCCGACCTGCACCCGCCAGTATACGCTCCCGCTAACGGAACACACCCCTGGCCATGGCCCACCCGAGTCAGGCGACCCGAACAGCAATTAAAGACAAAGCCGCGGAAACCTGAGTAGACAAGAGAAGAACCGTACCCATTCCTCCTGAAACATTAAATTAGGATTTTAGCGACAATAAAATCTCTTCCAGACACACCCGTTTGGAGTCTAGCGTAATGAGGTCACGCCTGGCGCGAGAGAGGCCGAGCCTCCCTCGGACGCCATGCCAGTTCGGCAGTTCAATGCAGCTCACGGGCCGGGGCGGACCTACGTCCCACGGAGAGGCAGCATCCTTTGTCTACATTGAAAGTAACGTCCGGTAAATATAGTCACTAATTAACAAAACCCCTTTTATTACTTAACCTCTCCGTGAGTACCCAGTCCCCTTTTCGGTCCAGGACCTAATCCGGCCGCATCAACTTAAGGACACCCCGCACCACACTTGGTCAACGGGGCTGCTCTTCAGCATACGGCACGGGCCGTCTCCCGCATCGTACAGAACTTTATTTAAGGTCACGCGCACGGCGCTGACCACAAACCCGCAAGGGAACTTGGCCAAACTTAATTGCGGTGCGTGTTTCACCACAGTGGGCACAACACCCGCGCCGAGACATTTGCATACGGGATTGGCCGTCCCCAATCGCCCGCCCCCTTAATTCAGTGTATTTTGTATCCCGTATTCTGTACTGCTTACTTACGTTACCCGAGTAACGAGTGCCACGTAACGTGTGCGCGCCCCCTTAATCCAGTGTATTTTTGTATCCTGTGTTTTGTATTGCTAACTTACGTTACCCGAGTAACGAGTGCCACGTAACTTGTGCGCACCCCCTTAATTCAGTGTATTTTTGTATCCCGTATTTTGTATTGCTAACTTACGTTACCCGAGTAACGAGTGCCACGTAACTTGTGCGCACCCCCTTAATTCAGTGTATTTTGTGTCCCGCCTTTGTGTTACGAAATTACGTTACCTGCGTACCCAGTGAGACGTCTGAGACATAACAGCATCCGAGGCCACGTAACGCGGAACACAAACAATACGGCGCCACGGAATAACAAGTAAAACCCCCCGGGGACCTCTGTAGAGTGTTGTATTGTGTACGACTCGCTCCTCTGAATAAAAGGTACGACACCGCCACCTCAACTCCACGTCTCTTATTTAAAATCATCTCACGCAACACCGCCGCCAGCCCTAGTGGGCCACGCAGGGGCACATACATCCACGACCCCAAATTCACGACTAGAAACGAGCTAGTCTGGCGCCCACCCGGACAACACAGATCAAGAACCGCCTTTTCCCACTAGGAGCCACACCGGGACTCGAGCCCGAGACCCCAGACGACGGCAGACTTAAAAGACATATTTCACAATATATGGTTTTTGGACAATTGTACATAATTTCCCTTGAATTAATTATCTTTTAAATTGTTATTAAATTGGTTGTTTTTGATTTGAAAGAATAATTAATGATTTAGTTTAGCGCATTGCCACACCCGGCCGGGCGCTGTAATCGACTTGGTGTTCGTCGCGGTGCACTTACACTCACTCGGCGGAAATCACGCTCGGGCGTGTTCGATGCACTTAAGAGTAAGTGTTGTTGTGACATAACGGCCTGTGCGAACCAGAGGGAGCACCGGCGGTTGGCGTCATCCTATTTAGAAGACATTTTATGGGAACTCACTTCATCCAACTTGTAAAATAAACTTGGCTGCGCTAGTAGGGTGTTCTATGACGTTAAAACCGTTCCACTTAATTTGACATAACATTTTGGAAGTTTTTGGAAGCGAGAATTAGATGCTATAATCTAAAATTAATTTAACAATAGATTTGGTTACTTTTACACTAGCGCTCTATATTTTTTTACTTGCTTTATATGAAAAGGACGTGTCCACCCATGGTTTATATCTATGATATATTTCATCTTTGGAGAAAATTTTGCAAATCATATTGTAAGAATTTGTAGCGTTTGTTGTTTAAAACAGCACTTCCTTTAAAATTGAAACGATAGCTTCAAATATGCGCGGAGGTGCAGCTTTATTCGGAAATTCAGCCGCCAGGTCGCAAAACAAGAACCTGGTTGAGTTCAAAGCTGGTAAAATGACGATGAAAGGCAAGATGGTTCATCCAGATAAAAGGAAGGGACTGGTGTATGTCTATCAGTCTGAAGATTCTCTAATGCATTTTTGCTGGAAGGATCGTCAGACCGGGACGGTTGAAGATGTAAGTAATAAGTCAATGAATTTGTTTTCATCATTGTATTTGGACAGTTATTTGTTTACTATCGAGCCATTTGGTGTCGGAAATGCATTGGAAACATGGAAACAGATTTTTGATATATTGAGAAACATTACTTTAGAATAAAGTGACCTTTTCTTTATAGTTTATTCACTTGCTGGGGTAACTGGCAGAAGCAATGATGCCAAAAGGATCGTGCCATCACGCATAGGTCTTCAAGATTCAGGACTAAATTTGTATACATGAAACACCAGCCATATCAAACACAGAATTCATATATGACGGCTGTAATCAAAGCATTCCCTGGAAAGACTGAATATTCTATGTTAGCTACTTCAGTGCACAAGTATTCCTCACAGAAAATGAATGACGTTAAAAAGTCAGTTCAAATTTTTGGCTTCCATTAGACTTGTTTGTTACAAAGTAACTAATAATAGTACATAATTTAAATGCACTGTTACAAAGCAAACATTTCACAATACAATTAGTTATTCTAATTAAACAACAAACATTAAATATAAGCATTAAAAATTCCTTATGGTAGCGATACAGTCGGTATTGAAACAAATTTCGTTATTATAACACCACCTACATTGGCTAAAGTTCTAAAAAAATTTAGAAAAAATACCGGTAAACAATGAATTTCGGTGTTTGCGTGAATACATAGTTATTTTAATGTAACCAGCAAACAGTGGTTACCAGTAGAAATTAAGAAACAACGCTTTTAGGGTTAATTCAGGACTATCTTTTAGTATGTGGAAAACATATATTCCTATTTATCGCGGTTAGACAATGAATGGCAGTGGTAGCGTAAAAGCACAGGTATTGTAATGTAAGAAATAAAATTTTAATTTCTTCACAAACTATTAGGAATTACTAAACCATCCCTTTGGAGTACATTTAGGGACGTGTGTAGTGTGTGAAAACTATTTTTTCCAATTTTTATTTTTTTAAAAAGCTGTGACTTTTGATGATTACAAGAAGTTTTTTGGGCATTTGCATTTTCATTTCCAATATGCATCACTACCTTTTTGATTTGTGATTCGAGGTGTTGCCACAACTCACTTTTCATCACCCAAAATAACACACTGTCTTCACTGAGATCTCACATATTTTTTATAACTTAGTGGGGATATATCCCTCTTATCTCCCCTCTCTTCTCTCTTCCTCCCTGCAGTAAGTGTGTATTTAACATGATTTTCTTCTGCTTCTGATGAGAATTAAAAAAATTTTATTTGGTTGTGTTTATGTTGGTATTAGTTTTGCGCACACCAACAATTTATGTGCGTGTTTGTACTTTTATAACTACCATCTCTAGCACAATAACTCTGCGATGGGGGGAGCAAGAAGCTTTAGCTGGCGAAGGGGCCAAGGGCACTCGGACCGCCGCAGGACCCGCAAGGGGACAAGCGGAAGTATGCACCACATCGGTGAAGTATGAGGAGTGGAAAGGGAAGTAGGGGTAGGCTGGGAAACTGGCTGGAGAGAGAGAATGACTGTAAGCTTGTAAGAGTTTGGAGGACAGGAAGAGAGACCACTTAGTGAGGTCCGGGTGGTGTGGAACGAGCTTGAAGGAACCGTGTTAGAGTGAAAAACGGGGAAGAATGAACAAAAGGTGAAACCGCCTTGCCACCGGACTGATGCCTAACGAAGAATTTCGAGATTATTTGGGTTCAATTTTATTTGAATTATCATGGGCAATTGTGATTTTTCGCTTTTTAAATTCACATAAATGCAACAAATTAACACCTTAAACCCATCACTGATCTTTCACCTGTACGAAAAACTGTGCACTGTCTTTTACAGCTCAACTTTTGGTAAACGATCATAACAACTACAGAGTAGGCTAGAGACTTGTATTTTAGAACTCCTGTACTAGCTAGTGTGATGTATAAATGTGTCTATTTTTCATAATCTCATAGAAATTGATTGCATATTTACAGGAAACTATTGATAATAATCAGTAGAACAGAATTTCTAATATATGTTTGCACATGTGTGCTAACTGTTATTAAAATTGCCTCTGTAACGTATTTAAGCTTGACCACAGTAAAAAAATTAGTTTCTTTTAGTTTTTTTCTGTAAATATGTAGTGTACGGATTAGCGCCAAAAAAAATCGTACAAATCTGAAATAACTTTCATTATATGCTCTTTTACGTCCTCTTTTCATAACCGCCTGCGTAGATAAGAAATTCCAATCACTTTTGGAGATATTGAATTTTTAAATTTTAATTATTGTAAAAAAAAAATTATAAAAATCTGAAATAACTTTTATTATATGCTCTTTTACGTCCTCTTTTCATTACAGCCTGCGGAGATAAGAAATTCCAATTACTTTTGGAGATATCGAATTTTTAAATTTTAATCGCTATACCTGCACTTTCACACGGCGTCCACCATTGTTTTTTGTTTACGAGTATCAATTGTTTTTTTTATTGGATAATGTCACGTGATAGTTCGTGATAGGCTAATATTCAAATGAACCAATAGGCCGCCTCCAACTCAGGTGAGTTTTTAACGTTTCAAATTTTTATGCTTTAAAAAATTACGTTCGTTCCTACTGTTAATCCTTTGTTCCGGTTTGTTAGGTTAGGTCAGCTACATTATAAATACTTTAAAACTAAACAACCATTAAAAGTAATTTTATTATGTTTAATGTCCGTTCAGTTTCAAAGTAGGGTTGGATGGGGTGAATGTGAGACAGTGTAAAACTTGGGGTGAAAGTGATACATTTAAAAAAATTTACTTTTAGCTATACAAAAAATTTGTAGAAAATACATTTGCTTGCCTCTTCTTTGTACGTCCCCATTCCATAATGAATGTTATAAACCTTTAGCTACATTTTATAGGAAATGAAAAAGTCTCAAGCAAGAAATTATTTGACCAAAAAATTTTCATGTCTAGGTCCAGCAACTTTTGTTATATCTTTGTGTGCATAAAAGATAGCTTCAAAATTATAGTTTTAAATGGTGCAGGAAAGTATCCTCTATGTTTTAATGCTTAGAAAGATAGTCTAACATTTATATCTTAGTTACTATTGCTGCCTAAATTTTTGGGGTGAATATGATACAGAACATGGGGTTAATGTGATACACAGCATGGGGTGAATGTGATACAATAATTTTAGGTAGTTTTATAAAAAAGTGCTTAATATTTCTATTTTCCACTGCTGAATTTGAAATGTACGGTGTCATTAAAACCTTGTTTTTTTTTACCTTAAAGCTATTTCTGTATGTTGGTAAACCTGAACATAAACCAATTGTACTTAATCCAATTTGTACAACTTATTGTTCTATGTAGGCCCCTATGTTTATATTTTATAGTAATAATAATAATTTAACATCACATGTAGGACTGTGTATTTCTAAGCATTCCATATTTTAGTTTGTAGTAAGCTGCTTTTATTCCTTTGCTATTGTTGTATTTACTATAAAAAGAGAGAAAATCCTTATTAGGACCACAGTATTTCTTCAATTTGTTGTTGACTGAGAAGATCGTTCAATAATTGGACAGTACCTACGTGGATAAATGATTAAAATTGTATGTAGAATTTGTTTGTATAGCACTAGTCACATTTAATTTCTGTGACCAAATGTATGCTTCTTTAATATAGAGGGAAAATATTCACTTTGTAACATGACTTCTTATTTTATGTCAAAACTCAAGGACCACTAAACTGATTGTCATGAAATTTTTTGTAGGTGATACACATGCATTTGACCTGTCTCACACGCACCCCACTACACTGATAGTGTTGCTAGGAAGTAGGATATAATGATGTATCTCATTCACCCCACCTGTGTATCATATTCCCCCCAATCGCAGGGTGAATATGATACACTAAATTTATTTTTTATCAATCTAACTAAATAATCTAAATTTTTATTGAGTTAGGGTTAGGTTTCTAAAGCCGCAATAAATGTGTGTAATTTTTCTCAGTGTTGTGGTGCTCTTAGTTAAAATAATATTCAAAAAGTTTGGTTTTTTATATCATATCCACCCCACCTGACCCTATTTATAATGTAGCTGACCTGACCTAATCTACCTTTGTCCCGTTTTGTTAGTTCAGGTCAGTTACATTATAAATACTTAAAACTATACAACAAGTAAAATAAATTGATATTATTTTTAATTTCCGTTTAATTTGAAGTATTTATAATGTAACTAACCTTACCTAATGGAAAATTTCTGTTATTTAGGCATTCACGCGCACACGGCAAAATATAAAATTGCGTCGGTCGAATGATTACATAGGTCTTGTATTGCAAAATAAGAACGGCGATATCTCCAAAAGTAAATGGAATTTCTTATCTCCGCAGGCGGTTATGAAAAGAGGACGTAAAAGAGCATATAATGAAAGTTATTTCAGATTTGTACGATTTTTTTTTGGCCCTAATCCGTATACTACATATTTACCTTTTTTTCTATGATAATCCTGCAAAAATTTTGAAATTTTAGCATATAATTGTACCATATGCATTGTTGCATATTTGTAGTATTGTTTGTAGTAAGCAGATTTAGTGGGTAGTTGAATCCTTAATAAGATCATTAATTGTTTTTACAGGATCTGATAATTTTCCCAGATGATTGTGAATTCAAGAGAGTTGCACAGTGCACCACCGGACGAGTTTATATTTTGAAGTTCAAGTCGTCATCCCGGAAGTATTTCTTCTGGCTCCAGGTGATTGTTTTATGGATAAATAGTTTTATTATTTATTTATTTGCATTTGTGACATGCCCACAGACAGCTATGGCTCTTTTATGGTAGGCACGGAAAAAAAAATTAAAATACAAAGTGCAGAAAACATAAAAAGAGCTTATAACAACACAAAAACATACACAATACAGACACAGATATATAGAAATAAGAACAAATGCAATAATACCAATAAATCTAATATATAAAATTCTCGTGTCACAGTTTTCGTTGCCATACTCCTCCGAAACGGCTTGACCGATTTTGATGAAATTTTTTGTGCTTATCCGGTATCTATGAGAATCGGCCAACATCTATTTTTCATCCCCCTAAATGTTAGGGGTAGTCCACCCCTAAATTTTTTTTTTATTTCCAGTTTTTGGTAGGAAATCACCATGGCAACGGCTGTTGCTTTGTTGATGCTTCATTCGTCTCTATGGCAACGGCTATTTCATTGTTAGTGCAGTCCTCATCACCGTTGAAATTTTGCAAGTACTTTAAATATCAAAAATTGCCCTTTTTTTTCAAGTATATATATTTTACAGACTTGAAACTTCACAGTAATGTTCCTTATGTTACGCAGGATGACATTTTCCGAAAATTAGATCCCATGGGTGGTTAAAACCAGGCAACAGTGGGTACTTTGTCTGCATGAGAACAGTATTTTGCATTGTTCATGCCTTCTGCGTCTCCATGGCAACAGGCATCGCGCGGCAGTGGCGTACCCACAAGGAGGGGCATGTATTATGAGCGGTGCAAGAGTGATCTGCCTGTAGACTGCCGTAGCGAAGTACGGGTACATCAGTTGTACGTTGCGCGCACGAGTCGGGAAACCATCGGTACATTATACAGCATTGTAATAAATTTTCACGGAATTTTTTATTATTTACCATTACTGTAAATGGGAGATGTGGCATAATTCTTTTTCCATTAGTATAGCCGTGCGAAGCCGGGTCGGGCAGCTAGTATACAATAAAAATAAAAAGCAAATACAAACATACCTGATACTAAAAAAGCACAATAACAAAAGTTATATACTGACATAAATGGAGTGAATGGAGGGAAAAAAATAATGACTAAGCATAGAATATATGTCACTATGATTTGATAACAGTGCAGTAAAAATGAGAGCAGGAAGAAAAAAAAATGTGATTTTAATATAGACTGTGTTCTAGAAGTCAATACTTCTTTGAATTAACCAAGAAAAATATTTAATTTTGTTTGTCTCTTTTGTTAAATAAATGACTTAATAAAAAGGATGAAGGGTTGTCTGCAGAAGGGTGTGCCTCCGTGCTTTGAGAAGCAGAGTGGCGGAATTTTGCTTTTAGCTTGGGATCAGAAGATCTATACTTTTTCTGGGTAAATACCTATGTAGTTGGGCAATATGTGTTAAAAAAAATTGTAGTGTACAAACTAGTAAAACCAGAAAAAGTCAGGGATTTTAATTTTCAAAAATATGTAGCAACTCTGCTACAGTTACAAATAACACTAAATAATTATGTGCATATCTTATTCTACTTTTTTAAGTTTACTTGATTTTTGATCAAGGATACCTTACACAATATCTGGTTGGTCAGATATGTTTGTTTCATTTCCCATTTTCTGTACACTTTTTGCCCCTCTCACTAGTCGCCTAGCTTTTGATTTTTCGTGGTGGTTTTGCCTCTCGTGTTTAAGCAGTTTTCAGGGGAAATTAATCATTGTTACTTTTTTCTTTTATTATATGATTCATAAGTTGGAGTTGTACAGACATTTGGCGTTAATGTCGTGGCAGACTGAATCTGTGCTGTACACTCATAACTGTTTGTGTTCTCAAGACACTAGTACAAAATAACATGACAAGAGATTTTACGATGGATAATGGTATCGGAGGACCGGAACTAGAGGACGCAAGCTTTCGGACATACACCATTGCTAAGCACATGTATGTCTGTAGAAGAAAACTACAAAAAAAACACAAATGACAAAAAACACAAATTAAGCAAAAAATTGTCTCGTTTCAACTGTTGTGCTGAATGTTTTTGGGTTCTGTATTTTTGTGCCTTCATAATTTGTGTTTTTTTTTTTTTTCGTTTTGCGAGTCCTTTTTTCTTTGTTTTACTTTGTTTGTTGACCATGTTCCTGTTTTGGAGTATCGTGTGGTGTTTATATCCTGACTACAGCAATTTTTTGCTTGATTTGTGTTTTTTGTCGTTTGTGATTTTTGTAGTTTTCTTCTACAGACAAACACGTGCTTAGCGATGGCGTATGTCCGAAAGCCTGCATCAGGTGATGCGCTCCCATCGCACAGATGTTTGAAAGATGGTAGAGGATGACGGACGCGAGCGTGGTTGTCGCCAGGAGCCGAAGACGGACAAGGACGAGGAGCTGTGCCGGCGCGTGCACGAGGCGCTGAACAACCCCCCCACGCCGGGCGCCCAGCGCAGCGGGGGGGCCACGCCCGACGGGGACCTGCAGAACCTGCTCAACAACATGAGCCAGCAGCAGCTCATGCAGCTGTTCGGCGGCGTGGGCCAGATCGGCGGCCTCTCCAGCCTGCTGGGCACCCTCAGGTACCGCGCGCCACACACTGCCATACCACAGTCGGGGGGGTTAAAAAAAAAAAACAACCACTCAGGGAAAATTGAAATTTTTGGTAAGGGAAAAAAGTCACTGACAAATTATTATACAATTTGTGTAAACATCCTGTAGCAGAAATTTTTTGGCATGACAAGGCATATCTTCCCTCATAACACCTTGTTACAGTTCACTAAGTGGGCTCATGTTTGTATCCATTGGGAGGAAGTAATCAATTTTTTTTTTGCTTTTTGCGCGGGCTACTTCAGTGAGGTGGTGCAGCGTAGACGCCGAATTGACTTTTGGAAGGACGATAATTATTATTGTCGTGGGATTGCTAAACTTGATAATTGAAGGGCTAGACGCAAGTGCCGTAACATGTGAAGCAGATGTAGAATGTCATGTTATGGAGAGAGGAAAATACTAGCATGTAGAGAGTACGCCATCAACATTTTTGTAGACAGACCTGCCAGTGTTTTTGGAATTTTTTTTTTCTTTATAAAGTATTTAATATTGAGCTCCAGTTTGAACAGCAATGCAAGCATGTACGTGGATCCAACGAGGTGGTGTGTAAGACGTGTGTGAGCGAGTGCTGACTTGCGGGCGCCAGCAGGCCCTCCACGGTGCAAGGGGCGCGCTCCTCGTCGTCGTCTGCCTCCACGCAGAGCTCCAGCACGACCACCGCGACGGCCCCCGCTCGCCCCGAGGCCGCCGCCCCCGCCGGCGCCGGGCCCCGCCCCGGGGGCTGCCGACACCACCGCCTCCACCACCACCTCCTCCACCACCGCCAGCAAGTCCTCGGGTGAGTGCCTGCCCGCCTCTTCTGCTCAAGATAAACTACGCGCAGGAAGAAAGCAGGCTTCTGTAGCTTACTCGATAGTTAAGTTACGAATTTTTAAAAATCATGTATAAGAGTGCTCATTTTTAATATATATATATTTTTTTCAATAAATGTGCCCAGCTTTTCTTTAGTTATTTTTCTGATTTTTTTTATTCAACCAAACTGACAACCACACTTTTCTATGAAAACCAAAAACTACACGTAGATGTAACTTTAACAGTATAGGACACAAAAATTTTTGTACGTCGCAAAATGTAATTTTGTAGTTACAAGAAAATCTTTAAAAATTAGTAACACCTAAACTAAACATAGCCTATCGTCGCAGCTGTAGGTATTCTTTACTTATATGTAAAAGAATATTTAAAAAAAAATTAATATATTTCTCGGCAAAACTTTAGTTTCTATGTGCTATTTTATTATTTTACACAGTGGTCTTAAACTTTTGACCGGTACTGTAGGTCTCAAGGGTCAGAGATAAAATAATGCACAAGAAAGACGTTAAAAAAAAATCGTGATTGGTTATTTAAGAAAGTGAAAACACAAGCGTTAAATTGTAAATAAGTCCGTGAAAAATATTTAATATCATAGCTCTGAATAATTTTGTGTAATTTAATATTAGTGTAATTTATGTAATTAAATTTCTGAATACAATTTTTTTTTTTATTTCGACCCTTAGTATTCGTAGTGTAATCCAGTCCGTAGTGATAGGCAGAGACCCCTAAAAAATTTCGTGTCAAGATATTTCTCAAAACATTGTTATCATCGGCGAACACGGTTGTGTGATACCACAGTTTCAGCATTCTCATCGGCCGAGTCAAGTGCGGAAAGAAGAAACCTCTCGCCGACCACAGCCAGTAATGGAGCACTTGTGCAAGTGCTCGGGACCAGGCGGTGATGAGTAGTGAAGTGCGGCCTGTGCTTGCAGAGAAGGAGAAGCCGCCCATCCAGCTGAGCGACCTGCAGAACTTCCTGTCCAGCCTCACCGGGCCGGGCCCCTCCGACTCTGCGTCCTCGCCGAGTGGTGAGTACCTGCTCTCTATCCTCAAGTTGGTAATAAATAAATGATAGTTTTAAAAGACTAAAAAAAACACACTTTTATAGAAAATCCAACTAAAAAATATAAAATAAATTTTAATAAATTTGAATTTAAAATAGTGTAAATATGAAAAAAAATGTATTTTATTGTAAAAAAAAGTGTGGGGTGCTTTTTAAGATATCAAAATGATAATACTTCTACTCATATCTGTCAATAAAATATTTATAACTACACCTCACACTTTTTTTTACAATAAAATACAGTTTTTTTCATATTTACGCTATTCTTAATTCAAATTTATTAATATTTATTTTATATTTTTTATTTGGATTTTCTATTAAAGAGTGTTTTTTTTAGTTTTTTAAAACTATTAATTGTTTTTCATTTTTTAGTTTGATTTTCTATAAAATCATGTGTTTTTAGTTTTTTAAACTATTATTTATTCATTTTTTAGTTGGGTTTTCTTTATTACATCAATTTACTTATTCGAGAAATGAGAAATTTGGGCACCCGCTGCCTCTCTTGGACGAGATAGCCGGTTCTCAGGTTCCCTCTCCAAAAATTTTATCTTATTCAAAGTCGGTAACTTATCCAAGAAATAGGTGATCGGCGCACCTGGTAGTTTCCCTTCTTGGTCTTGGCGCAAAGACACTAGGTACCAGTTTTATGAAAACAAAAAATCACTAATCCTGATTATCCTAGTAAGATAACGGGTCTAACTGTTTAAAATATTGAATTGTCGTCGGTCCTTGATAAGTATGTCATTTCGAGTTAATCCGACGTTTTGAAGGGGGTCAAAATAATGTTCAAAGTTTATAGTTACACACTATCTTAAATTGTAACTTAGATAAATTATTGTAGCAAGCTTTTTAATCTGTTTAAAATTCTTTTAGTGGAAGGTGTTTGTTTCTTAATTCTTACCATTAGAAATGTGACAGCAATTAAATTGTAGATTTCATTGCAGTTAGTACATTGAGTTTCATATTGTTTACAATAACTTTTATAAAATAACTCAAAAATGTGAATTGTGTAATAAATGTCACCACCTTAATGCCAAGTATACAGAGAGTTATTTTGTTTTCATGTTTTGCCATCACTGTCACTTGTTTAGCCTGTCAAACAGCCTCTCTCTTAGTATTAACCTATCTTCTCAATTGTTTACACTTAACGTTTCAGAAACCTCATAGGTTAGGCCAACAAATGATTGTTAATGGTATGTGAAAATATGTTAAAATGTGTTTAACATACGTTTAGCCCCGTTCCCATGTTTTCATTAACTTGAGTTATTACAACATCTAGAAATGTACACATTGTGCAGGTTCTGCCATGTTTATGCCAAAAGAAAGAGTTGTTGTACAGCTTCATTTAGTACCTACCACGTGTTTTTAATGATTCAGCAGTAAGTTATTTTATATTTTTGGTTGAACTTAAGTAAGTTATGGAGATGATCTCATGTATATTTTTTTAGATCATTTCTGAAAACCAAAACTTTCATTTTGTAAAAACAGTCTGTAATTTGGAAGAAAAGTCTTGTTTTAGTTGGATTGGGTGGTGGGGGAGAAACCTTGAAAAATATTTTTTATTATTTTCCTGGCATGTTTAAGAATCATTTTGCAAGATGGCATTGTGATACATGTAGTTTTTCTTTTTATTGAATGGTTAAGTTAGATATAAATATATTAATGTTATATTGTAAAATGGTTTGGTTGGTAAGGTTAGTGACATTTAAAACAGTGAAAAATCACTAGGAATTACCAATTTAAAATGTAGCCAAGAATCTCAGAAACAAACAAAAGCTATGAAGAAGCTTTTGATATTTGTTAAAATTTATATTTCTTTTACATTATTTCATTTTTGACTCTTGAAACCTAGATTCGGTTTGGAGAGGTGGAGTCGAGGCACTCTTTCAGATTTCAGATTTCAGGAAATTGGGATTTGACTTAACAACTACAGTACAACCCTGTTATAACATTCTCCAAGGGACCAACATAAAAAGATGTTATAAGCAGGAAAATGTTATAAGCAGGAAATCATCTTCACTTTGTAAAAATTACGCGTGGATTGATTAAATTAAAAATAATGGGTAAAACAACACAAAATACAGGAGTAATACACTAAGTACAGAAATAGAGTGGAAAATTGGTTAATTTTATTTATAGATAATACCTAATAATATGCTAAAGAAAAAAAAAATATTTTGTACGATACAGTTCAGAGTCGAAACAGAAATATTCAACTCTTTTGCAATCACAACACGCGTTTAGTTGGGGTTCCTGTCCACTTGGTTAATAAACTGAATTTTTTCAGCTACAGAATATATTTTCGCTTATATTTATCGGCCATCATAGCCGTACAAAAACCTGAATAAAATTTCAATACGGCGTATTTTAATTAAATACGACCGTGACTACAATAAAAAAAAAAATAAATAAATACGGTAAAGGTTAACCACAAACAAAAGCCGTTAATATATCCATAGAACAGTTAACCATCTCAAGGTGTTAAACCTTTGAAACAAAAACCAGCACCATAGACTACAGTAGCACTGTTTCCGACCATGTATCAGTGCACAAAATGCGCATCATAAGTATAAAGGAACAAGTCATAGGCTAAGTGCGAACAGGACGCCATATTGATAGTCGATCCGGTGCAAGTTGTGGAGTGTGTGTGTACCACGTCTATGGTGAACTACTCAAATGTAAACATCTGATGTTTGTATATGCGTGCTGTATTTTATAGCTATGGTTTCGCTCTAAATTATGACTTTGAAGGAAGGGATACTGCAAATTGTGGCAGTTATCAAAGCAAATTTGAACGTTAAAGGCGGGAATGTAGAAATTTTAATATTGTTACAGGCAGGAAATTAAAGCATTGTGATAAATGGAGAAATGACGGGACCATGAAATTATGGTCTTATAGGCGGGAAAATGTTAAAAACGGGAATGTTATAACCGGGTTGTACTGTAGTTGTATGCAATATATACGGTACTATTTTTTCAGTGACGGTTCAGTATTTACTTAGCTTACTTACTACCATTGCATGAATCGTTCAATGAAGGGTTGCCCTGTAATCGAATGTCGGCACCTGTCGACTTTTTTTACATTTGTCTAGTCACCGTGGTGTTGCTGTCGGTGAAGACAAAAACTTTGAATCGCTATTCAAAAGGTATGTCTGTGCTGCTGATATGTTTATTTTTTTTTTAGCCAGGCAAAATAAACACTATCCAATTCACCCTCTTAAATAACATGAGTATAAAGTGTTCCACTGAGCCCGTGTTCTGGTGCAATTATTAATGTATATTCTTTGCTCAGTTGACCTGTCCACAGTGCTGACCACGGACAACCTGCAGGCGCTGGTGCGAGACCCCGCCCTGGCGGAGACCCTGGGCCGGCACCTGCCCCAGGTGGGGCAGGACGCGGCCAGCGACAAGCCGGAGGGGCCCGCCCCGCCCCCCGCCGAGCGCCTGGAGCAGACGCTGGCGTCGCCGCCCTTCCAGCAGGTAGCCTCCCCTGCCGTCTCCTGCCGTCTCCGAGTATCCAAGTTGACCCCCCCCCCCCCCCTCTTAAACCAGTTAGATACACACGTTTTTTAAAGCACAAATGTGATACCGAGATATGAAATACTGTATTTACAAAAATTAACTAAATTTTCAACTGCATGGCAATCGTTTTAAAATAATACTTCAGCTTATAAATAAGTGTTACTTCTGTTTTCCAGCATTTGACAATGATGAAATTACGTGCAATACCATCCCTACTTTAGCGAAAGATCTTAAATCTGGGGTTTTATGGTTCAGCTCGTTGTGTGATTCGTCACCAATTGAGCTATTCGGGTCTATTGAGCTATTTCAGATGGATTCCGGTCTTTGACCTTGGCTGCCAAGATGCGATGCATTTACTGCAGACATTTTTTAGATCCCTCCGAGTCAATTGTTGTTATGGCCAGTTTTAATTTCAACGCAGGTAGTAGGTTACATTTTACGGGCATGTTTCTATGATTATTTCCTGAGAACGAGACCTGAATCACAGTAAAACTCACCTGTATCAAATTGGTTTTAAATACCATTGTACTGAACCGTATTTACTCACATAATGTCCGCAGTATTTGGCTACATTTTTGACAAACAAAATGGGGTGCGTACATTATGAGGTGAAGTACGGAAAAAAAATTTTTTCCTCAAAATTTTACATGTTTTGTGTAGAGTAAAAAAATTGTTCTCTCATAATTAGTTTACTAGTACCCTGATTTTACGTATGCTCACGGTTCCGCGGATTGCATTAGTAAAATCGCTGCTGTGTAAAATTGGCACCCTTCCCTTGGCCCAGTTGAAAAATATTAACAGCGGCATAATACTTCGCAGAGCGCTGGTGACTGGCGACCCTCCGCAGCGGATGTGAGAAATGTGATAGGTGTCGAGATAATTGGGTGCTGGCGATTAGTGGAAGACGCCACTCATTTATTTTCTTCTCTCACTTGCGTGTGCGCTCTTACCTTCAGAAGCCGCAGCCAGACTACACAAAATAAACACTTTGCGTGAAAAGATATTTTTTTAATCTTTCATTAAGATGGCCACTGACGGCACGGGGCAGATGTAGCCTGCGCCGGCGAGCCTCCCTCCCTGTCCCTTGCCCACTGTGTATGTAAAAAAAGTTACTGGCAGATGTCTGTGCATGCGAACAAACAAAATGAACAACTCAAGGTCAAAGGATTGTTGACAGCATCTGTAAATTTCCATCCTGTTACTGTGCCTTTCAGGGGTGGCCAAGGTTGCTTTGTCTGGTGTAGAATTTATGCGAATTTTGAAAAATTCTATTTCAAGTATTTAAAAAGAAATGTGCAGACATTATGCGATGGCGGACATTATCAAAAAAAAAAAAAAATATATATATATATATATTTTTTTTAGTTGATATTCCCATTTAATCTCTATTGCCATTCCACATTCTGATAGAATTGTTAATTTGCATAGTTTTAGTTATGAATGTGACATATTAAAGACTGTTCACTGAATTATGTACATTACTGGCAGCATATTACAGTGCTTTTTTGCATAATTGTCGCACATTTTATTCTAAAATCAAGTTTGAAAGGTAGGGGTGCAACGATTATGCGGGAAAAAATTTTTTTTGTTAGTTAAAGTTATAAAAACAAAATCCATCCATGAAAAGTACGTTTATTTAAAAATTGTAGCATAAAAGAGCACGCCAACAATTTAAATTAATAAGAAGTCATGTAACAAAAACCTTTCAACTTTAAATAGAAAAACAATATCTGATCCAAACACGAAAGAGTGCGGGGCATCAGATGTAGTTACCTCGGCACTCGACAGAGAGCGCGCGTTGTATGCACTGGGCGAGATATCGATATTCGGCTATGTGTGCGCGCTCTATACGGAAGCAACATAACCAAACATTAATGATTGCAACGAGCGCTGGCTACATTTTTGTAAGAGGTACACCGCGGCGACGCAGACGAACAGATGAAGGTTATAACGTTTAAAAAGTCTTTAAAAAAAAATTTACACATCAGACAACTTCATATTTCCGTTAATCAAATAAGAGGTAATATCCGAATAAATATTAGATTTATATTTTAAAATACGTCGTTTTATACGAAAAAATACCCACACAAATCGCTCGGAAACTATTAGCGTGACCAAAAACATCATGTGACGTTCACGCGAGAGGTTTTCTTTAACCAAAATTTTGAAGCCTTAAAATATGGGTGCGACGATTATGCGATAAAAGAGGGTATCTGGTATGTTAATGGCAGCATAAGTACCTTGTAGAAGTCTTATTAAAAAAAGTATTGAGTGAATTAGGAACCATTAAAACTTAAAGCTTTTCCTTTTATTTTGTGTGTAAATCAGTGTAATCATCGACACGCTGTTCGGAATGCCAGCTGTGAGTGGATGAGCAGGGTCAAGGGCTGACGGCGGTGCGCAGGCGGTGAGCAACTTCAGCGCGGCGCTGCAGTCGGGGCAGTTGGCGCCCGTGGTGCAGCAGCTGGACGTGGGCTCGGAGGCGGTGAGCGCCGCGCAGAAGGGCAACATGGAGGCGTTCGTGAAGGCGCTGGAGAAGACCTCCATCAGCGCCGAGCCGGACAAGGGCAAGCGAGACGACAAGAAGAAAGACGACGGCAGCAAGAAGCCCAAGGATGACGCGGACGAGGACGACGAGAGCATGTCGCTGGACTGATCCGTCCTCCAGCTTAGTACACTGTGTGAAACATTCTGATAGCTGAAACTGTGCGGTAAAGTTTGCTAAACTAAATTGTTTATTTTTTTCTTTTTTCGCTATCATGTATTTGTTACCTGCATGAATTAAAGCGGTTTTAGTGCATTCCTTCAATTAAATTTTATACTGCTGTTGAATGTATTCAAAACAAAATTTTACAACGTTAACATATTTATTCTCATGAACAAAAGCTATACATAAGAATGTGCAACAATACATTTTCCAGCCCCCACAGAGCTAGAAAGGATCAGGGGGCGCAACAACTAAATTTCCAAAGGGGGGCAGTATATCTTTTTATAAAGAATGATCGATCCCCCCCTATCAAAGCAGGGGGTCCGGGGGTCTTCCCCCGTGAAAATTTGTATTTCAAGGTGGAAAATTGTGCTATTTAAGCAGTTTTACTATCTAAAAATTGATTACACAGCACTTTCTTTGCCCCCGTTTGCCCCCACTTCAAGGTTTCAGAGAGGGGGCAAAATACCCTTGCCCCCTACTGTTGTTGCGCCCCTGGAAAGGATATAGTGTTTACATTATAATTGCTAAAGCCAAATTATAATAATAAACTGTTCACACATTTTAAAATTAGCATTTAATCTCCAAGAGTTTTAAAGCTTAGCTTTTTAAGTTTTGCTTTTGTTATACTTCAATTATGTTTCATACTTTGTGAATTCATACATGTAAGTTGTTGAACAATATTTATTTTCTGTCACTTTTAGGAACCTTAAATTTTTGTGCAATATGTAGTAGTATATAATCACCAGTGACTTAAAACTCCTTTGTTCCTTCGCCGAAAATGGATAATTACCAGTGGAATCTGGTTGCCCGAGTCTGACCAAGTACAGTGAAACCTTTGTTAACCTGAGGGGACATATTTACCCACTTTGTCAAATACACCGAAAAATACGTCAATTATTATAGTAATATGTACTACAAACCTGTATAAGAGTATTCTCTTAAGTAAAAACATAGTTGGCCTACACAAAATTATTTAAAAATTTGAATGCTATGTTGCCGCAACTTATTACATATCTAATAGGTCACTGAGAAGTTGTTGGTAAAAATAAAATTTACTAGGTTTGCTTTTCTTTTTTTTAAACAAACTTTGGACATCACATAACTGTTCAAAGGCTTTGATTGTTTCTGTGTCAGTATTGCAGGAAAGTGTTAATTGAAGGAAAACTTTTACTCCTTTAATTCATAAGTACCTCATTTCCTGTATGTATTCTTTCTTCAATATATAATTTCACTTTACATTAAAGAGCAAGCAGTATCACAGTGGTTGCATATCTGGGCAGGAAGACACGCGGGCACCACAGAACTGCTAACTGTGAGGACGGTGAAGAGTAGTGAAGTCTACTGTACCATGTACAGTACAGAATTTACCTGGGGAAATGCAGTGCAACATGCTTTAAATAAAATGGCCAAATTATTTCAAATGTTTGACTTTTAAACAAAAATTTTTCATATTTCCTTAAAAAGGGGTTGTAATACAGAGGTGGTCATAACAGAGCTAACAACAAACACACTACACCGCTGCCCTTAAGCTTACCACTGTTTCTTTAGACTCATTCTACTACCACATCACTTTGTTGTATTCTGTCGATTGTTCCTCTTGAGCCGGTGAGGAGAACCAGATCACCTGTAAATGTTCATAAACAATGGTCAAAGAATTCCTGGAATGAAAATTTCTGGTTAGGTAAAAATTTATACCAACATAAAACTTAAAATTACCAAACATGGCATAAGGATCACAGTTAGGTACATTTTCAACATATCTCAGAAAGGGAAGCTAAAACTACTTAATTCTTTGAAGACTTGTTCTGCCAGTTACCGTACATACCAGTCGCACATTTTATGCCGACTCTTTGTTTAATAACATAAATGGCTACCACCATGCAAGTTTTTACATTTTGGGTAAAAAAAAAAATTAACATAGCACTGTTGTGGTTGACTATATGCTTAAAAAACTAGTGTGTTTCTTTTTAATAAATGTGTTATAAGTATAAATTGGGCAGTTAAAATATCTCAGCAGTGCATGCAAAGTACACAATCATGTTTCTATCGCGACAGGTTTTTGTGGTGCAACTGTGTCAAAACATTTTTTTTGCGTGAGATTTCCCACGTTTTCTACTGAAATATTTCATTTATGACTAAACTGCTCTGAAGGGAAAGGGTGTGCTAGTTTTTATTGAAAGAACTGGAAATACCATGCTGTCATTTCTTTATTGGAGAAGGGAACCGGTAAAAATAAGATAAACAATAGATGGGGGAGAGAAACATGGGTATGAAGAATATTTCTTTTTCCTTTGTATTTTTTATTAAATAGTGTAGGGGGGAGGTGGGAAGAAGGATAAGAGAGAACCATAAAGAATGGAGAGGGGAAAAACGAAGGACTGAGGGTCAACATCAGTGCCGTGTTTTTTACGCGGCAATAAGCTGAGACCTTTGTATTCTATTGGAGACAAGATACAGTAGAACCCCGATTTTGCGAACACGGATTTAACGAAAACAGCGATTTAACGTAAAGGTTTTCAGGAACCATAAAAAAAAACACCAATTTATTAAAATAATAATATAAATTTCCAAAAAATGAAAGTAAATAGTAATGGAATCTTATTAAAAATTACACTTTGTGGTGTCAGTAATAGAATGGAGGTACTATATATTAATATGTGCCTTTGTATCATCTGTCCAAATACGAAAAAATTAAAAAAGTTGTTCAAATTGCTTAAAAACTGCGGGCGCTGTAATTGAATTGCGTAGGTGCGTGCCATTGCGCGCGCCTGGATAGATAGACTGTCCGCGACACATGACGTCATGAAGGGTTTCTTTGTCCGCATCCCCCTCCCCCTCTTCTATGCCTGGCTTGACTCACCACGTTATCTTCCAAACACGCCCGCATAGTAACAGTGCTAGCCAATAATCACACGTTTCCAAATATTCCCTTTCCCATCCTCCAGGTTTTTTCAACTTGTGACCACGTCACACCGATACGCCATTATCATTATTCTCTAGAGGTGTAAAAGTAACAAAAAAAAGCGTCCCCGTATGTATTCGTTACTATAACAATTAGTACTCGTTACTATCGTATCACGTTACATTACTCGTTACTTCTGATACCGCATAACAAGCTATGTTATGTTGCAGCAACGAATCGAGTCGTATTGCGTACGCGTACAGTATGACGTCGCGTAAATAATAATAAATAGAATATAAACAATTAACAATATTTGATAATTAACAGTTTTTGTTAACCAAGAAACAATTAAATCTCATTAGAGCGGCTTTTTTATACTATCTCTTTTAAGATAAGAACAAAAAAAACGTGAAAATACGCAATAATAAAAACATATTTCTAATTTGTAAACAATACTTTCTTACGTTGTTTCTGTTCCAATCTCAAACTTTGTCTACACACACAATACCTCTAATAAACAGTAAAAAACTGACGACGAATTTCCAAATTATACTTTACTTAATAAACAAACATCGTTCTTTGTAACGCAAATTCATCGAATATGCGCGCGCATGTGTAAAACATACGAAAAATGTGAGTAACGAGATGCAGTCGTGTGTAATGTTTCGTTACTCGTTACTAGATGGCGCACCTGTTACTCGGTACCGAATACATACGGTTTGCTACAGCTTTATTATTCTCAGTAAGAGCTTTGTGCGCGGTGTTTAGTTTTTGGAATACGTTTTTTATAAGTGCTGCGCAGCTCAGCGAACAAAGAGTGTCAGCCGGCGGCTACGCCGCGCCGTAATAGCAGCTGACCGAGTACAATGACCTTTCTCCGCGTACGGCGCGCTATTGACGGAAATTTTCCATCAATTTGCGGCCAATTTTTTTATTTTTTATTTTTTACTGTGACGCAATGTGTATGTAGCTCGTATTTGTTATAAACGCTGCAGGTTGCGACTGTATTTTAATACACTTTAACGTATTTCTTACACTTTACATATTTTTAAACTTTTATTTTATGCCTCATTTTTCACGGTTTCTGAAAATCTGTATGTACGACCGAGGTGTACGTACGAACCGGGGGCCGTACGAGCGAGATTAAAAGACGTTGAAGATGGAAAGTTGACGAAGTCTGAGATAGCACGGCAGCACAAGATATCAGCGTCGACCCTGTCTACGATATGTAAACGGTAGGGACGCGATAATGAGTGCGGGGGTCATTGAAAATCGGAAAATCGGATTTAACGAAACATCGATTTAGAGTAAACATTTTCGGTAACCATAGCACTTCGTTAAATCGGGGTTCTACTGTATATGGTGTGATCAATATTTCAGAGCAACCCTTATGTGGAAATGTTCTATTTTAATGCCCAAAACTAAAGGTGTGCAGAGGTAAACACGGTGACGTTGGTGAACTCCCCAGCCAGCCAAGTGCCACGTACCTGTGTGGAAGGCTGACGTGGCTCCCTGGGCCCCGACCACGCAGGGCAGGCCGTACTCACGGGCCACCACCGCGCCTGCGACAGTCCAGCGCACACGTGACCGTACGAGCTAACGTGAAGCCTCGTTCATCATGGCCTCAGAGGACCCTACACCTTTACTCATTTCCTTTGAAGAAAATAAATATATAACACTCCTGCAGTTAAATACTACTATATATATTCAGAAAACAAGGAATTTCGAGGCTGGATTTCTATTAGGGATGGGGTGAATCCTGATTTCCTCGAATCCGAATCCTAACTCAAATCCTCGACTGGAATTGCCGAATCTCGAACCCAAACCCGAATCTTTTAATAGATGATGTCCACATATCTAATGTAAGTGAGATGTATTCTGCTTGCACTAAAAGTCCCTTGTAGTTTGGTACATTTCTGGTATAAGTGTATATAAAGACAAAAATTTTTTCTTGAGAAATTTCAGTTTTAGTACAGATTAGCGGTTAGGATTTTTTCTATAAATAAGCTAGAGGTCTGCGAGCCTAAGAATTTTACTTCGAGCTGAGCTCGAGCGAGCTCGAGCTTTTGTGGTACTGTTACACTTTTGGGAAATTATTTTTATCTTAAATTTAGTATAATGTTTGAATAAAATATTAAAATGAAGTGGGCTTATTAATTTTGGGTAACTATTTACAGAGTGTGTTTACATTTTGCACTGCTAGAAAAAAATAACATTTTTTTTCTATTGAATCTTACCTGTTTCCATTGGTTCATTAGTAACTGATATCATCCAACTAACATAACCAAGTATACATTTGTGTAAATGTAACATATATTTAGAAAAATTTCATCCTTGTCAATTTTTCTGGAGTCCTTACTGAGCTTCAACAAACTTAGCACCAAAAATCATGTTGTTTGAAAAGTACATTCACATTGTTTCAACATTTCAGCACAATAATTCTGAGAGAGATTGTCACAGAGTATTAAATTCTGTTCTTTAATCTATCATGCAGAACAATAATTTGTTCTGCACGTTCAGGAGTTAAATTAGCTCTACGATTGGAGATAGTGTTTCCAGCAGAAGAGAAGCGTCTCTCGCTGGAAACCTACTTGGCTGGAATGCTTTAGTAAAATTGCTTAACCTCAAAATTAGTGTCACAAATATCTGTAACTGGTCATTAAAGTTTAATCATTGAAAGTAATAAAAATAAAAGCATTTTACTTCATTCAATTTACACTTGCAAAAAAAAAAAAAACATAAGTACACACAATAAACCTACATGGAAATTAAAGTCTTTTTCAATATCCTGAAGTCTGAAATACCGTATTTACTCGCGTAAAGGCCCCGCCCGCGTATAAGCCCCCCTCCTTGTTTTGTAAACATTTTTGAGAAAAAATTTAAAAACGTATTTTTCTGGGTTTATCTGAGGGCAGGGCAACTTGGCATGCATCAAACAACAAGCCATGTATTGTGAGCGGCGGGAGGTGATTTTGTAAGCGGCAGTGATACAGAGACTGATTGTTCATTCTCAGTAGGACCGTCGTGAGGCATGCCAGACATAAGCAGTTAGTCGTATCTCAAACGACATAAAGATAAAGAAAGCTGGACTCGCGCGCTGCCGCTGTGTTGATGTGGAGTGTTGTCGGAGTAGAAGAGGGGAAGTGAAGGAGGAAGGGAAGTGGGTCAAGGATTCTAACACTCCTTTGTCTGGTTGGCTGGCTAGCTGGCAGGAGGGAGGTTAAGCCACGCCTCTGCCTCTCTCCCCTCCAGACAAAGCGCTGCCTCTGCCTCTCTCCCCCCTTGCCATAGCGCTGCCTCTCCCCCCTGCGGAGTCGTTGCCTCTCTCTCCCTCCTGCCGCGTCGCTGCCTCCCCCGTCTTCCTCATTCGAACAGAGACGCACAACTTGAAAAGAAAAATCTATTTTTTCCTCCAAATTCGCGTATAGGCCCCCTCCCCTTTTTTGGAGTTAAAATTTGGGAAAAAAAGGGGGGCCTTTACGCGTGTAAATACGGTATGTTTACTCATGTCATTAAATGTAGAGCTGTATTGAAGAAGCCGATTTTGCCAATATTTAGTTGAATCGGCATTTCTGCCGACTTCCGATACAGTACGCTTATTAATTTTCGGCCGATATTACTGAAAAACGAAAGAGACTGCCATAACCTAAAAATCCACGAGTACCATTTTCACTTTTCGTAGTAGTACTGCATTCTTTCAGATCACATTATTTCTTAGCAACATGTGCCAACCGTACATATCAAAGTTTAACATCCTTTTTTTTCAACAATGTTCTTTAATTTAATACGTATGTCATAAATAAATAATACATTACTATCACGGTAAATATACATCTCGGTTGTTACGGTAACTATAGTGCAAATATGGTAGCTATCGTGCTTCTGTAGTAATTATGGTATTCTACAAAGAATCTTAAGTTCTTTTTATGGTAATTATCTTAAAATAACTATTGGGTTTGTACTGTAGTTATGGTACATCATCCATATTTCTTCGTATGTTGTTGTTCATTTGTCTTTTCTTCATATTTACGTACGCCATTATTTGAGACAGGAAGTTTCAGAAAAAATTTTAACAGACTTTATATCACACATTTAATGGCGTAAATGATGAGACCTCGGGCAATTAAAACGCTTTATACGGAAAAACCTACCATACGGGACCTCGTAAGCGAGTTTTACTGTATTTTTTTCCCGTAAATACATAGTAAAAAACCGAATCCTTTGGCATACGGAAAAACCTACCATACGGGACCTCGTAAGCGAGTTTTACTGTATTTTTTTCCCGTAAATACATAGTAAAAAACCGAATCCTTTGGCGAATCCTATATCAGACCCGCCGAAGCTTCGAATCCCTAGGATTCAGCAGATATTGGATTCGGTCACCCCATCCCTAATTTCTATGTATTGTTTTTGCAAAAGAAAACTTTTATTTTACATACACACAAAACTTGTAAAAAGAATGTCGACTAGAAATATTTACATCTTCATTTACACAAATTTATCTGATAACTTTCATGTAAATTTACGTTGGAAACCATTGTAAACAGTTTGTGGAACAAATTAACCGATACACATACGTCACCTCACGCACTGGCAACACACGGCATCACACCTGTGTTTCCTACTTCTGCACGATCCCTGGCGCCTAACGCGCGTGAAGGGACCTGTCAGAAAGAGCTGCAGTGAAGCAAGACGTGAGGGGTTGGCTACCGTGCGAGATGATGCCGCCCAGCTCAGTGACGACTCCGCCCAGAATGGGGAAGTAGGGGCTCCAGCCGATGTCGGTGGAGCGGGTGATCAGCACGTCTCCCGCCTGCAGCAGCGAGATGTGGTCCAGGTGCTGTATGACGCAGGCTCGCCCCACGACGGTGCCCGGGTAGACTGGCGTGCCGACCACGCGCAGGTTCCCGCCGCCTGCCTCGGGGGCCGCGCGCTGCACGGCACAGGTTCCAGCAGTCCAACAGTATTCGAACAAGAGGGAAAGAATCCCAAATACACTTTCACCATAATATAGATTATAATAAGTTCTTGTCAAATAAATACTGTGGGGGGGGGGGGGGGGGGGGGAACAAACCAAACAGCAATAATCAGTAAATTAAGTGGCAAGTGGTGAATATCATTTATTTGAACACTGACATGCTAGCTTCAGTATTCCAGAAACACCGTGCTCATGTTTTTAGAATTACCTATACCTAGGGCCTGGAAAATTTCGGTGTTTTCAGTATGCAAAAAGCGGTACTTTCAAATTAGAAAAGCGGTGGTTTAAAGTCGGTATTTTCGTTATGCAATGGAAATTTTACCGGTATTTTAAATGTTGACTAAATTGTGCAGTTATTGAATATAATAGTTTACATATTTAATAAACAATCCATGTATATTAGGAATAGGCTAATATGCATAATAACAACCAATTAAATCCAAAACAGTTACACAAAACAGACATGTTGCTATAGATGTTTGCAACTACAAATTTTTTTTTTGGCTGCCAATGCCACATGCTTAGCCGACTTTAGGTGTTTTCAATGAAATCTTTTCTATCCCATGAAACTTTACAGTTGCAAAATTTGCACATCACTGTGCTATTGTCAGTACAATAAAACCCATGTTTCTGATACTGATATGCTCGTATTTAATGGAGTGGAGGAACACGGGGTTGCCACTTGAACAAACCCCAGCGCACAAATGAGAAGAAACTTAGTGTGAACTATACCCCAGATCAATTTTGAGCATCAAAACCATACATGAACACGGCTTATGTAAAAATAAGGTAATTATGCTGAAACACAAGACTTGGGTTAAAGGATACATTAACCTTGTGTGGATCAAGTAGAAAACATTCGGCTATAAACGAAAGAAATAAGAACAATGCTATCCTGAAATGCTGTGACATGTTTTTGGAGTAGATAATCACAGCGACAGACCGACAGGATGCGCTCCTGCCCTTGCCGTCAGCGATGTTTATTATGACAGCTCAAGCAATTATCTTTTCCACGTCCCTTCGCAGCGTAAAAAAAAAAAAAAAAGAGAAAAAAAAAACACGCTGACAGTTTCTCACGCAGAAGGTTGAAATAAGGGAGGGAATGTGTTGAAATGTTAGTTGGAAAAGGAGGGGGGGGGGGGGGAAATTGTTTTTACATGGTTTGTGGCTCTGGGAGGGATGAGCCTTGAAGAATTAGCAGGGGATGGGAGAGGTAAGCGTCGCGTCATGTCACGTATGACGTCAAGCCGCCGGGCGGGTAAGATAACATGACAGCTGAGACGGCTTTTCGTGCGATAATGGAGGCGCCGAGCTCGTCTAGACACTGCCGCGTGGCCAGTCTAGAGGGGTGGTATCTATTTTTAGACGTCTTTTGTATGCCTGGCTGCTTACAGTACAGCTCTCGCCAAGATAAACGTGAACACATAGAGCCCAACAAAGTGTAACAGACTTGTTTTTCTGCCGATTTTACTCAAATTTTCGACTTTCTCTGCTCAAATTGTTCATGTTTTCTCAAAAAACGGTCATATAAACAGAATGGACGCATCGGCGGGATTCTACTGTAATGGTACTTTTCGGGGATATATTCGCAGTGTAATATAGAAATGTTGTGGTTTTCGCGAATCTACTTACTTTTCGCATTTTCATGCGAAATTCGCGCGAATTTTCGCAAAATTCGCGATCGCGAAAAATTCCAGGCCCTACCTATACCTAACTAAGCCCTCCCTTGGCAATGTTTGACTTTGCAAAAAGAGTCAAACCTGGATGGCATCAAAGGTTTGCAATGAGACACCACCACTAGGGAGGGTACAAGCACATAAGAGACTGAACAGAAATGCTGCATGATTAATATTTTACCAATTTTAAGGAACATTCCCAATAAAGCTCCCCACGTTATTACAACTGCAAAACTACACCAGAAAACATTGTGAGCAGTTTTCCTTTTCTGATAGAAACCTAAACCGTTTCTGCTTCTGTACCCACAGGTTAATTGGCATATTCCTAGGGAGACTTGTGAGTGCGTGATTCCAGACTGCCGTGTCAAGTCGGAGGAACGCACAACCTGGCACGGCAGAACGCTCGTCAAGCCACAAGCTCATGCTAGCTGTGGGTAAAAATATCCAACATACCAGTGGCAATTTTTTTATAAAGTATGAACAGCGAGTTTGAAACCGAAGATTAAATCCAAAATTGACAATTGGAACCTTGCTAGATACGTGTACAGGATATTGTGAAAGGTCTAAAGGCACGAGAGGGGAGACCACATGTTCACAGAGCCAGAGACTCACCTCAATAGGGACTGGCGTGCCGACGGTTATCTCCGGGAAGGTGAGCTTGTCCAACTGGGACCACAGCCGCTGCCTACGTGTGGCCCTGCAACACACGACACACGTACTGACTGTTCCCGTTGTCTGGCAGTACAAGATCTACACGTATTTCAATTTTGTAATCGTACACCATATGTAAATCCAACACAACATTTCTGCTAGGGGACCACAAATTCCATTTCCAAAAAGGCCGGTGATCTTCCAACACAAAGCCTCAGTGGCTCACCGAAAAGTCCTCCACATGATGCATACTTTTTTTTACTGCTAATTCATTTCACCTAACGATTCCAACCCGCAAGACCAGAATTACACACACCCTCATCGACCGCAGACCTGCCTGCTTCATCCTCCCCTCCACCCCCCGCCTGTCGCGAACGTGTAGGGAACCAACTTCGCTGTACAATTTTGGTAAAATATTTTCAACCTACAAGTCCTTATTAAAATTTAACGTAAACTTTTATGCAACAAAAATGTATAAAAATTAACACAGCATAAGCAAATTTTAGAATTACTAGAGAAAAAAAAAATTCTAAAATTGCACTAGAGTGAAAGTTGTTACCAACATTACTAATCATAAATGCTTTTGCTGAGGTGCTGCATAATCTGATTAACCAAAAAATCAGAACTTAACCAGGGTGGCCACTGTTCTGAAATAATAAAATTCCTGGTTTTTTCCAGGTTTTTCAAGGGTGGTTTTTATCAATATTTGCATACAATTTGCATTTTTGTTACACAAAGCACTCACAATATGATGTTTTATTGGCGTTAAACAATAGACAACTTAACTATAGGCCTAAAAATTAAATCAATGAAATTGCTTAAAACAAAACCTACCACCAACAAAAAATTTATAATCTCACGTCACCAAAATTACATGACACCAAACGCATGTGTTTTGCCCCTCTTGTGTGGCTGGGTAATGCTGTTCTTCCCATGCTACCGATATTGATTTTAACATTACACAAATTCCAAATGGCGTTTGTCCTGCACTTTGGATCTTTCTCCACCCATTCAAACTCTTCCGTATATTTGTCATTGTATGTGGTGACCAAACTCTTTGACATTTTGATAGTCTGCGCAAATTACATGTTAGATTAAAAAATTCAAATCAACGTCCCGCACAACTAAACTTTTAAAAAACTCGAGAAAAGTATCCGTGATACCGTGACGCAACATGAGTGCAAAGTAATATCTACTATATAAAAATAAGTCGGGTTTTCCTACCTGACGCTATAACTCCAGAACGCACGAACCGATTTCCACGGTTTTGCAGTCGTTGGAAAGGTCTCGGGCTCCGTGAGGTTTATAGCAAAGAAAATTCAGGAAAAATTCAGGACAAACCAACATTTTAAGTAGATGGCGCCGGTGCGTGATACATTGTTTGACAGCTACTCATTGTTCTCTGCTCAGTTAATTTCATGCGACAAACCGGTATTGTGTTCACTGTGAAATTGTGAAAAAAAAAGAAAAAAAAATAAGTTATTCGTTTCCTAAATTTTCAATTGGAAACCATCAAATCAACTACTGGTCCCTACTACTGCTTTATTCGTCTCCATGGCAACTGGTTTTTGCTTTTGATGCCTTCTGCGTATCCATGGAAATTTAATATGGCGCTTGAGTATTCGAAAAATAATGGTGGCACACTATTTTAGAGATATAGATATATAGAGAGAAATAATTAGAGAGGAACAGAGATAGTTCGAGATTATATATATATATATATATATTATATATATATAGAGAGAGAGAGAGAAATAGAGAGGGACAGAGATAGTGGGAGAGAGATAGATAACGAGATATATAGATATAGAGATAAATAAAAAGAGAGAGAAATAGAGAGGGACAGAGATGGAGAGAGATAGGAAGATAAAGAGAGATTAATAAACACACATGAAAAGGAAGAGAGATAAAGTGATATAGAGAAATATAGATTGAGAGGGACAAAATTATATGGAGAGAGACACAAAGAAGTAGGGAGATAAAGAGATATAGAGAAATTTAGAGGGATGGAGAGACATATAGTGAGATAGAAAAATCTAGAGATAAAGAGATAGATGTAGAGATGCAGAGATAAAGGGATAGAGAGAAAGAGATAGTGATATGGATATATATAGATAGATAAAGAGAGATATAGATATTGTTATACAAAGGAAGAGATATATAGGGAGAGTTAGAGATACGTAGGGAGATATATGGGAAGGTATAGAGAGATATAGAGATGCTTTGTATATGTGTATCTATTTAAAATTAATTACAAAAAAATTGAAAGAGGCATTGCAACGCATGCCGGGCATGAGCTAGTTTTATATATATATATATATATATATATATATATATATATATATATATATATACACACACACACATACATATACACACACAAAACACACACACACACACACACACACACAAAACACACACACACACACACACACACACAAAACTAGTGCTACCAACATGCCGTGCGAGTAATTACAACCACCCTACAACAAAATTTTCAGCCAAAATGCTGTTGCTTTTGAATACAGAAACATAATAAGTATGGAAGTCTGAATTGTTAACGGTTTCGTAAGTACCACAAAAGTTTTTAAATGCAATATGAACAAATTAACTTTCACATAATATAGCTCACAAGCATACTGTCGTGCTTCGACAGGTGGTGAACGTAGGCTTTTAACAGCCGCATGTTATTGCGATCGTTACTCCATAAAAAAAAATTTCCGGTCCTAATAAAAATTCCTGGTTGATTCCAGGTATTCCTGTTTTTTTTTTAAGAAATCCTGGCTATTTCCCGCATTTCCCGATTTCCCGGTTGGCTGGCCACCCTGTTAACACATCCCAACATTATGCTAAAATAAATACAAAATTATGTTTCTTACAGTCTTTTAAAAAAACTGAGCTGTTTCCGAGTTAGAAAAACGAGCGTGCCAAAGAGACAAAGAGGGTCGTGGGGGGCGGACATACTTGGTGAGCAGCAGCGGGCTGCGGGGGTGGACGTACTTGGTGAGCAGCAGCGGGCTGCGGGGGCGGACGTACTTGGTGAGCAGCAGCGGGCTGCGGGGGCGGACGTACTTGGTGAGCAGCAGCGGGCTGCGGGGGCGGACGTACTTGGTGAGCAGCAGCGGGCTGCGGGGGCGGACGTACTTGGTGAGCAGCAGCGGGCTGCGGGGGCGGACGTACTTGGTGAGCAGCAGCGGGCTGCGGGGGGCGGACGTACTTGGTGAGCAGCAGCGGGCTGCGGGGGCGGACGTACTTGGTGAGCAGCAGCGGGCTGCGGGGGCGGACGTACTTGGTGAGCAGCAGCGGGCTGCGGGGGCGGACGTACTTGGTGAGCAGCAGCGGGCTGCGGGGGCGGACGTACTTGGTGAGCAGCAGCGGGCTGCGGGGGCGGACGTACTTGGTGAGCAGCAGCGGGCTGCGGGGGCGGACGTACTTGGTGAGCAGCAGCGGGCTGCGGGGGCGGACGTACTTGGTGAGCAGCAGCGGGCTGCGGGGGCGGACGTACTTGGTGAGCAGCAGCGGGCTGCGGGGTCGGACGTACTTGGTGAGCAGCAGCGGGCTGCGGGGGCGGACGTACTTGGTGAGCAGCAGCGGGCTGCGGGGGCGGACGTACTTGGTGAGCAGCAGCGGGCTGCGGGGGCGGACGTACTTGGTGAGCAGCAGCGGGCTGCGGGGGCGGACGTACTTGGTGAGCAGCAGCGGGCTGCGGTGGCGGACGTACTTGGTGAGCAGCAGCGGGCTGCGGGGGCGGACGTACTTGGTGAGCAGCAGCGGGCTGCGGGGGCGGACGTACTTGGTGAGCAGCAGCGGGCTGCGGGGGCGGACGTACTTGGTGAGCAGCAGCGGGCTGCGGGCTCGCAGAAGCTCGCGCAGCTCGTAGTGCGACAGGAAGAAGACGAGGGCGGGGTCCGGCAGGAGTCCCTCCCGCACCATGCGGCGTCCCAGCTCGCGGTACGCCAGCCGCAGCTGGTGAACCACCCGCACCAGGCTGGACTTGGTGCTCTCCCGGCGGGACACGCTGGCGCGGCACACGGGCAGCAGGCAGCGCAGCGCCAGCCTGGCCACACCACACCGCACGGCCCTCGTGTACACCTCCAGTGTTCCTGAAGGTATGTTTGTCACAAGCAGAACAATTCAGTTCATTATACTATCTATTAAATTAAGAACACTGAAATTGGTATTAAATAAATGAGAATACATAATTTAAATCAATTTTGTTTAGTTAATATTAATTTCTTATAAAAATACTACACGGATATACATAGTTAGGTGATGCTGTTGCTGTGCAGTGTCTTACTTGGTCCCTGTCTTCCGTGGCGTGGTCAGCTTGTTGACCGTCTGCCCGGCGGTCAGCACCTCCCGCGAGGCGGCGTCCCCGTCCGGGCCGAGGGTCCCGCCCATGGACTGCAGCGACGGCATCAGTGCACTGGGGTCCAGCCCCCACGTCTCTGTGGCAAAATCAAACTGAAAAATAGTCAGCAGCTGCCTGAACGGCACCTTGGCACACAGTATACAGTGTGGTGGTTCAGGGCAAAGCAAGTGAATCATTGGATCACTCAGTTTCTTCATAACAGTGGATTTCATTCTCTGCAGCACCAATGACACCTGTTTGCATGACAGCTTAAACTAACATTAGCAGAAATGTTCCACAGTTTGCAGTAAATTTTATATTTTATAAGAAATCATACTGGCATGATTGCTTTTAATAATTCATATAGTAGTAGTACTGTAATCAAAATCTGTAAGTTTCCTGTAAATACTATTCTTATACAACATTTATAGTATTTATAGGAGGATAGAACTTCTATGGACAGAGGATGGACGGTGTTGTGCAGTTGGCAGGCCGGCCTCCCGACAGGACTCGTGGGTGACACGGCTGGTAAATGAGCCTCAAGGGACGACAGAAGCCCCCCACTGTTACGTCCGGCCCTGAACTCCCGCTATTACGTCAAGAGCACACGAAAGTTACCCACCTACATAAGTCGGCAGTCGTAAAGCTCCTGCAGTGTGAGGAAGCAACTATCGCAAAATTTGCACAACAATACGGTCAAATAAATCAAGGTGGCAGTATCACTTGCACTAAGTGTAATAACTCAATAATGTTGAAATTTATAGCAGTGAACAGTGATTAGGTTTGTTTCTGATTTTTAATCTCTTGCTAGTAATATAATTAGTGACACAAAACCATGTCTAAAATTACATTTTTTGATTTTTATTAGTTATTTAATATATGTACTTGAACATGTATTTTGGATGTGGTATGCAGTAATAAATATAAAATAAATTTATTTATTTAAATTTTTCATGTCTACCAACAATGGGTGGTGTTGGGGGGGGGGGGGGGGGCAAGGTGGTAGGCACAATACACAAATACAAACAAATTATAATTTACCAAACAAGTACACAATAAATTATGGGGAAAAAGAAGAAGAATTAACACAAAAATAACAATACACATAAAGTACTACAATATAATGCAATAAGTTACAGCAACTGTTACATAAGTATAAAAATTAAGATAATTAATCAACTATTGGACACATCTTTGCTACTGAGAAAAAAATCATAAAATTAATAACTAGGGTAGATTAAAATATGCTTGTCAGGAACAGACAATAAATTATTTTTCTAATATTGAAAAAATACTATTAATTGTTAAAATTACTTACCAATCTGTATAAAATATCATTTTTTTTACTGACAGTACACATGACTTTGGATACTTAATAACAATAAAAAGTTTGTTTTTTGAGGTAAATGTCAAACAATTTTATGTATTTATCAGTTAATCCAACCTTGGATAGTTTTTAAAGTAATTTATTATGATTAACTGTATTGAATGCTTTAGCAAGTTGAAAATAGCAACCATCAAATTGACCTTTAGTTATTACATTTTGCAAAAATTATTGAAAAAGGAAAGAAGTTTGTTGGTGGTTGATTTTCCGTAATGGAAACCCTGTTTGACTATCAGACAGCTTATTTTTTAGATTGAAGCTAAGATGCTTAAAGATTATTTTATCAAATTTTTTGGCAAAACCATTTAAAAGGGATATAGGCATATAGTTAGTTTCATCAAGCTTGGTCCTTAAATGCTGTTATGCGGTTATTTCACACTTATACTATGTATGGTTAGGTAACATTTCCACACATTTCAGTTCTTAACTTTTAATTTATTTTGTTACAATTCAAGCATTTAATCATTGAAAGAACCCATTTGTAATGAAATAAGAGTATTTTAATTGAATCGAATTTCAATGATTAATCAAAGGAAAGAACTGATAATTGTGGAAATGTTACCTAACTGTACATATTAACGTGAAATAACCGAAATAATCTGAAATGATAGAAACAGAAATGAAATAAATTCTCATTTACCTAAATGAATTGGAAACCTAATATAACAAAAACAAAATCACTTGATGCAGTACAAATAAAAATATTTGCACCTAAATGTAACTGAGTGAATAGAATGAAGTAGAATGACACGGCCTCGGGCCAGAATGATGAATGGTGTTTCGTGCTGGGCTCGGCGTCGGACGTGGGTCCCCGAGGCCTCACCTCCTTGATGCCGCGGTGGCCGTGCCGAGACAGGAACTGGGCCAGCCGCGCGGCAGCCTGGGGGGCGTGTGCCTGCAGCCAGGGGTACGCCTGGCACGGCGCCGTGCTGCGGAACTCCTCGGCTCGCCCGTTCCGCTCCAGCAGCCTGGCCACTTCCTGGCGACACCCCCACACCCTGCCCACAGCTGTCCTCCCTCCCTCCCTGCGTCCCGTCAGAACCACTCACTCAGATTCACAATCATACCTGTTTTGTCTAGAGACGTACGAGACTGTAAAATCCAGATAAAAACGACACAATTAATGATGATGCACTCGCAAACAACTGGATTGGCAGCAAGCGTGCACGACAGCACAACTCACCGCCGTGATAGCTGAACGACAACTGTCGCTTCGTTGCCGGAAGCTGCAGGGCTACCCACCTTGGCAGCAGTAGCGGATCCAGAGGGGGGGCTAAGGGGCTCAAGCCCCCTCCAAAAGCATCTAGGTCCACTATTGTTTTAGTGTTTGCCTTGATAAAGCCTAGCTTCAGCTGGTTCAAGCCCCTCCCAAACCAAAATCCTGGATCCGCCACTGCTTGGCAGGCAGCCAACTTGAAAAACTTGGCGCTGCTAGCAAGCAGCGCGGGAAGTTCAAAATTCAAATGTTTCGAACACTATACACTAATTTACACACAACATTTCCAAATCCAAACAATACTGAAACATCACTTAACTTTAAAGTTTGCGCTCCACCATTAAAGGCCTGGCAGGTGCGATACAATGGTGTGGCAAGTGCCCCAGAGAGTATGAATGTACTACATACTACTATAATACTATAATGATTCCCTAACAATCTATACAAATCAAAAACATGTGCTTGCTGCCAGGTCTTCAGATGTTGCACAAAACTTGCATGGTCAATGAGGTGTCACGCTCATGCGGCTGGTGGTGAGTCAGACTGGTTTATGTACAACGAGTTGGTACCCAAGTATGTAGTTAGCGTGCGTTTTTTTTAAATCTTGAAGGTCCTGTTTCCTAAGTCTGTCTGCATTATCATGACATGTGAACACTGACTTTGCTTTGCATAATTTTCAACACTAAAACAATATTTAAAAAAAAAGTGCGTGTAGGTACTTATGTACGCACGTCAGAAGTTATACTCACTTGGCATGATGAAAAAACTAACTTTTATTTTGCTTGCAAATAATTGTTAGAAATAAAATAATAAAGAAATGGAGTGATATTATAAATACGATTGGTAAAGTTTAAATTCAATCAAATCTAAAAAAAAAATTATATGTTTAGTAATCAGAAATAATTTAAACGCGTGTATAAATTTAATAATTTAATTTAGTAAAATAATCTAGATAAATATTAATGAACCATTAAAATCAACAAATGTTATGATTATTATCCAATTTATTATTGTAATAGTTATTAAAAAATAATGTAATAATTTAAAATGCAAATAAATTCTACATTCAGGAACATAACCTCACAAACACTCCCGTGAAAACGACCAGGAGACGACTAAACCTTCCACAGACACTGCCTGTCATTGATAATGGAAACTTACAAAACCTGACATCATTATACATACAGGAACATAACCTCACTTACATAAGTACACTTGAAATGTTAAAAAATACAATTTATATCACTATTCAATACTAGCGTTCAATACCAATCACTAAAGTAGAAGATTTAAAAGCACATACTATATATATATTTTTTTATCCTGTCAAATTTTGTTGCATGCTAAGAGTGGATCATAAATATTCACTCTCATTGTTTTTCATAACGTGCCTAAAGAAGTATAACTTCAAAACTTATTTTAGCAGTATACAATCACTGCTGTAGTCTAATTGTAACTGTTCCGAGATAAAAATATATTTTTAAGATTGCTTGACGATGTCAAGATATTTGTAAGTTATAATAAATCATTACACAAAATTATTAAATAAAATAGTAGATAGGTACCTGTTATGATTTTATAAAATATTTATTTGATGAAAACATTTATGAATCTTACATAACATTGAAAACAGTTCAAATTCTCATCACTGCTACAATTCACAATCATTCCAAATAATGTTAAGTATTTTATCTTAGCTTCTGAACTTCAATTGGCTGAAGTACGGTATATGTACGCAAAATGTTTACATCACTGATGAAGCCAAGCGAGGCAGAAGTGTTAAGATAACACTACTAGAACCATATTCTGAACACCCGAGTTCAAATCATGACCAGGCCAACTTGTTTTTTTACATCACACCAGAACAAATTAAGAGCATGGCTTACTATTAGCCATTTCCCAAGAAGCTTAGTTCTAGGTTGTTGAGTGTGTAGACTCAGTGCAGACTAAATATATAAATGTTTTTCAAGCAAACTCAAAGATAACAATAAAACAGCTACAAGTACAAACTTGAACTACAATACCTTAAGATCCGAAGGAACATCTGCTGATACAACGTTCGTACATGAAGACAGCAACATGGAGATATCACTATAATGCTCCATTTCAAACTCTAGAAAAAAAGAACATTTATTATTTTACTAACAATTTACTTATAAAAAAAGGGGGGGGGGGAAGGAAGCATTTTGTACATTGTAATAAGGAAAAAAGTCGTTAATCATGCAATGTTTAGATTCAAAATGACACCGCTGAACGTAAACATGACTAAAATGACATAATTTTGTACACTGGAAAGATCAACAGAATTTGAAACAGGGAAATGCTACCTTCAATGTTTGGCAGTGATAAAAAAAACCATGCTTTAGATCAATATAAATTAATATTGATGTAATATATTTAAATTCATAATCAGCTGTATAGGTACTTAATTCAGTCAAACGTATGGGATGATTCATGATCAAGTCACTATAAAAAGTTACGTAGTTAACTACGATTCCGACTGCCTTGTGGTGGAGGTGAAACGCAGGGTGAATGGAAGACTGATAATAGGTTGGACGGCAGAGGTGTTTGGAGCGGGGCCAGCTATAGCCACGAGCAGTGGGGCCATTGCCTAGCGAGGATAACATGGGCGTAGGCCCCCAGGCAACGCTGACTAGACAGCAAGGACGCAAACACGAGACGGTCGTTACCTAGCTAAAAGATGGTGAGCCTAGCAGTTTACACGTTCAGCCGTCCCGGTGAGGGATGCCAACACACTTCGCTACGTCCAAGGTCACTTTGAGGGTGATTGGTGGCAGGGCCGACTATCGACCTTGCAACTTCTTGACTGTTGCATCGCGGCATGGAAGACACTGATTAGGGTGGCAGTATGTCAAAAGCCATTATGGATTATCGTCAGATAAGTAATACGCCTGTGATGGGTTCAAGCCCGACAACCTCCGCCTGTGAGTGTGCCACAATGCACAGCCATCCTAGGAAGGATGGTAAGTAGAGTAAAGACAGGGTTCCAAGATTACAGCAGGGAGTCGACTTGATCCTCGTAACGAATAAGTCATGCTGCAAGCTGGACTCAAACCATCTCCAGTCTGGCCTCCTTGTCTCTCAAACATTTGTGAAGGTCTCAGTACGCACAATCCCCAAGGACTCCTTACCAAGGAGGGGTAATGGTGCAAGGCACTATGTTTGGTTCACAGACAAACAAACACTTTATAAAGCTTTGTTTCAGATATAATTCCAGCTAAATAACGAGAGCATTATCACAATGACATATATCATTACAGTGTTTACATTAAAATTTTATATTGATTCAAAAAATTATCTTACTTCAACTTGGAAGAATGGAAACCTATTTTTAAGACATGAAAACCAGAAACTTCCTCCTATGTGACTTGCCTTCTTTGCCTTCCATCAGGATTGTCAGCAGAACAATCTCGATGAAAGTGTTTCCACCAGTCACCTGGGAGTGTAGCAGAGCTACCTGTGGATTCACAAACAATCAGCAGTGTTATTCCACCCACACCATAACCAATATCACAATCAACCAGAAAAATAACTACGCTAAACTACACCACCATTACCAACATCTAACCCACCACCATTAGCAACACTTACACCACCAGCATCAATGACATTACCAACACCATTACCACATTACAATGTTACTACCATTATCAACACCAACATAACTACCATTGCCAGCATCAAAATCACCAATATTGCCAACCCCAACCTCACTGCCATTGTAAATACCAACATCAATACCATTACCAACTTCAATATTCAATGTCACCACCATCACTAACAACACTAATTAAAGAACATAACTATGGACATCATCATCACCAATGCTATATCATAAACACTAGCACCAACACCACACATCACCAAAACCATCACCACCATCTACAACTGTTCCTAGACTATGGGCCTGAATCATTCTTCGACCGTCCTCTTTACCTGCTCTCTCTCTTTGTTAACCTACCCCGCTATGCCACCCTCTGGGTCTTTAAAACTTTACACTCATGTCGATGGTTGTGGGTTTGACACCAACTTACAATCTAGTGGGTCACATTGTCTAAAGCCTCTGTGTAAACCTGACAGACATAAAGTACCTCTGTCACCTTCCTACAGTATAGTTGGTACTCTGGAAACTACCTACACAGAGTCAATGCCAGGTGCATGTCTAACCCACCCTGGTAATGGAATGAAAAATTTGTATTCAATTTTCATTAATAGAAGGTCTACGTAGATTACTATATTATCATATTAGTCAGTGCAAACAATTTGGTGATGCAGACAAAATATAAGAAGCTGTGATATTTAATGACACTGAAGTTTGACTTAAAAAAAAAAAAAAAGAGTTAGAGACGCTACCATAATATTATTCACCCTCTTGAACCTACTTGGTCCAGAACTTGAAGACCGGTTGTAATGTCCTCATAAAGAACATCAGCAGTTGATGAGTGGGTGTCAATCTTCAGATCCTCGGCTAACTTCCTTGCCTCTTCGACATTCCTCTTGCTGGTCAAAAGCATCTACAAACAACAACATATTTACTTCACATTTTGTTTTTCTAAAGCTTCTGAAACTTTAAACTTTTGCAATAACATTGGTTGTCTTTGATATTTTTTTTATTAAATTCATAATGACATAATGTAATTAAATAAATAATGTTAAAGAATTAAATTTTATTTATTAATATCTGATCTTGTTATCTTTTATCAATAGACTCACCTGTATTTTGCAAAAAAAAAAAATGTTTTGAACCAAGATTTGACATTGTCCCGGGCTGCATCCTTCTGAGCCCGATGTGCCACCACCTCTCCCGTTACACGCTGAGAGCCCCCTCCTTCCACCCCCACCCTCTACGACCGCCCGCCGAAGTGTGTGTGTGTGCGTGTGTCAGCCCGTGAAGTCAGTGCTCCGCTCCAGAGAGTTGCCGAGCGAGGACGAACGGGCAGTGAGTCGTGAGCGCTGCGAGAGGAAGGAGCTTCATGCACCTGTCGTTGTATTTCGGAGGTTTTGAGTGATCCAGGGGGGAACGGGCCTCGCCACACATGGGCAACATCACGGCCCTGAGAACAGAGTAGCCGGGTCCACATGCCCGTTAATACATGTGGCGGCGCCCTAGGATTCTACGAACACTTCAACCTCCATTGCGGTAGCTATGTTTTTCAAAACACTACAGCTTCTCTAACTGTCATGGTTAGTAAGATGCTGTTTAACGTGAAGTAAGCTGTCTTTGTAGTAAAGAGCGGGAAAGCACTTCTCACTGGGAACGCCCAATGATATCAGAAATCAAGAAAAACTTCTACACGGAGTGTTGAGTCTAACACTGCACCTGAATGTGCAAAGTTGTTCTCGACTAGAGACCGGCCCCCGGACACTGCGTGCTCACCAGCAACATCTTGGCGAGCGTCAGCATCTGGGCGCCCCTGCCGGTGGCTCCGCTCCTGTCCACGGCCAGGCGGTGGAGTTCCGGGGTGACCACGCTGTGGCCGAACACGCCCACCTCCGTCACCCGGTTGGCCATGGTCAGCTTCTCCCCGACTTTCACCAGGGTGGTCTCAACACGCCACACAGTCAAACTCGACAACATACGGTCCATGAAATTCAGTACGTTTATAGATACCTAATGAATTTGATGGTCAAAATTTTAAATTTCAGCTCTACATGGTTATTTGTGCATTGCATTTTATAGATTACGTAACGTATGTTTTAAGTACTGCTCAGATGTCCCAAACTCTGCTCTATCAGAGTCTAAAAAAATTGGTTTTGCTGCATCGTTTGACCAAAGAGCTAATGCTATGAATATAAATACCAGAAATTCAACTGAAATTTTGAAAATTCTCATAACAAAGGAACATTTTCTTTATTTCATTAAATTAAGTTCTCAAAAGTGTAACATCAACACCATTTGCTGTTTTGTGGATTAATTTAAAGCAAAATCTGGTATTTGAAAATATTGGTTATCAAATTAGATTTGTAAGAGTGCTAACTTCATTAAAAATATCTTTAAAAAAAGGTACAGGTCTGTTTTTAAGTTTTTGATATATTTTGTTTGCTGGGTATTACTAGTGCAATTCAGAATCATTCTTCACTAACTTAACTGTTAAACTGCTTTCAAGAACAATAATGCTCTAGTCCTTTTAGGATTGTCTTTTGAAATCAACCATAGAAAAAAATTTGTGGTCTGGAAACGAAAGAACGTGGTGTTGCTCTGGCATAAACTAAATTAGGCTGGTAGTACATCAGGAAAACTACGTACCTACTGCCTTCAATTAAAGTCTTACAAAAATTTCTGTTTTAGAAATTGGTGGCTTTCTGACATTGTTTTATGTACAACAGAGTAAGTTTTAACGTGATACCAACATACATATTTATATTTCCTACAAAGTAACAGTTTCGTGTTGCCCAGCGCTCGGCCACAACTCACTGACTCATGCCATGCGGCACAAAGACACAGACACGTGCAAGGGGGCCGTGCTCACCAGCAGCACGTTGAGGAACACGTGCGCGTGGGCGGTGACGAGCAAATGAGCGTTGCCGGTGTCCGTGTCGAAGACAGTGCGCTCCAAGGCACGGTTCACGGCCGGCACCAGCGTCGACAGGCACAGCGGACTCATGGCTCCGGGCATCACCTCCCTGCAACACGCGGCGACGGCACTATCGCGGGGCTGTTCCAGTCACAACCGTTAATCGGAATGTTTGTAGAGCTAAGTTAATACAAAAATACAATTTCGATTTGCAGTTGATTTGAATTAATTATGTGCATTTAAAAAGTACCGGAACGACTCGATGCATGCAGGATACCAGGAATGATCAGGTACCTGGCCAAACTGGACTGTGAATAAGAGCTCTTCCCTGAACAACTACAGACTCGTGACCCAAACCAAGCGTGACCTTCGTTGGCGGACAGGTACCGACCCCAGGTTAGCTGTGGTGAACACTTCCGGGTCGCAGTTCCGAGGGGAGTCGAACTCGTGCACGATCTCAAAGTCGGACCAGGCGTCGAGGGAGGTTATGGGACGGGCTTGCAGCAGGTAGATGCTGTCCTGGAACAGAAGCCCGTAGGCCGGTCACGACGGCAGCAACACTCGCAGGTGTGCAGGTGCGGCCGGGCGGAGCTGGCGGGACGAACCTGGGAGATGGCCCACTCCACGTCCCTGGGGGCGCCGAAGGCAGCCTCGACCCTGAGGCCGAGTCGACCGAGCGCCAGGGCCTCGTCCGTCGAGACGCTCAGCCGGCTCGCCTCGGCCTCGCTGAGCCGCTCCGTCGCCACTCCGCCGCCCTCTGTCGGCACGACACTTCAACCACTCAGAGCACTGCACCCACTTACTGCAATGTGATTGCCAAAAAATAAAGTTTATAGTGGTATCCACGAGAAAACAATACACAAATAGGCAACTAATAATTAATCAAGTTAAAGCTATTTGTTTGAAGTCATACTTCTTTTGGCATGTCTTAAAAACATTTATGAGTGGATTTTTATGATGCGCACGTACCCTGCAACAAAATTTTCTTAGGATGAAAAATAGGCTACATACAAATAAAAAATATATTTGTTGATGTTGAATACTGGTCCATATAATTAAAAAGATTTATTTTGTATTGTGAATATTAGTGATAGAAATAGGGTTTATAAACTTTTTCAAGTGTATTTTCAAGTGTATTTATATAAGTGAGGTTATGTTCCCGAATGTAAAAGGATTTCAGGTAGCTGGTAAGCTTTCATTGTCACTGGCAGGGAGTGTCTGTGGAAGGGTTAGTAGTCTGATGCAGACCGCTGGTCGCACAGGCCGCTATGCCTCATCGACGCCTCGGCCAGTTCGGGCGCATCAAACATGCCCGTGCGTGCAGCGCAGCAACATGGCTTTAACGCCAAATAAGGAATCGCTAGCCGGGTCCACGTGGTGGCACCCACATCCGCGGTCCATAACATGCTAATCACGTAAAACCTCCCGCGACGTCACAGTAATAATAAAAACAATTTTAAATCATTTTGGTGTGCAGCCACCACACACACTAGGAGTGAAACGTCACAGATAAAGATACAAGAATGTATAAAAATGTATAAAAGTACTATGCAAAAGGTAAAGTCTGTGAGTGAGCAAATGTGCCAGAGTGCAAGTATAGGTATGAGTGCAAAAGTATGTGAGAGCAGCACTATTGTGCATGTACACAAGTGCACAAGTATGCAAGTGTGCTCTAATGAAAATATGCCATCAAGCTCCCCACTCCTGAACCACTGCCATTGAGCATCCAATCCTGACTGTTGCAATTTTCGTTCCCCTCGGAGTGTTACACCGTTGTTACACTCTGATGAAGTCATTGCCTGGACTTACAATACAAACAGAAGTTTTACTTTCAAAAAAAAATTCATAGCTTTTTATGTAACAATTCCAAAACAAATTATATCCTCAATTGTATTTTGAAGTAAAACTATCAAATTTTTAGGTTCAGTTGCTAAAATTGTTATATCTTGGTATTCAGAAAGCCTAATGAGCTAACAGTGGGATATTAGCCTACCATGTGACGAAGTGTTATCCAAGTTTCTCTACAAGTAAGCTGCCATCTGTAGCTATGCATAAACCCAGATAATCGAGATATTAAAGTAAATAGAAAAAAAATAAATTTGTAAGTTTTTAAAATCCTTGCCACCGGGTCGAAGCAAGATTGCAAGCAAATATAAGAAGCTAATTTAAACTTCTTAAGCCACTAGTGACACTAACACTAATAAAGTGACATAACGGCTGAGGAGTTGCTACTCGCACACCGCTGGTTGCTTTCAAAAAGGTGAAATTTAGATTTTGGATTTTGAAATAATCACTGGATGAAATTCCTTGACTATAACCACCATACTGCAATATTGTTTCATGAATACACCTGCCACTGAAATGTTCAAATTTATAGATCCACAGCGTTATTGACCTTAATGCATTCAGGTGTTGTGTCCACAAACGCACGTGCGCACACGTCCACATCTGTTTGTCCGACAAGTGAATGAACGGAATGCATAGAGGCGCTGCCCTGCCACTTGCCTGCCAGTGTGACCTTGTGAGACTTGCTGCCCCTGGAGACGCTGTGGACCACCAGCGCGTCGCCCGAAGACCGCAGCAGCGTGATGCTGTCTGGCTCCACCTCCGCTGACACCACGCTCTGCCACAAACACAACCACACCGCGGGCTCAGGGAGACCCTGGTCCTTCCAAATAACTAGAGTTATTTTTTTTTTAAATTTATATAGAGAAGGGAAAAGGGAAAATCTTTCAAAGGCATCCGCCTTGATGCATGTTGGCCGGTAGTGTGGGAGTTCCACCCACTAAAAACCCTCCTCTCCACTTTCCCCGTGATTATTGTAGGGGAGACTTGGCCGAAACCGCGTTGGCATTACTTCAACCCAGTCCGTGTTCAAAAAAATTCATAAATCTCGTATAAGGCACACTATCAAATCTGTTCAAATTGTTTGTAAATATTTTTTTTTTATTTTTTTTTGTGGGAAACACTTTTTTATAATACAAACCATTATTGCAATGGATTGAAAAAACCTGGGTTTGGAATACGAAAATAAATAAAACTTCTCTACCATGTACACTATGGAATCCATTCTTATTTTTGTTTAACTTTTTTAATATTGTCTAAAACTACCATTAAAATAAATTTTTTATTCAACCAACATTACTACAACAGGTGGAAATAACAATGTTTGAAAGTAAAAACAAAATATTAAATTTTAAAAGATATTTACTATCAAATCCACTTTAATTTATAGTATGAATCCTAAAATTTATTGAAAACTTTGGTTGAAACAATTTTCGATGAAACAAATAATTATTGTAAAAACAGGAGTTGAAATAAAAAAAAATTCAAAACTTTCTTGGTATCAAATTCGTTTGAATTAATAATAAACCGTCTTATTAATATCTTAAACCTTGGTTCAAAACAAATTTTTATACAAACAAGTTATTAGTGCACAGGATAAAAAATAAAGTTTGAAGGTCAAATATATTGAATAATTACCCTAGTTTGCATAATATAAAATTTTTTCTTAGCTATTCAAAGCCAGATGCATTAAGTTAAAAAAAAATTCATAGTATTTTCGCTGCATGGAAAATGTGAAAATGTGTAATTGATCATTTTGTAAATTTGGAGAACATAAATATGTTATGTACATTAAGTTCTTAAAAAGTTCCAGAATTTTAATAGTAGAAGTATCCAAAATATTTCCAGAAGAAATAGGTACTATGATATCTACCTATGCCTGCAGGCTACACCAAAAGGGACTTTTTTTATTTACAAGCTGTGGCAGTTGGTTTAACTTTCTAAATCTCTCCTACATTGAACTTATTTAGCGTATGTTATGCAGAATGTGCTGATTGAACGCACACTCAAGCACTCAAAGTTGTATCTATGGAATTTTCTCAATGCAGCAAAATATTTTAGGGTCATCGACTTTGACCTCGTCTTCGGCGAAGACTTGGATCATCGTCTCTGACTCTGAATCAGATTGAACCACTCGTTGCTCGCACACCAATGACAATGACGGACACCGGCACAAGGTGGTGCCTCCGCAAGCGACGGACTACCTCTCCCAGGCCGTAGTTGGCCGTGATGACCACCTGGCGCGGGTTCCCGGAGACGGGGTGGGCGGTGAACATCACTCCCGCACACCGCGGGGTCACCATCTGCTGAACGACCACGCCCATGAGGCCGGCGCCCACCGGCTGGCCGTGCTGCCTGCGACACACACGGCACGTTGCGCGCTGCTGCGGCCGAGCGAGCCCTTCCGGTGTGACCGCACTGGTTCCATTTGTGATCCAATTACATTTTTTGTAACAGAAGGTTTGGGTGTTATTGATTTAAATACTAACTCCCCCAAAGCAGTGTTATAATTTACATGCTGCTTTTATATGATAAAAAAAAAATCTTTAATAAATCGGTCTAAAACCGAGATACAACCAGAACAATAAAAATAAATTAGCAAGCATTTGGGGTTTCAAAGTTATTCAATGAAAGATGTAGAATTAAAAAAAAATTAAATTGATTTTTTTTTATGCATGCCCTTCGGTACAATTGTTTGTCTGGACAAGACATTAATTGAATTTCAAACATTTAAAGAATATACTTTTTTTATGATATGAACTAAGTTTTGGTTAAATGCTACTTAATTCCATGATATAACGTTCATGCTGTGTTTTGACATGCTTTTCAGCGTTCTTTAGGTTTTATTGCAATTCACCATAAAACCGAAGTTATGTTCGTAATGCCTTTTACAGTTCGAAGGTAGCAGAACATCACGACTCCTGTCTACCGAGAATAACATTTTTCAACCTCAGAAAGTCTTCACCAGGTCAGGAATTCAACCAAAGCCCTCTGACTCGTGAACTAAATTGTCGTAATTATTTTTAAAAAAATTTTTTTAAGGGGCAAAAACTTCCTAAAAACAACAGCATGCATGCAAGCTAGCATTTCGAGTCACAATTGCAGCTACATTTGTGTTTTTGCACCCAATTTAATGGAACACTGTCAACTGCATGGAGGTCAAAATGCTTCTAGGCTAATCTTACCAACTTTTTAAAACAAATCCCTTAATATAACTGGGAAAAATTCAACTCAAAAATAGCTTGCTAAACCACTTGCTATTACATTTATAGTTTAGATTATATATATGCATATTTTTCTGCAGACACTGAAGATCCTTGTTTCAGGCAATAATTTGATCTTTTAAAATTTTTGAAGTGAAACTTCTAATGCGACTTCCAACAAGGTTGCGTTAAACGTTTAACGCCAACAAGGTTGCGTTAAACGTTTAACGCTACCATGGAGGTTAAAAAAATTACCTCTCTCTCTCTCTCTCTCTCTGCCGTTATTTCCATTACAATATACTTACGAGTCGAGGTTGGAATTGCCAAAGAAGTTTCACTTCTATCACACGTACTGAGTTACACGGGCTCTTTTTTTTGTCTTTAATAATTTATATTTATTTTAAAAATTTGCTTTCCAAATGAATGTACTTTAACTCTGCAGTCACATTTAGTAATAGGTAGAGACCGGAAAAATTAGCGAATTCATTTCGCGATAGGCTAAAATACAAATCGTTATACCTCAGTGCTGCTTCTGGTATTGGCTCACAACTCACCTGGATGACTCTGGGCCGATGAGAAACGCCCGACCAAAGCTTTATAAGAATCACAGGCTGCTACGTTGGGACGTCTCACAAGACAGCAGCCAATGAGTGGGTGGCATTTGACCGAGTGTACATAGAACTATGGAGTTCATCCTTCAGGTCATTGAACCCGCAAATTTTTCCGGTCCCTAGTAATAGGTAATAATATAATTTAAACAATACAACACTGTTTGAGCATGTCTCGGTGGCGAGCCGAGGGAACCCACCTCCTGTACTGCACGGACCGGAAGGAGAAGCAGGAGGCCCAGCAGCGCTGCACGGCGCGCATCACCCCCCCCTGCCCCCGCACGCCCAGCAGCGTCGCGTTCTGCCCGGCCGCGGACGTCTCCTCCGAGTCCTCCCCCACGGCCGAGGAGCGCACCGCGCACGGGCGCGCCAGGTCCACGCCGCAGGAAGTGCCCAGCACGGCTTCCCTCACCGGCGCGCACACCTCCGTCCGCTCGAACTCCGCCACCGTCCTGACAACACCGGCGGCGTCCCACACTCATCAACGTGTTGGACGGTTCATGTTTTGCCTACCCTACACTTAAACTAATTTGAAAAAAAAATTACATGTGTGCACTCTAAGCATGCATGCTCCATTCTAGATCAGTTTTCATTTAAATTTTCAAACATTATCTTTAGTGGTTATCCCATGATTGGTATGTCAAACTGCCACTGTTAGCAGTTAATTTACCTACACATGTAAACTTCAGTAACTACAATCACATACAGTAATCTGCAAATTAATGACCATTTGTAGACCCATACATAACAGATAGAAAATATGTATTAAGGCCATCATAATTGTTTGCTTGCCTGTGAACAAACAAAAGCAGTGGCATAAAAAGAACACTTTTCGCAAGACCAGAATTCCAAAATGTCGGGCTTTCACGTTTGGCCCCATTTTGACGTCAGGCCTACTGCAGCAACAACTAATCCAGTCTTGACAAAAATAAGTAATGCTGCAAGCTGAGGGGCTTCCTTGATAATGCATTTCAGCGGCGCGGGCTCGGAACTAGCACGAGGAGTAACCTTTCACACTGTGTCTTCAGGTCGCCGTGCGTCCTGCCCGTGCTGATGTCCTCCAGAGCGGACACGGCTTCCTGCAGGCTGCTGTTCTCGCGCAGCTGTCGCTGGAAGGCTGCCACCGTGAGGCACAAGCCGGGAGGAACCACCACCTGCAACACCAGCCCCTGTCTCTGCCGTCTCCACCGCACTAACTCCACACTGTAGCCGTTCACAAGTTGGTCAGCCCACCTGTTCTGACCGTGATAAGAATATAAGGCATTACAATCAATCCAGTATTCATATAAACTGATGAGCACGTGAAAAGTAAGGGCAGCAAAATTCCAAACTCAGAATATGTACGGATCATAGCAAATTTGCTGCAGAATATCTATAGGTCATAATAAATTTGATGATACTTGTATCGAAGACATATATATAGATAAATAGTTGAAAAATACAAATATTAAACCGGTTTTTCCATATTGTATAAATATTTAAGACATCAAACTCAAATTTGTGGGAGATGAAAACAACTCTCCCGGCCACTGAAAGGCAACCTACACAAACTGCAGTTGGGTAGTGATGGTTCGCATGCACTACGATGGCAATGCAGACAAATCAAAACTGTGCTGGGCCGTGGGATGAATTGTGAATGCATTGAAAGACATGTTTCTCTTTGCCAGTCCCACCAGTGGCACATTGCCCTTCAAGGTGCAAGCCAACCATCAGAACATCGGTCACACACGTCAGTTGCAGGATGGTGCCTGCTGCCGTACTCCAGTCAGAACTGAGGCTGGAGACTAATGCAATGGGGAAGATTTATTTACTGCATTACGTTGGACAACGACCACTGCTAGTTTACACTGTACGCCATCAAGAAAACTGAGCCGGCTCCGGGGTCGCCAAGGGAAGACATCTACGGCGCGCCGAAAATGCTTTAGAGATCCGCCTCGACTGAGATGTTTCCCCTCCTTATTTCCTCGTTTCCCTCCTTGTTCCCCCTTCCCCTTGTGCAGTGTCTTGGTTGCGTGTCAACGTTTCCCCTCCGCGCCTGCGCTGTTAGTTCGCCGAGCTGTGAACATGAAACTTGAGAGGTATGGGGGGCTTCTTGAGCGAGCAGGGAACAGACCAACATGTGGAGGTAGCAGCAGGGGATCCCTTCTGGACAGTGGTCACGAGGATGGCGTGCCAAGTCATGTTCATGACAAAATATCATTCAAAGAGTTTAATATTGCACATACTTTAAAGAACTGTCACACTACCATATCTTGTCAGTCGTACGTTCATGACAAAGTATCGTTTAATGTTGCACATACTTTAAAGAACCGTCACACTGCGATATCACAGTTCATGAGTGAAGCTGCGCTGACCTGGCGATCCTGCAGGGCGGAGAGCAGCGCGAGGGACGCCGCCTTGCCCCCGACGCAGCTGCTGTCGCGACACGCCTCCTCCCCGAGGGACACCACCAGGGGGCAGTCCGCAGCGGAGGACTCCACCAGGAGCGGCGCTCGGGCGGGCGGGACCACGGGACAGCTGCCATCGTACCTGGCACAGGACCACCCCCCCGCAGTAGAGCCCTCCGGGTCCCCAGCCTGTGCGACTGTATCATCTGATACTGTAGGCATTACAGAACCAGCATAACAAATGAGACAAGTGAAATGACATCCATATTTCAATTTACGACCAAAATAAATTGTGCCAGCCAGGCACGTAACTAGATTAGTTTCCACTCGGGGGCAAGAACTCATTTCAATGCCCCCCCCCCCCCCCCCCCCCCCCATTTTTTTTAAACCAACCAAACCAAAACTTTTCCAGGCAACACCTCATATTCTCACCACATATCACTCCCACTAATCCTAATATTTTTGATTCAACTTGGATAGATTTATTTGCAGTATTTAATTTTTAATACATCACAAGTTGGATAGTACTCAAAAAATACCAGTTTTCTTTTTTAAATATTTGATGCTATACATGTATTTTTTTTTAAATACAAATAATTCAGTTTGTCTGCCCACCACCATTTTTTTTTCTTTTTTTAGTTTTAACACACATATTTAAGTAAATATATACAGTAAAAATTACTCTGCCAGTTTAGCGCCACCCCATGAATGAATTTCCTGGGGCAAACACGCCCCCCGTCTGCCCCCTTCTGATTACAATGTTCTTTGTGCCGCAGAGTTTGGACAGTTTCATTAGCACGCTGGCAGGAACACAAGCTGCTTCAGGCAGAGTCGGCGACGCGGATGGGCACGCTCACCGGTAGCAGCACTGCAGGAGCCCCGTCCCGCGACGGCCCCCCGAGCTCCACCGCGAGGGAGCCAACGTCGTCGCAAGCGCCCAGGGCCAGCCGTCGAACAGCGTGGCGCGGTCGCCTGCCGGGACCTGCAGCTTTGCCTCGTAGCTCCTGCCCCCGGCTGCCACGCACACACCCGGAGCCCGTCGCTGGCTTACCGTCACAAGCACACACGCATCTCCGAGTTTCAAACAGATGACATGCTTCCGTTGAAATTTTTAATGGTACTTTTCCAGTAAAACCCACTCATTTTAATGTAGTATTTACGAACTGTTTCGCCTTATAACTTGAACACAGAATGTGCTAACCTAAACAGAGAACATTTTCAAAGAGTCGGGAATGTTTTGATTTAATGGTTCCACTGGGGGAAAAAAAAATCTGCCAAACACGGGGACCACAAAATTGAGTTAATCACTGCTTAGATTCAAGTACATACTACCATTCTCTGTCTTCCCACCTCGTTGATTCTATAGTAATGCAGCTAGTAGTTCACAGCTTAGGGATTGTCCATTAATCACGTGAGGCTCTAAAAGGGGGGGGGGGGGGGGGGGGGGTGTCGGAAAAAATCACGAAATATCACAAGGGGGGTGGGAGGGTGTAGAGATATCACGTGTATTTATTTTTTCGCGCGATTTCTACTAAACCGAAAAGCGACGCGTGACCTTGACTCGCAGTAGCCAGGCAACAATATCCCCGCCCGCCGCAACATGAACCACCCGGCTCGGCTTGCCAGTCGCCAGTAAGACTGTGATTTTGGCGTCGAATACATGCGTAAATCACATATAAGCCTTTCCTTTATTATTTTTATGCCAGTGAGAATAAACCTGCTACCTTAATGTGTGGCTGGACATTTTTATCACTGTGCTTAACTTTCCAGAATTAAATTAGATCATACCTATATTTAAAGATAATATTCTTCAATTTTTAAAAAAATATTTTGTACCAAAAAAAATACACGTGATTTATTGGGGGGGGGGGGGAGGGGGGGGGGGGTTAGTCTAAAACCTCACCACAAATCACTAGAGGGGCGGGGGGGTTAAAAATTTGCTAAAAAAACATCACGTGATTAATGGACGACCCCTTACAGGCCCTTCTTAGCCTCATGCCTAAGTAGCACCATCAACATTATAAGGTGTATCTCATAACTATGTGACTACTGACAGCATGACTGTGTTCACATTTCATGACTTTTCAGCTGTGATGAACATGAAACAAACTAAAGCAATTATAGTAAACTACGTACAAATTAAACTTCCAACAATTCTCTAATCCAACAATTCTCTAATCACTAGAACCAATTCTTTCTGATTTCTTGATAACTTGATTGAAAACACATTGGAAATTTTTAAGTTTTACTTATCTGAATGGAGCTGGAGACTGGTTATTTAATCAGTTTTTAAATTTTGAACCGACAAGAAGTTAGGGTTGAAATGGATAATGATTTGTAATAATTAGATAAATGCAGTGCCACAGATAGAAAAAAAATAAAGTATCTCTGCTTGTGGCCTTTTGAGTACTTTGATGCCTCAGCAGTTTTTAATGTCAGCAAATATTTGTTACCGCATCTTTCCTAACACATCAGAAAAGACATATATTTTAACATGTATGTACCAGAGAATTTGATGCGTGTCTCTTCAGGAATGTTGTTGTACTCTTCTCCAAAATCTGGCAAGGAGAAGTTGCAAGAATCAATAAGGAACTGCTTCCCTTTGTTGTCGAGTACGTGGCCCATCAGGACACTGACAACAAATAGGTACAAATAAAATAATTACAGCCTACGAGAAACATACTTTATTCATACTACATATCGAGTTTAACAGTGAATAAAACAGGAGGAAACAACTCTGATACCGGTACATACAATACAAATTACTCAAGTGTACTGGGATCCAGAGCTCCCAATACCCACCACACTCGCTCGGCGATCAGACAACAGACACACAGGGAGAAAGTACAAAATTAATTGGTGAACCAAAACTTACTAAAAACCAAGATACCTGAGGAGACCAAAGAACATACATTTTATTGCACATAAAAAATATTCATTAACAACATGGCGAAAACACAGATGGACAATGAGAAACATGAACATGGACTCAAGGGGCAAGTAGGTAATATTAACAAAATGTTTACATTTTAAAATTAAAATTATTGAGTTTTAGAGTCAATGGAATACTTTTACAAGCATGAAACGTGACATCGAAACTGCAATAAGCTTAAATTTGACCAAACAGACGTGGCTGTGATATAAATCATAAAATACTAAAATATGTAAATATACCTAAGAACAGTAAAAAGAAATTAATAATTTAATGCTGCCTGTATTCAGAGAGAGAATACGTTAAACTAGACTGAACGTTTGTCTCCACAAAACAATGATGCATGGAACCTACTTTAATGGGAATTGTCGCATTAATTGCTTGAAACCATTCTCAACAGAGAACAAGGGGCTCAATGTCCTTAAGGAAGAAAATGTAATTGTGGCACCAGGAGGTACTCCGAGGGTAATCACGGCAAATCAGAACCATTACAGACAACAAACCAGAGTCAGCCCATGGCTGATGGTGATAGCAGAAACACATTATTCTGAAACTTCACACCAGGAGGCCTCTGCATTAAGGATATGGTCACGTCACACCAACACAGTGAGATTTAGAAGTTATCGAATGCCAAGACTCACCTCAGAGGCTCTTGCTGGGACATACACTGAACTAAAATATGTAAGTGTCAAACAATCAACGCCAAGCTCAGGCTTTAGAGATGTTTGCTTATATACTCTAACTAACCTTATTGCCTTCTTGCACATCACAACAAACCAAGGGAGCAGTAGAAGGGGGAAATACAGGGGAGGGGAAACGAGGCAAGGCTGAGTGGGAAATATGATGGTGGGAAGGGGGGGAGGGGGGTTATCACGACCGACATCTTCAAAAGGCGTTCAACATCAATTTCAAATCAGCACAACATCTATATCTTTATTGCAGCAATAACTTCTGTGAACGTGGCACATACTTTCATACTTTTTTTTTCCTTTTTTTTTTTTTCAAGCAACACACATTATGTTCATATTCTGCTCTAAATTTAACATAAAAATTGGTAGCTTTAAATTTACACAGCAGAGCGGTTAGAAGTGTACATGAATAAATTAAAAAAAGGGAGATGTCTGTAAAGTCGGTTTACGGACAATAATTTTACGTGACGTCATGAGAAAACATTGATGATAAATTGCATACTTTTTAATTTTCAAATATTATTATTTACAGTTTTTACAAATTTCATTTAAATAACTTGTTTAAATATAATCACGATCAATTAGTTAAGAAGCCCGCCTTAACCTGTTTGTGATATTCAAGAAGATTTTCTCGCACGGTGGTTGGCGGGTTCTTGCACGCTCGGCTCAGGCAGTATGTGTAAAGGAACAGGAAATGCTACTGCGAGGACACGGTGCTGTACTCACTGGGACAGGCCGGAGCGGTAGCTGTGCGCGGAGAGGGACACCATGAGCCCGTCATCCTGCACCACCACCAGGCCGACCGCGCGGCGCAGGGCGGGCGGGGGGTCGGGTCCCCACCGCCTCTGGCGCAGCCCCCGCAGGTACAGAAGCTGCTCCGGCCGGCCGGCCACGCTCACGGCCCCCTGCAGCGCGCCCCACTGGTCGTAGCCCGCTCCCAGCTCCCGCCTGCCGCAAGGGAACACCCGTGTCATCAGCACTAGCCGTGGTGCACACTTACACCCGCCCCCAGCTCCCGCCCGCCGCAAGGGAACACCCGTGTCATCAGCACTAGCCGTGGTACACACTTGCACCCGCCCCCAGCTCCCGCCCGCCGCAAGGGAACACCCGTGTCATCAGCACTAGCCGTGGTACACACTTGCACCCGCCCCCAGCTCCCGCAAGGGAACACCCGTGTCATCAGGCCTAGCCATGGTACACACTTACACCCGCCCCCAGCACCCGCCCGCCGCAAGGGAGCACTAGCTGTGGTACACACCTACACACGCCCCCAGCTCCCGCCTGCCGCAAGGGAACACCCGTGTCATCAGCACTAGCCGTGGTACACACTTGCACCCGCCCCCAGCTCCCGCAAGGGAACACCCGTGTCATCAGCACTAGCCGTGGTGCACACTTACACCCGCCCCCAGCTCCCGCCTGCCGCAAGGGAACACCCGTGTCATCAGCACTAGCCGTGGTACACACTTGCACCCGCCCCCAGCTCCCGCCTGCCGCAAGGGAACACCCGTGTCATCAGCACTAGCCGTGGTGCACACTGACACCCGCCCCCAACTCCCGCCTGTCACAAGGGGACAATCGTGGTACACACAGTGATGAGTCAGATCCCCATTTTCTCACATCCAAATCTCGAATTTCTATCACCAGAGAGTACATTGAATATATCCTTTTGAATCCGAATGTAAGTGTCAAGTGTCAAAAATAAAATAATAAAATAATGCACAATAACCGGTGTTCAAACATTCTACCATTTAAGTAGTTATTCGCAATAACGATCAGCGTAGATTTGTGCTCCCTTTTGGCAAAAATTCAACAAGAAGAAGTACTTTTCAATCCAAAAACACGCTTGCCATGACTTTCTTGTCAGAGATTGCCTAAGGAAATTTTCGGACGCGTGGTGAAATGGGGAGGTGCTATGACATTGACTGCCTTTTGGACTTTGGAGTGTGATGGTAAGCCCATGTTTCGTTACTTGTAATTATTGGATTCAAAAATTTCCATCCTTCACTTTCAAAATGGTCCCAAAAATTCTAAGCACTATCCACAAGTTTTTCCTTGTGAACATCTGTCAACATTTTCGGCACCAAACGAGCGCACACCTTCTTATACCCCAATTTGTCCAAAATGGTTTCGATCGTTGATTTTCTCACTTCTGGAATTGAAATTGCAAGATCCAGGACTGTTCGATGAGGGGGAGCGCAACACGGGGCGACGCACTCACGCCATGTTCCTCCAGCTGCCGTCCTTCCAGCGCTCGCGGGCCACAGCGTCGCTCAGCAGCCCCGCGCTGCAGCTCTCGTCGCACGGCACGGCATGGCTGCACGCCGTCCACCTGCCCACACACGCCTCGCTGCACCCTCTCTCTCTCCCTCTCTCTGACGCCCTGCGCGGCACAGGTCACAGCTTCCGCTGTTGAGTGCGTGTCTTATTTCACGTACTGCACTCAAACAAATAATACAGTTGTTCAAGGTTCAATGGCCACACAAAGGAGATTAAAAAATTTATTTGATTGTGTTAATTTTTTTAAGTTACAATAGTGAAAAATTATTTGGCAAAATACAGAAACTAAAATATAATCATATACATAGTGTGTGTATGATAAAGAAGTTACGATAAGAATATATACATATAAAATTATGTAATCAGAACATATATACGATATACCATTCCATTTTCAGTCAGAAGATATTGTATGATTATTTTTTTTTATATTCTTATTATATTTCACACTTCTTGAAGCCTAAAAAAATTTGTCAGCCCATCTTATGTCCCCACCAACCACTGGCGGATACAGAAAATGATAAAAAGGGGGAGGGGGTACAGCGGCATGGCTCCCTCGCCCTTGAAAATTTTTAAATTTTTTTTTCAATTTCTTATCATAGATTACCAAACATACTTAAGTATTATTTTACTGCAGTGCTAAAGATAACAGGACATTTTTGAATCCCAGCTAAAATGTACTATATATTTTAATTGTAAATGTACTAAAATTGTATTAGAAAATATAATTTGGCCCTCCCCTCACCCCGCCCTCGCCTGCGACCCAACGCCCGGGGCAGAACACTCTCTCCTCCACCTCCACCCCTCCACCACCAGATCCATCCCTGACCCTAACTCTTGCCTGGAGGGATTTATAAATTAATAATGGGAGACCAAAGTCGTCAGAGCTGCCAGACTGGGATTCAAACCCAAATACTCGGACACGTGAATCCAGCGTCTTATCAACTTGGCTGCCTCGCTCCGTTAGATGCTTGGAGTAAGTTTTGAGGATGCACCAGATAACTAGAAAGCATGGATGGCTTTCTGCACACCACTTGTGATTAAGCACATGATCCCGAATGTATTTCAGTGTTTTCTTTTCTCGGGATTATTGATTATTGTGCAGTACAGCTTCGTAATATTCTGCATAATCAAACAGAATCAACAGGCAACCTATACACAATAAAAGAGTCCAGTTTCATAGACTTTTATGTTCAATGTTAATGTCTTTATACAACATAAAAATAACATCAAAAAAATCACAAAATACATTTTTAAAATAGTAGTAAACCTTACACAAAATATTCAATGAGTTTGATTATTACTATGAAAATTATCACAGAGGAGCAGAGTGAAGACAGAGATAATTAATATTGGGTAATGGCCTTACATTGGAAGCAATTCCTTAAATTGGACAAATTAAATATATATAAATATAAAGCCATAAGCTAACTTACATGAAGCTGAAACGAACATGTTCCAAATCTTCTTCTTGATCATCACTTTCACGATATTCATTAATGATTCCCCGCCTGAAAGTGAAAGTTTTAATACTATTCATTAAGCCATATTTCAGAATTTGCTTTATGAACTAAGACATAATAAAATAAACCATAGACTTAATCATTTATCAAAGTTTTTAAAATATGCTTAAACACAAATGCAAAGGATTGATTCTAAACAATCTCTCTCCAGACAGAAAAATTAAAAAATTAACTTCAAGTATTTGAGAATAATAATAATGGGTCGGTGGTTGTGATTGCTAACACATTGCGCTCATGTGGCAAGCATCACGGATGGATACCAACACCCCGGCATGACTAATTTATTAGCCATGAGCATGACCCATGAGTAAGTAAGTACTCAGGTAGTTCGAAGTTCACAATAATCTTGAAGTTTCCATCACCTTATGTCTGTGTGTGTGACCACATGACGAAAATGCTACCTTTACTTTTTTTACTAGAGTATTTTAATTGCTATTTAATTATTGAAAATATTGTATTCAATAGAAATTTAACATTTTTAGATAAAGGTAGCAGAAATAATAAAACTGGCACAAAACCAGTTTTGAGTGAAACAACAGTTCAGTAAATATTGCTTAAACAAATTATATTCAGTGTCTCACCTAGAATAAAATTAACCTAATTAATACAAAGACTAACACCAGTACAGTAAAAGAGCAGATGAACCCAGTCCCACACCACGATGTAATTACCATATTTTCTATTTATTAACTTTGAATGGTATACATATTACTCCAAAGATTTGTCATGAATTCCACTACTTGGGTAGCTGATCTAAAATGAAAAGCCTTAAAACTACCATTCTGCCGATGCTCTCCCATTGGAGCCGGACTGACGCTCCAGAGCTCCGGGCTGGGGTGGACGAGGCAACGAGTGATAGGCTAGCGGGCAGCAGTCGCCGCTGAGCCGTCCGCTTCGACAGCGAGACGTTTACTTGTGCAGTCACACGTAAGCTTCGGTGTGAAGTGACTGCGAGTTCGACCCCACGTAAAACAAGAGTACGGCTACGCGAGACAGAAAGTCGGAGCGAAGGTGCCGACGACTGGTGTCATGAGCTACCTGCTAGGAGAGAAACTGGTTTTAAATTTGGTGCCGGCAACATATACAGTGTTGAGGGTTGCTGTGTACTTTTTTGATTGTGCGACTTGGTGCCTTTTTGCACCATCCGTTGTACCTTGGGACAGTGCTGCGATCTTCGGACTAAACGGACAGTTACGCATCATCATGGCGTTGGTTCGAATGTTGATGTATGTGCTCGAACATACAGAATTTCAGCTAACTAGTTAACATTTCACTAAGAAGCACACAAAGTCACTTTTAGTAAATGTTAACAATTTAGTAAACATAATAAAATTCAAACATATGTTGCATAAGATTACGGAAAACTAAAGAACGTTTCTTGTTAGTTTTTTTTTTGTTAAAAGTCCATCTGATTTAAAGGTTGCCTGCAAGACTACGAAAGAAAGTTGCTGAATACCCACTTTGGGCACACCGTGTTATGTACATGTGACTTGAACTTGACGGCCCCACAGCGGGTTCCAAATGAACTGAGCCCAGGTGTGCTGGCGCGAGCCCGCCGGGAGCCGGAGCACTACCTCAGCATCCCGTTGAAGGTGATCCTCCACCTGAGCAGAGGCTGGCACATCTGCAGCTTGAGGCCCCTGGCGCTCCACGACCCGGTCTGGATGTTGTGCACCGTCGTGTTGGGGTGGTCTGGAACACATCCCGTCAGCTGCCGTCGAGACAGAGAGGGGCACCCACAATTCTACTGTGGGGTTTGAAAGATCTTACACTAAGAAATTGGGGACAGGGCCCGATAAGACTGCTGCACTCCGCGACACACACCTGCTGCACTCCGCGACACGGAAGCCAAGGACGTAACCTGATGTTTGGACCACCAGGTGATCCAAATAAGTTGCCTCGTGGCATTTTTAATGTAGTAAATAGCTATACTAAATCATTTGCAGCCTCGGAAATGTTTCAGAACATAGTTCCAAGAGATGAGCGAGGAACGGCATGATCCGAATTGGCGGGCAGGGATTCTCAGTTGCAAAACCCCAGGCTGACCTATTAAGGATTAAAACTATACTGTCATTGAGGGAAGTTATCAACGAAGCATGTTACCACCACTGACTTAAAATCAATTATTTAATTATTTAATGAAAAAAAAAAATGAAAAAAAAAAAAAACATGGTAGTTACAACTTCAGCGTTTTTTTTTTTTTTTTTTTAATTTTTAAAAAGAGTTCAACAACAGATTAGCAGTTTGAATGTTATGTGAGAAGGCTGCGAGAATCACAACACAGCAAGAGGTCAAACCAGGAGCAGTATGAAGCCATCCTGGTGAGACCAAGAGCCAGATGACTTGTATGGCTGCTGGAGTAAAGAAAGTACCTTATCTAATTATGCATAAAATGTAAGACTCCTGTAACAAGCTTTCCTGATAACATGTTTAAATTTAACAGCTTCCTTAAAAGATTCTTTTGAAAGTTTTGCTGTGAAACAGTGAATGGGTTAGTGCTCACAGGAACGTCGGCATTGAGGAGCCAAGGTCGATAGAGACAGTTCAAGGGTTGCATTACGAGAAGGATCATTGAAGGAATGTAAGGGTAGGAGAAAATTGAAAAAGCCAGAGAAAACCCACAGGGATAATGCCAATGTATGCCTAAAAAAAATATATTGTATTATAATGAGCTGCGAGATTTTCAGACCAGTCAGACTTCATAGGTGGTCCTGTCGATATCCAGAGTACGTACCTGATGCTCTGGCGTACTGAGACCAATTGACAGATTTGTAAGAAAGGCATAAAGCACGTATTGTACTACAATAATTATCATCAGATGAAATTTCTAACCCAAAAAAAAATCCAACGCTTGCTCCCACTTCCGTCCCCCTGGGGGTGGAGAACGAGCTAGTGTGAGGGGTGTTTCAGGAGTGTGCGTGCTAATGTGAGGGGTGTGTTTCAGGAGTGTGCGTGCTAATGTGAGGGGTGTTTCAGGAGTGTGCGTGCTAATGTGAGGGGTGTGTTTCAGGAGTGTGCGTGACCACCTGGCAGCTGGTAGATGGCTCCATCTCGCAGCTGCAGCTGCAGCCAGACCGTGGCCATGTGCTTCCTGCGTCGCCCGACCCTCACCACGAGCCAGTTCCCCTCCAGGTCGGCTCCCTGCACCGCCATGCTGTCCGCAAACTGCAACAACCCCCGCTCCTGCCACCCCTCCGTCCGCACTTTGACACGAGGCCCTGGGCGAGAGGGCCCCATCGTTCCCCTTCGACAGTCACCGTCTTGCAAACGCCAGCGGGCCGCATGCTTGCAGGACAATTCTCGTGCGTTTGGTCTGTCAATCTGTACTCGTATGCTACACGGGCAACTAGTTTTCCTAATCTAAAATATGTTTGTTTGCATCGCACACGATTACCAACTATTCCTGATGTATTGTGTAATACATGTCTTAAAAAAATACTTATTTCTAGTATTGTCAAGTATTCTAACAATATATAGTACACTAGCTGCAGTACCCGGCATTGCCCGGGCTGAACACAGGGTGATGTATTGTCCGCGAGTTAAAGCAAAATGGATAGCGCTGTATGACAGTGCAGTGGACATAGACACACAATAGCTGTTTGTATGTATATGACCTATAATTTTCTGTTTATTTTCTGTTTAACCATGCATGGTGATAGGTTGAGCGATTTAGAAGTTGATGCACTGCAGCGCCATCTAGTGGCGATTTAAAAAAAAAAATGGATAGCATAAAAAAACTTCTCTGTGAAAAAACACTTTGATGCGCCAATTTTTATGTCGATCTGTCAAACGGTGCCGGAGTTTATCAATGTTATACATACCAACACCCTATTTTATATACAAACACACACATATATACAAATATAGACATATGAACATATATAATGTACACTTAAATCTGGTCTACTTGATTTAATTAAATCAATCTGATCAGTTTTATGAAAATATTCTTCCTGACAGCTGTCTGGTTATATTTTTATTTTGACACAATAAAAAAAGTATCAAAATGAATGTTGTTTTTAAGATAACTTCAATTAATCAATTCTATTAACATAATCAAGTTATAAAATAACTATGTACTGTAAAATTTACAAATTACAATGAAATCTTATTTAAATTATATAACCTATTTCAAATTAATAACTGACATAAAAATTAATATGTATACAAATTAAAAAATTAACTAATTTAAATAAAATTAAAATTTGAAGTTAAATAAAATAACCAAATATAAACTAATCAAAAACAAAATTTTTGCCAATAATTTCTAAAAAAAATGGATTTAAATAATTTGAATTTAGAGCAATTAATAATAAATGCAGACAATACATTATGACCTCCATAAATTAAATTAAATACAATTTATTAAATTGATTCTAATGAATTGATTAAATTTCTTCTTCTTCTTCTTCTTCTGATTGCAATCTTTCGAACTGAAGGTTTGCAAATTCAGAGGTTAAATAATAGTCATAGAACGTAATAAATCGAAAATCGAGAGTTGAAAAGGAGAGAAAATTAATGTCATCGTCATCTACGTCCGAAAACTGAACTCCAAGTTCAATTATATTCTCAGAAATTAAAAACCTATGAATAAGGAAAAAAATATTAGATTATATATAACTTTTCATTTACAATGTAGTGATAATTATAAAAATTAATACTTGGTTAACTAAAATCTTCTTAATTTTTTCAAATACTCAAGACGCTGATTGAAATCAAATGCTGATGAGTTTACTGACAAACAAAGAATTGTGGTTATGTTGTTTACAATGCTTATTCAATTTCTATAACCAAATAATATTTCTGTCAACATCAGCAATCTAAATTGAACCCGTATAGAATACTACATATTAATTTTATTATTCATTATAGCCCAAACTGTAATTAATATATATATATATTTTTACTTTCATTATAACGTCCCCGCAATCCCCTTTGTGGGTGGAATTTCGTAAAATTCGTTCTCATTTAAACTCATGATGACAACAATAATAAATTTGCCAAATTTAAGATCTGTAGGAGTTAAAGATTAAACATTTAATTTTTTATTTTGAATGCCCCCGCTCTGCCCTTTGTGGGTGGAATTTCATAAAATTCGTTCTTGCTAAATTTTAACATGCCAAAAAGAATATTCTGGCCACGTCTTATACCGATAAGAGTTAAAGTTTGAAAATGAGAAATTTATTTAATTAATGCCCCTGCAACCCCCCTTGCGGGTGGAATTTCATAAAATCCGTTCTTAGCTGACCTCTACTCGGCGAAAGGAATGTTCCTACCAAATTTCAAGTCTCTAGGCCTTATGGTTCCAGAGATATCGTGATGAGTCAGTACATAGGTGGAAATCTCTTATATACAATATATATAAATTATTATGTAGGAGTAAAAAAATTAAAAAAAAAATCATGGTGAAATTTATGGCAGGAAAATTATTCAATGCAAAGTGTGTTAGTCCTAGTTTATAACTATGCCAGTACATAAAAAATAAAAATAAATATTCCTTTAATCCATAAATACACATTTTTTTTTTTAAAAAAATATACATTATGTCTTTAAGTGAAAAATTTTGACTCCTTTCAGAAATTCCTTGGAAGAGGTTTATTGTTTACGATGACAGGATGAACTATAAACCAGCCAGAGTTGTTGAAACTAACTGATGTGCGAACAAGTGACGTGTACGGCGGGGCTTACGTCCTCCCCAGCGAGTTTCCTGGGGCGCTCGGCCCGCTCGTCCCGGGAAGCGCCGGCGGGCGCCGTGCCGCAGCAGCCGGCCGTGTGGCCGGAGTAGCCGTGTCCCAGCCGCTGGCGCGCCCACCAGCGCTTGAGGCGGTGGTTCCAGCCGGGCGCGGAGTAGCGTCCCCGCGCCACCAGCAGCCACGCCACCGCCGGGATCACGGCCGCCGCCGCGCCCAGCATGCACGCCAGCGCGCAGTCCGCCAGCAGCCTCAGCATGTCGCGCAGCGCTGCAACCGGCCGCGCAACCTCGTGGCTTCACTTCCGTGCTATCTGCAACCATCCTCGCACTTGGATGTCTCCGATAAACTTGCAATACTGCTGACGCAAGCAGGACTTTAAAATGAAGTGAAAACAGAACATAATACACTTACCATACATAACCAAGATACTACTACATAAAATGTTTCTTGGTGTTATGGATTCACTGTTCATCGAGGCAAGCCTCCTAGTTACAGCAACTACCTATAAGGCTGCACCCATGGGCGTCTCTGGCACATAAAGTTTAGGGGGGACATAAAATAAATTTATTTATTTAAATGCTAGTACATACGTTGAGTTAAATATAAAAAGTATTTTTTTTTTTCCTTCAAAATATGCTTTGTATGTAATTATTTAACGCCTGATCTACTACTGTATGTCATCACTGTAAATACACGTATTTTATAAACATGAAAATAGTATAAGTAAAACTACTGGATGTACTTGAAATATTGGGTTGGGGGGGGGGCATGTCCCCCACGTCCCTCCCGCCAGAGACGCCCGTGGCTATACCCAGTGATAATGCCACCACAGCGCCCACGGGAGAGAAGGGGGTTGTCTTTCCGTCTCGTTTCTCCTAACTCAGCTCATTTCCCTTAACACAGTTTCCTAATCCATACCACTTCTTCTGGATGTAGTGCAAGTAATTGCGTGTCGTGAAAATAGTCTGGCCCGGATAGTGGTTTGGATCCCTGGTCAATGTCAAACAATCACAGTAGAGAATACCAGGTAGGATTATTGGCCATTGCTACATATTTTTATCACCTATGAGCAGTTATCAGCAGTGATTGCTTTTTATCAAAATATGATTGGAAATTTTTTTTTTTTGGAAAGTGTTAATACTTTTTGGTTGTTCATTTCTGCTTTAGTAATGACTTGATGTGATGGAAAAAATTTAATTGAATTTATTTAAAATATATATTTTTTTACTCAGTGGTTGTCTTAGAAAATTTCAGTTAAAATTTATAAAACAAAGGTGCAACACCAAGATTTGTTTGTGTGATTACTGTGTATAATCAAACACATGGTAGTTTTTTTTAATACTTAATTAATTTTTAACTTTGTAAACATTATGGCTTATACAAATTTACAAATAGATACCAATATCAATTTCTTCTGAACCATCAAATCCAAGTTCAGTGAAAAGTTTTTAGTTCAGCTCGGTATGCTTGATTGGCACTTTTTATGGATTATCAAATGTTAATATAGGTAGTTTTACAGAGAATACAAAAAAAAAAAATTAATTTGGAGTAGAATGTTGTATAAAATTTTTTTTTGATAAGCTTCTCTATAGAAAGAAAAAAAAAATGTTGGTCATCTTCAAAAAATTATTACAAAAATGTACCCACAGAATGTGAAAAGTAACCCGCTAGAAAACAGGAAGCAGTGGGTCGACACGCACACAGACAATGAGGATTGACCCTGAGCTGAGCCCAGCAGCACAGAAATGGGACTTGGGGTCAAAGGTCAACCACCAGAATCCACCTGGAAAAATCTGAATGCGAGCGCTTGATTGGTGCCTGATTGCATTCTGTGCAGAACCATAGCGCCGGATTGAAGACCTTTTAGTGGAGTACATTCTGGTTTCTGTAACTCAGGGACGTAGCCGGGGGGTTATCCATGGGGTACGGACCCTCCCCCCCCCCCTTTTTTTCCAGGATTTAAAAAAAAAAGCGAAGACAGAATAATACAATTTACAACAACTTAGCCACATACGTTTACAGAGGGATTATTTTGGGAAAACTATAATGCAATAATGTATATCCTCCCCACTACGGTCAGACATGCCTTGTACACAAAAGGCACAGGAAATGTATTAGCACGTAGTCTATATTTAATGCTGATTTGCACATTTTCACTGTAAGCATTTCTTTCATACAAACTTGAGACGTGTGTTTTATGTATTTAATAACGTTAATATATGTATTTATTACTTGTTTTAACAAAATCATCAAAACGTTTGACGTAAGCACCAAATTAAAACTAATCAAATAAAAACCATAATATGAAATGTTCAATTTTCTTTTGTTAAAGCAAAATCATTACGTAAATTTCTATGTGTAAATGCTGTATCTCTGATATTTTGGTGTGATAGTAAATTTTCTTTTAAATTTCAATTACAATGAACACTTACTTGTAAAAGTGATAGAATGGCTATGCTGGACCCCCTCCTTGCTACGCCACTGTGTAACTTGATTTACCCAAGCGATCGTGGAGAAAGATTTCCAAGACATAGCTCAGCAATCTCATTTACTATTACATGTGAAAACTACGCCCATCGCAGTAAGTGGCTTACCAAATTCAAGCAGTGCTTCTGAGGTGAGCTTCAAGGAACAACCAAACACTCGCTAACTGATAAGTTACAAGCCAGACTGATAGTGGCTCAGACAGGTGTTCACAGATAAGCAAAGACAAAATTTTGATAAGGATGAAACCAACTGCAAAAACATGCAGATAACTGTTAACACGTTTTGTACCCTCACATGAAAGTTTTTAAAAACCCCTTAACTTCATCACCTTCATCAACATCAATAGGCAGAAAACTATTTATATCACAAAATTACTCAAGAAAATAATGATATTAAATACATAGTACCTGAACGTACCAAAAATTTTTTTTTGCTTAACTCAAACATATTTCAAATAAGCACCTATTGTCCAGAATTATCTCATTTCCAACCTCAATCATATTGTCTATATGAAAATTCTAGCCCTAAGATTTAATTTAATCAACAATTAAGTTTACTTTATAAGTTCAAAGTATGACAGAAAAACACAATTTTTTAGTTTGGTGGGATACAAAACATGAAAATCTAATTCAACACTGCACCTTAAATAAAAAGAGATTTAACCGCACTTTCAACATTTAGTTCTCACCTGTGTTTCCCGCTGGAGAGCAAGTTACCCACAGAAAATAATTTCACAGTTAAGAAATATTACTTAACACAATTAAGTCTAAACTAAAGACAGCACTACTTGCAAAAACTTATTTCATTGCAAGACACTGGTACTGACTCAAACTGTCATGCATATTTTCTTTATCCACAAGTGGAAAATACAAGTTAAAAAGAGATACTTCTCCTTTGATTTTTTTTTTTTTAATTCACAACTAGTGCATAAGAAATGTACAAACACTTAATGACATCATTATAATTATCTGTGTTTGCAGGCATCACTGACCTTGAGTTTTTTTTTAGATCACGAGGACAAGATTACTTGCACGTTAGCACTTACCAGTGGCACACACCATCACAGCTGTTGAGACACAGCCTCAAAGTAAGTGTACAGCACTCAAACAAAGCCTCTTGACGTCTGAAGGTACGATGCATTTGCAACAAACTTCCTCGTGTGTTTCCGAAAGCACACAACCGGGCAATCCTCTGCTCAAGCGGGGTCTGAATTACCTATGAAACAAGCAGCAAAGTGCTTCAATGAGCGGGAAATAATGCCATTTCCCACGACTCTTGCAGCAGGCAGAGTCACGTGCGGTGCACACGGTAATGGCAGGCGGGAGGATGTGGCAGGAGCTGCCTGACCTGCCAGGCAGACAGCAGCAACAGCTCCACTGCTTCACTTAGTGCAGCCTAGCAGCCTAGCGTCTCCAACCGTCTCCACAAACTAACAACATGGTCAGACCACGTCAGAACTTGCCAGACTAACGATTACAGAAAATATTAATGATTTTTTTTTATGTCAACTTAATTTCACTTTTTTTCATAGACAATTTTGTTGTATAATACGTAGTTTTATTTTTATTTAAGTGCAATTAAGTTAAAAACAATAGTGATACAAGTTTAATTTTTTTTTTCAATAAAATACATAGTATGTATTTATTTTTTCCTTCATATTAACAGCACACACATGTTTTTTTTCTAAGTAGGTACAAGAGTTGATAATGTAAACTATAGGTGTATTATGACAGCCATTGTAATTATGGATGTTTAAGTATTAAATATTGGTGATAAAAGTTAATTTCTTAAATTCTGGTTGTATTCACTATTCCATTCAACTTCTTTGTATTGATAGGTGCATTTCAATGTTATAACCGTTTTATTCTAACTCACCATACATGTTATGATAACACAGACTTAGGACATGGATACATGGAACGCCGAACTACTTCAGGTGAACAGGTTTAAATAATCATTTTTACAAACATGAAAATGTACTGTTACACAGCATTTGGTGTAGAGTATGTTCAACTCCAAAACTGGTAAAATTCAACGAATATATTTTCATAAAAAAAAAAAACTGAAAATAGTGTTTAAATTTTTGTAAAATTATATAGGTGTATTTACTCCGTGTAAATAAAAGGAAAGTTGACAGATAACTTTGTATGTCTTCGGATTAATGTGTTGTTGTGGATTATACTTATTTGAGCAAGAATAGCTCTGTTAAGATATTACCATCAGCATTAATTTGAGAACAAAAAAATAAAATTATTTGTTGCAGTTGGTAAAATATTACACAAACTTGTGCCAGAAACACTCTCCATCTTGCACTTTTCGCAAATGACTGTATATACTCTCAACACTCAACAACCAATCAGAAGCATGTGTAGAAGAGACGTCGTTCTGAACTACTTTGGCAACCTGTTTAGGTTGAATAAGAAATAACCTCACACTAAGACTAAACATGTGTCAGACTGTGTGTAATTGTACGCAATAGTTGAACATGTACACCTGAAGTAGTTCAGAGTGAGTAGTGTGAGCGTGCCCTCCTAAAGGGCCTGCTAAACTCACACCTGCAGTCCGGGTCGAAGGTCACATGAGAGCGAGCCAATCAGAGGTGTGGGCTGGGGGGCCGGAACCCTCGTCACCACTTGGGGGTTGGCCCCTCCACAGGAAAAGGCCTGAGCTTCGGTGTAAAGGGGTTCTGCGAACAACTTCGGTACAATTCTAAAATAATTTAATATTCATTAATTAAAACTAAATAGAATTGTGCAATATTTGTCTTTGTATTGAAATTTTCCAATGTTACAAATTAAACGCTTTCTTAAGTCAGTGCCTTCCTAAACTTCATTTTCAAAAAAACCGTTTGATCATCTGAAAAGGCCTTGCTAATAACTTACCAGTAAATCTATAGCTAACATAACCATCACATACTAAGAGGGTATCACTGTAGTTTACCAATATTTTGTGATCTGAGGTTAGGTACCATTTCCTTCGGTCTCGAAATGTAAGTTATATTCCAGAGAATTTCAGTATTGACATGCTTGAGAAATCAGTATTTTTGTGCCAAGGCATTATAAAATGGAGAACTGCAAATCTAATTGACTCATACATTGAAAGCTTGATCTCAACTCAACTAGCTCTAACTTAAACTGTTGACTCAACATTTTTTGTTAAACCAAATTATTTATTAATATTTTAGTTTGAGCTCTAACTTAACTCAGTTCTGAAAAGAGATCAAAACACTAAAACGTCGTTTCATTGATAACAAGTGTCACCATCATGGCAGAGTAATTAAACAGGAGCACATTAAAGATTTCATTCATTTTATTTTAAGCAACAGTCATCAACATTAGAAACCATAAACATAACATTCCATTGCAACAAATTAAAATCCCAACAAATTGTATAAAAACCTTAAATAAAATTAATATTAAGCAATACACTGAAATTATAAATGTGCACAGTAAATGCATAAACTGGAACATGTTCGTTGCTCACAAAGTCTTCAATGTTATGTATATATTAATTTAATTACTATACAATAAACAACAAAACATAATTAGTGTCGCAGGATGGAACACTTGTGTTACAAACACACAATAAAAAATATTGTGTATATTTAAGTGCAAGGTCTCTATTCCGGCACCTATCAAGCCGGTCACAATCAGATTTATCGGGTGGATTTCAGCAGCTGTCCTTGGTCATCCGTTACATTACCGTGCTGCTGAAGCTTTTAATCCACTAGAGTTTATCACTACTGTCTGATTTCATTCCAGTACGGTGATACCTGTTTTCTAGCAGGTTACATTTCACAATTCACGTGTACATTTCCCATTAAATTTTTTTGCAGATTACCGCTAAAAAGTATTTTTTCAATACAGGAGCTTATGACTTATTTTAGATACCTTTGTACTTTACATCAATGTATCTTTGGTATTCTCGTTAAAAATAGTCACGTTTGTTACTCCGGCAGACTGCTGTCCCTAATGAGCTGGATTAAAGACCTTTTACTATATTTTCTCTCATAATACACGACAAGTAAAATGAACCATACTTAGTGCAATACAGTAAACTCCCGGTATACCGCGCCCCGATAGATCGCGGAATCGGGTATATCGCGGGTCAAACCATGTCCCCCAATCAGAAATGAATAATAATAATAATAATAACACAGTAGAACCTCGTTAATTCGTGATGGTCGGGACCGAGATAATCACGGATTACCGAATTTCACGGACTAGCGATTAAAGCCCGGAAGGGCTTGTCAAGCTTCTCAGATACCGGCGTGCAGCTGGGTTAAGGCCAAGGTCATGTGACGTAACATCTCCCGAGGCTTACTGCGCCTTGGCAGCAGATGGATAAAAAATAGTAAACTCTCCATTATTCGTGTTAATTGGGACCCGCCGATGCCCGGCTAATTAAAATCCTGTAAAAAAAAAAGTAATAAACCCGGATAATCCGTTCACTGTAAAGACCGCCTTCGAATTAGTCTCGGCTTAAAAAAATACGGCACTGCCTAGCCATTAGTTCACGGTCATTTACAACAGCCGAAGAGAGAAAGATAAGATCGTGCTGACCTTGCACCCTCCACCCTCCACCCTCCCCCTCGTACAGCCGAATGCCAGCCAGACACGTCACTCGCCAGGCGCCTGCCGTGCGTTGGCGGGTGGAAACAAACAAAGGGAGACGGGAAGCAGAAGTCAAGACATCCCCCTCAAGTTTAAAGAGTGACAAATGTGACAGCTGAAAGGGGGACGACACAAAGGGTCGGTACAAACAGCGTTGCAGAGTTTGGCGGCCCATGCGAAGGCTTGCAGTGTTTGCCGGCCGCCGGCCCGCGTGACGTTAATTTTAAGCGCTGACAATTTTTACTTCTCTTTTTTTTTCTGCACTTTTAAATCGTCCCGGATTATCCGATTCCCGAATTAGCGCGTCACGGATTAACGAGTTTCTACTGTAATAATAATGGAATAAATGATTGACAGCCGATTAGGATAATTTTGCGTTGTAACTCACAAACTAAGCATCGGGCAGAAAAAAGCCTAGGCGTAGAAAATGTCCGCAGTGAAATTCTAAACAAGATATCTCCGTACATTATTTCTCTATCTTGTAGTGTTTTCAAATTATGATCCAATCCAGACCAGTGTTATTTTCTGAAACATTAGTTCTTAACATTTTTTTTAACCCACAAATAAATCATCGGACAGGGGACCCGATAAAGCCTACCGTCCAGCGACATTATCCAGCGTGACTCGGCTGGGGATTGATTTTGGATAGGTTTGGTTGACGGCAAGCGCTGGGAGGGGAGAGGCGAGCCGAGAATATGCGACCAAGACACCCGGGTAGATGGGAGGAGTGGAATATAAGCGCCAGTGATGAGAGGGGCGATTAAGCCGAAAGGGGGGAAGTCTGGTGACCTTGAGTAGTTCACTCATGTCCGTCTGCACACTTCTCGTGGTCATGTGTGTTGACAAGCGGAGACATATAAATGTTTTGTTACAACTTGAACCTACAGACGTAATATTATTCGTTGTATTATACACGTTCATCTTTTTACTTTGGTATAATGTTTTAACATTAAATAATAAAGTAAATCAGCTAGCGTAATTTTAATCTTTGCCGAGGAATTCCCAGTGGTCCAATACTTACGTGAACCATACTGTACCACGTTTGCCGTGAGGTAGTACACAAGCCCCGGAAATGTTTACGTGTAGCGGCCTCCCGACCTTTAACCAGAGGCTGGGGAATATAACACTTGCCGATCCGAGCCACATACACTCAGCAACTCGACACAGCGTTTGATGGAATAAGTAAAGACAACGTTTAACAGACTTTTTAATACGGCGCCACTGATTGCGCTAAAATTATTTTGGCGCAATTTTTGTATCCCACATGTGACCATTTATAATTTACTGTAAGCATGGATAACAAAGTTTAACCACTTTACACGATAGACGATTCTTTATTTTATATTGTACGAATGCTAGAATAGTTTTTCACGTATCTGCTGCATACTTCTGCAAAAGACACGCTATTTGTAAGTACGTAAATCTAGAATTTTTATTTTGTCAATCAAACTCGGTACTTTGCGATTCATATTCGGTTTGAAGTATTACTATGGCCTTTCTATTTAGAAGACTTTGACCACAAAATCGTGTGTAACCGCACACACTGCACTTACTTTGTTACGGACACTCAGACGAAGCAGATTCTGTGGCTGACACCACGAGACTGGCAGCAGCTTGTGTGCCGCACGTGTGTATGGCGGCGTGTGGCGCGCTCGTAGGCCGTGCGACAAACTGTGCGCGGCATGCGGAAAAATAAAAAATAAAATTCAACATTTAATAATTATATTTACAATTTATTATTTTTATTTTTTCACCCGCGTTTAGTGAAAACTGCGGATGCAAAGTCCGCACAAAGGCGGGCCGTCTATACTGTGCGTGCTTGCCGACCTATTAGAACACAGGCGGTGTTTTATGCCTTTTGACCTTGGTCACATCGAAACATCGCGGTTATGCAACAACGCGGGTAAAAGTTATGTCCCCCGACAACCGCGTTAAATAGGGAGTGTACTGTACTTGGACAACAGTATGCTTTACAGCTTTTACTCCACTCAACCTTATCACCCTTAAATTTTTGTACAATACTTCACACCATTATAATACAACAAACCTTATATTTGCTGAAGGTATGCAGTCCTTCATCAAGCAGTATAAAAAAAATCTCTCACAAAGAAATTTATTACTCGGCTGGTCACAAGACTGTACGGTGAAATTTCATTACAAAGTAGGACCTCACTTCAAACTACATACTTCTCACGTTTAGGTATATATAGTGTATTGAAACCTCTACAAAATATTATTAATCTAATATAAGTTCTTAACGAAAAAACTATTATCATTATTAAGTACAAAAAAGTTTTTTTTTCCAAGTATATTGTAACGAGATTTCACGGTGAATTTACAAGCAAACTGCACAGCGCAAAACTGGTTTTGAAAAGATAAACTCCCACACATGTGAATCAATAAAAAGGTTTCTCACTTACAAATACAGCAATAAATACTCTAGTGTTATTGGAACCAGTCATGGATGCATCACAACACTCCAACAAAGCAACCCAATGCCCACCCAACCAATGACTATATCGTAATTTAAAACACTGCACTTTAACGTCCCACTAGATGGGTTGTTTATAAGATTGTGCATACGTACAAGATAAAAATGAATAATAGCACGAAAAACTGTGGAAACATCACTGGATTATTGAAAATGGCAACAAAGGAACTAAATAAGTACGGCAGAGATAAAACTTGACCACCGAGTGTTGCAAGTGCAAACATTCAGGTAAATACAGCAATAACGTAGACTCATCACACCACAGTGCGACCAACTGCACATCACACACAACTCAAGCTAGATGCTGAAATAAAAACATCATGTCTGCATGTAAGTTCTAATAACACATCACACTATAGATGCAAAATTCATAACCTCCCAAAGGAAGTTTGGATAAATTCATTCGAAAAGATGTAAACGAATAACAATGCAAGTAAAAATTACCTAATACAGCCAGGGTAAAAATTAAGTTGAAATTTGTAAACTGTAATCACAATATTTTATTGAATGTAAAGAAAATAGGTTATGATTTGCTATATCCTAAAAATATACTTACCATATGATCCAGCTTGTAACATTGGGCTCAATACACAGGATTGATGAGCTTCCAGTTGCTGTTTATCTTATACGATGGTTGTCTTGCATGATGGTACTTAAAGTGCCATCACACATCCAGTGGTCGTTGTTGCACGCAGTATGACCAATATGAGAGCATGGTGGTGGGGAAGGTCTATTTTTAGAATGGTTTAAAATGACGAAACCCTGAGTCTGTTTACAGTCGGTTGGATTCACACTCACAACCACAGCCAGTGGTGTGTTAGTTTCTCTCTCAGGGTCACTTCTGCGTGCTAGTTCACGAAGAGACTGCTCTACATTTAATGTTGTTGTAATGTTCTGTGGAGTGTTTTTATAGTTACATAGTTGTTAACTTCCATGACAATCAGGCAGTAACAAAATAACTTTCAAACACGATGCTACATTCCAGGAACTCAGCTAGGAATTTTCCTTTACTATGGGTGAGTGAAAACCAACCCAGACGTCTTTTATTTGCAGCTTATCTGCCTTTGTTTGCTCTGACCTTGAGACACATTCTAGAATTACACCAGGAGATAGACATTACGCAAACGTGCAAAAAAAAATGCATGGACACATACAAAATGACCAGCCCTACTTTACACTCGCATGTCCACATAAAATGCAACCAAATATTTTTTATATCACTTGTGTGATACGAACACACGTGATGGTTGTGTTATTTCCATCCACAAAGTAAAGTGGCTGTCTTCCAGAAAGATGTATTACTGAAAAGCTGAGCATCTGTCTTGTGCCAGTAACTACAGTAGTTTTTCCTACCTATCTCTGGAGTGAATAGTAACAATTCGTATCCCTGAAAAAAACAGATTCCTTACTTGTCTATTCACTATTGCAGTTCTTAGCTGTCAGCTAGAGGCGAACTACCTGCCGATCTCAAAAGTACACAGTACTTACACAATTTCAAATGGAGCAAAAGAGTCTGCAAAAAATGAATGTATGTACGTAGTATATATAATTTTATAAAATGCTCAAAATCTAGAATTTAGGTGGGCACATTAGGGGTTGGTGAAGATAATTATTATTATTATTATTTTTTTTCCATTTAAAATTAAAGTCAAAGCAAAGACGAAGATCCAAGTCTTAGCCGTAAATGAAGACGATGTCGAAGATAACTTAAATATTTTGCTAATTTAATAAAATTTAATAGATACAAATTTGAGTGCTTCAGAACATTTTTAATCAGCACCTTGCACACTTAAGAACAAAAATACCTATTCAAAATTAGTTATGTAATAGTAAAATTAAATTATGTATGTACATTTTTTTAAATGAACAAATCTATTTAACAAGATATTCTTTTTTCCTGTTAAAACATATTAGTACTTTGACACAGCATTAAAGCAAGTTACCTTGTTGTAACTCTTTAAATTAGCAAACATTTAAAATTGTCTTCAGTTAACATTAAATCATTACCCAGAAATAACTGGCACAACCTATATGCACAGTAAACAAAATTTTTGATTTGTAAACATCTTAGCTCTCTGTATTTGGCATTCGGTACGACTAATTTCATGGAAATGGAGTGGAAGTGCAGGACACAGAAGTCTCAGAAAACATGAAAAGATGGCAGATGCATGTACAGCAACATAAACCTGTATATCATCACTTTGCTAAATATAAAATGTTAAACGTACTGGTGTGCCAAATTAAACTTTATGAAATAATGTGAAACTACCCTGGAATGTATTTGGTAAACTAAAATAGTCATTGTAAAATGTAATCCCAAGTTTTAAATGACCTAAAAATAACTGGCTTACAATGAGTATGACACATATTCTCCTCAATGTTTCCCAATGATCTTGGTAGCATATTGGTAAGGTGTGCGCTTATAAAGCATAAGTTCCGTGGTTCAAATGTCATTGAATAAAGAAATTGTTTTTTTAACTTTTTAATAACATTATAATATGATATTATGTTATAATAATATTTAATCAACTCAATAAGGTTTGTAGGAAGCATTTACAGATTGATTTCAGTCATTTAAGCAAATCAAATATACAAACATACTATAGTTAGTTTTGTGTGTTTTAAATGTTTCATATTAATATTTGTCTGGAAAATTTATACATAGTATAAACTGTTTAATGAATTTTGACAAGATGGGCAGTATTTCAATTTCCTTGTCGAAAATCAAATCCCACTCCGGGATCAATTGGACTGCAACTTTTAGTTTGAAAAATACTTCAAAGATGGCGCCACATTCGTAATGCTTCAGAGAACCAACAAAAGATTAAATATCTTTGACATGATGTTCATCCCAACACGATTTTCCTGACTAATAAAACACACATATTTTTAAAGTTTATATTATATTTTGTTTTGACTATTCAAGTTTACAAAATGATTTCCAGAATAGTTTCACTAGTATAAAAATTACTTTGGCACAGCAATACACTTAGTACATCCCCCGTGGGTCCACCATCTGGACTTTGGCTTGTGGATATATCAGTTTCTGCATGCTGTCAGATTTCTGTTGTGTAATGAGCACCTATTGCATTGCATCTCTGGTGCATACTAAAATTTCACCCTCAACGAGCCTAAAGAATTAAAACTTTAAAAATGATAGTATCATCTTGTTAAACAGTTTTAAAGTTAGATTTTAAAAAAGAGGAAACATTTTTTACAATTTTTTCCTTAAAATGAATAGTTTTCATATATTTATCATGATTTTCATTGTTTTAAAGCATTCGTAATAAGTTTATTTGCAACATGAGACCTCATGAATTTGCTCGTTACTGAGGTTAGATGTTTACACATCACTGGCAAGTGCTGAAATACTTGCTCACAATATTTTTTTAAACTCACAATTCCTGTAATAAATTATTTACAAAAAAAAATGTACTGTTTAATAAATTATCACAGCACACAACAACAATAATAATACTACATACCCAATAGCTTCAGAAATTTCTGCAAACCCAAGTACAGTTCAACGTGGACATTAAGTAGTTGTAACATGAAACCCATTCAGAATTTTAAAAACCAGAGGCCAGGACACTACGCGATGGTGGGGCTTATGCAAGTAAATACGATAGAACAGAAGAGATTACCGACGTGAATACGGAGAAAAACTGCGAGAGCGAAGATTCCTTTACGTTAACGTTGTTTACACGCCTCCAATACTGCAGGGAATCATATCAAAGATCACGGAACTTCAGTAGAAGAGTCGAGAGAGTTGTTTTACAAAGAACGACACTTCTGAGGAGTAATTCCTGGACAAGTACTCCAAGTTGCGGGGCGAGGAGCCACACAGTGCTGCCACCAGCGCGGCCTGCGGTCTCGCGGGGGAGTTCGCGGACATCAGTCCTTCTTCTTGGAGTCCTCCAGCTGAACCGGGGACGACTCGTCCCGACGAGACTTGTCTACCGGGTACAACCTGCGGACGAGCAAGCAGCATGCACCAGCCTGGCCGGCGCGGCCGTTCTAGTTTCGCCTCACTTGCTGATGTTCACTTGGATTCATCGGGGTTTTTCCCCTCGTGATGTGTGTTGTTTGGTTCCTTACTTGATCGCATTTTGTAAGGCACAAGATTATATGGTGAACTGCGATAAAACCGAAATAACACAGGAAAGTATGTCAAAACATCCCATAGCACTGAAATGCATATTATATCATGGAATTAAGCAGCATTTGACCAAAACTTAATTCATTTCATAAAAAAAAAGTATTCTTTACGTGTTTGAAATTCAAGGAAAGTCTTTTCCAGACAAAAAAATTGTACCAAAGGTTGTGTACCAAAAAAAAATTATTTAATTTTTTTTATTTTACATCTCTAATAGAATCACTTTGAAACAAAAATGATCACTAATTTATATCTTATTGTTCTGAATTTATCTGTTTTTAGACCAATATATAACAGATTATTTTATTACAAAAATGCAGCATGTTAATTTTACCACTATTTTGGTAGAGTCAGTATAAAAAAAACCTTCTTATACAAATAAATACAATACCACAGAAATCTTGTGTTTTCAAAACAAAATTGGACCAAAAATAAAACCATAAAATCTTGTCTCTCAATATTTTATGTGTTATTGATTTTATTTTATTGTTTTTTTTTTTTTTTAACAAGGTCTTTAGAGATGGAAAACCACTGCAAAACAGGAAAGCGGGCAAGGATGAAGCATGGCCCACACAAGGAACCATCCCAGAATTTTCCTTGAGTGATTTTGAGTAACCATGTAAAATCAAAATTGGAATGACCTGACAAGGATTCAAACCACGGTCCTCCCAGGTAGAACAACATTATTTTATTGTTGCAACGTCTCGCACAGTACCTGAAACGAACTTTGAAGTCCGCATGCTGCTGTATTTTATCACCTCATGCTACATACGACACTCAAAAGTAATTATGTAATTACTGAATTAAATGGATTGCGTTAAATGTCTCCCGACATGAGCTCTTTACGATGATGAAAGGTGGTGAGATACCAAAGAAACAATGGAATGAAAGTGAGGAGAAACAGGAGTACCCTGATAAACCCGCCGGTACACATCCGTCAAGTCAAATTTTCCCAATTGCGAAGATTCCAGGTTGTACCCCACCAGTGGAGCCACAGTGGCCCGTGTGGTTACTGGAGGTGCTTACCAGCGCTGGTACAGGTAGATCAGGAACACCACGTCGTCTCTGAAGCACGCCACGCGGTGCGCCGTGGGCATCGTGATGATGAATGCAAATAAATCATCAATGAATGTGTTGAATGCCTGGGAAGAACAAACACATACGTACTTACCTCACTGAAATGTTTAACTTAATGAAACACCACTTAAAGAGACAATAATATTTATTAAAGTCTTACTATTGAAAGTGTAAATTTCCTCTGAAGTATAAATAAAAATAATCAGAATAATTAATAGTGAAAGGCTGGAATCCCTTTTTCACATTTCTCAAAGGACCAGGAGAGAATAAAAAGGGGGATTAACATATCACAATATGGATGGGACCACAAATGTCAGTTAACTTTTATGCAGCAAATACATAATGAGATATAAAATTCTATATATTAGCACAGCTGAAGAGGAAAACAAGACTGGGCTCATTTATACTAGTTGGTTAGTATGATCTGTGTACCAGTGAAACTGGCTTATGCTAAAGAACCTCTTTTTTTTTGTCAAAGCTAGAACATATTAGCATACATCACTATTCATCAATAAGCTATAAAACATATCTTCAATATAATATAGAATTCCAATATGTACATTGTATTGACAAAAAAATAATACTATATCAAGAGTTTGATGTACAATCTAACACAAAAATTTTGTACTGTAACATGTACTAATACAAAATAAAACAACTACATATATAGTAAAGATAACATTCTTTACTTTGCCGGAATAAAATTCCTTAATGTTTAAATAAACCTTAAAAAAGGTTTACTGTATACTTTGTTTTGCCAGATTGTGTTTATTTTTTATATAGGAGTATGTAACAAGAAAGATATTTATGAAATAAAATATATTTTGATAAAGACTTTCAAATATGGAAATGCTATATGAAAAGTAGTGAAATCTTGAAAGATGTCTTATGTGTTATGTGGAAAATAGCATTTATGATTCCCGTATGCGGTATTTAAATTTTCACTTTAAGCACTTATAAAGTAATAATTTAAATTTTACAACTGCATAGAATTAAAATATTTATTGAAAACAGTTTCTCTGCAAACGAGTCAGTTACAAAAAGATAATTAGCTTAAACTAATATGTCTTATTCACAAATTATAAAAATGTAATTAACAATGCTTTAAATTCCAAAAATATAAATAATAATTTGCCTTCAAAATGATGGAAGAAAAACTTTAAGAGTGAAGGTACATTTCTATGAATTCTTGAAATAGTAATATGTTTATTCTAATTCTGAAACTGGACCCAACCATCAGCATCACACTCACTTTGTACATGAAGGCCCTCCACGGCAGGTGAGCCACCGACTTGAGCTTGTAGTTGACAAACAACTGCGGAAGCATGAACAGGAACCCGAAGGCATACACGCCGTTCACCAGGCTGTGCACTGTCCACGAGTACCAACTGCAACAACATGTCACAGTGCTGCCAACACACCGTGTCTCCCTCCTCCACAGCAAGTGTTCAACTCCTCAAGACATCTGCCACGCGTGCTAGCTACTACCTCTTGTAATCCATCGCTGACGGTTTAGATGTCAATTCCATTTCCTGCCTTTTTGATACACCATTATCGCATTATCCATGATTAATAATTGTGATACTCCAATAATTCGAGACCTGTGCATAACCTTTGTTGTAATTATTTTTTTGGTATTTTTCTTTCTGGAAACGAAATTGTCACGCTAAAAGAGCCTACCATATTTACCCGCATATGGATTGCACATTTAATGCATTGGGTTAAAAAAAAATTTGAACTGGGTGGTTGAATATGTGTATAAATAATTAATCTATGTAAATTTTTAATAAATATAACTCCACAAGTAATAATTTGTTAATCAAAATGTGTGCACGTGCATGTGTGTGTGTGTGTGTGTGTGTGTGTGTGTGTGTGTGTGTCCTTGTAGCAGTCCTCTCCCCCGCTCATGGTTGTTATGCCCGTGAACTGACACGTTACACAATTAACATGTCTAATCTTGACAGGCGTTTATGGCGCAATTGTGACCAACATTATTTTTTTTTTTGGCATTTCCCATTATTTCAAATGACCATTCCGTGACAAAAACTGCAGACATCGTTGGTGTTCAAAGGTGCATATGTTATCCTCCTCCAGACCTGCAAAAGTTTGTTGGTAACGCATGAGTGCTAGATTATATACAAGGAACTGACCAAGAGTACCTTGTCACCACTACTCTCTCCGCAGCAAAGGGGTGGGTAAAATAATAATAATAAAAAAAAATGGACGAAAAGGAAACAAGGATCTTAAAAATAGCAGTTGTCCTTTGTCTTTTTGATTGATAGTGTGGGTAATTCAGTGGGTCGTCAATATGATGGGAGAGGAGGGGGGGGGGGGGCATAAGTGGACCACCTGTCACCCTCCCGTGGTAAACAGACAAAGAAAAATCAGGGGGTTAACACTAGTACTGTATTTCTCATGTGCCAATAAGCTGAGACACGGAAAACAAAGACTTTACTTGTATCCATGGATTACTTGTATCACGGTGCGACCCTTATTCGAGGGCGACCCTTAAGGTGAAAACGTTAAAACTTTTTTTTTTGCCCAAAATTAAAGGTGCGATCCATACATAGGGGCAACTCTTCTGAGAGAGTGGGTTATTTACTATCTCCAAACAAAATTTAATTTAAAAATTTAGTTTCACTGGCATGATTGAGGTAAAAAATAAGTAACTCATATTCACTTTTACATAATAGTATAGTGTATCAAAAAAGTGTAAGTATCAATTACAAAATTCCTGATACAAGATATTACAAACAGGGCTCTTAAAACATGTGTCTGTGTATAAAATAAACATAATGCATTCAATTACATTTCTGTAACATTTACCTGTACCTATTTAGCTGGTTTTGTACCCCACAGTCAGGTATAAAATCCAACTAGGAATACTAGAAACAAACCCAAGCTGAAAGCAGCTAGAGCAACGCATGAACTGGGGTGCTGTCACAACTTATAAACACACAACTTAGAAACACATAACTTAGAAACACACAAGATAGAATCTTCTAAGTTATGACAGTTCTAAGTTGTGATAGTTCTAAGTTATGACTTTCTACGTTACGACGTTTCAAAGTTGTGTGCTTCTGCGTTGCGTGATTCTAAGTTACGTGTTTCTAAGTTATGACAGTTAAGTCATGGTAGTTCTTAGTTATGACTTTCTACGTTACGACGTTTTTAAGTTGTGTGTTTCCGCATTGTGTGTTTCTAAGTTATGACAGTTCTAAGTTGTGTGTTTCTAAGTCATGATAGTTCTTAGTTATGACTTTCTACGTTAAGACGTTTTTAAGTTGTGTGTTTCTGCATTGTGTGTTTCTAAGTTACGTGTTTCTAAGTTATGACAGTTTGAAGTAGTGATTGTTAAGTTATGACTTTCTACATTATGACGTTTCTAAGTTGTATGGTTCTGCATTGTGTGTTTCTAAGTTATGATCGTTCTAACCTGTGACAGTTATAAGTTACGTGGATTTTTTTCGAGGTTTCTTAGTCACGACTGTCCTGAGTTGTGTGTGGTTCCCGCATGGACCCACCTCTTGTGGGGCTCGTAGAGCAGGGAGTAGACGGCCCCGCCCACACACAGCGGGTACAGCAGGTAGGAGAGGTACCGCATGCTCTCCGCGTCGAACTGCTGGGTGCGCTGCTCCGCCTCGGTGCGGCCCCTCGACTCCAGCCTGAGCCACGGCACGAAGCCCCGGGCCAGCGTCGGCCGCACGCGCACCAGCTTCTGCACCTTCCACATCTGCCGTGCCCGGCACCGCGTCACGCGTGGCCGCGGCTCTCCCCCCTTTCACCCGGGGCACTCAGACACACTCACACACACTCTCCACATCTGCCGGGCGCCCAGCGCCGCGTCACGCGTGGCCGCGGCTCCCCCCCTTTCACCCGGGGCACTCAGACACACACACACACACTCTCCAAATCTGCCGGGCGCCCGGCGCCGCGTCACGCGTGGCCGCGGCTCCCCCCCTTTCACCCGGGGCACTCAGACACACTAACACACACTCTCCACATCTGCCGGGCGCCCGGCGCCGCGTCACGCGTGGCCGCGGCTCCCCCCCTTTCACCCGGGGCACTCAGATACACTCACACACACTCTTCACATCTGCCGGGCGCCCGGCGCCGCGTCACGCGCGGCCTCGGCTTCCCCTCCCCCCCTTCCCCCCTTCCCGGGGCACTCGGTCTCTCACACACACACACACGCACTCTCCACATCTGCCGGGCGCCCGGCGCCGCGTCACGCGTGGCCGCGGCTCCCCCCCTTTCACCCGGGGCACTCAGACACACTCACACACACTCTCCACATCTGCCGGGCGCCCAGCGCCGCGTCACGCGTGGCCGCGGCTCCCCCCCTTTCACCCGGGGCACTCAGACACACTCACACACACTCTTCACATCTGCCGGGCGCCCGGCGCCGCGTCACGCGCGGCCTCGGCTTCCCCTCCCCCCCTTCCCCCCTTCCCGGGGCACTCGGTCTCTCACACACACACACACGCACTCTCCACATCACCGGGCGCCCGGCGCCGCGTCACGCGTGGCCGCGGCTCCCCCCCTTTCACCCGGGGCACTCAGACACACTCACACACACTCTCCACATCTGCCGGGCGCCCGGCGCCGCGTCACGCGTGGCCGCGGCTCCCCCCCTTTCACCCGGGGCACTCAGACACACTCACACACACTCTCCACATCTGCCGGGCGCCCGGCGCCGCGTCACGCGTGGCCGCGGCTCCCCCCCTTTCACCCGGGGCACTCAGACACACTCACACACACTCTCCAAATCTGCCGGGCGCCCGGCGCCGCGTCACGCGTGGCCGCGGCTCCCCCCCTTTCACCCGGGGCACTCAGACACACTCACACACACTCTCCACATCTGCCGGGCGCCCGGCGCCGCGTCACGCGTGGCCGCGGCTTCCCCCCTTTCACCCGGGGCACTCAGACACACTCACACACACTCTCCACATCTGCCGGGCGCCCGGCGCCGCGTCACGCGTAGCCGCGGCTCCCCCCCTTTCACCCGGGGCACTCAGATACACTCACACACACTCTTCACATACCGGGCGCCTGGCGCCGCGTCACGCGCGGCCTCGGCTTCCCCTCCCCCCCCTTCCCCCCCTTCCCGGGGCACTCGGTCTCTCACACACACACACACGCACTCTCCACATCTGCCGGGCGCCCGGCGCCGCGTCATGCGCGGCCTTGGATACCTCCCCTCCCTCCACCACACACAGACACACAGTCGCACACACTCTCTCTCCACTGTGAGTCAACCAAGACATCAGCATGTTGATTCATGACTAGTCAGCCAGCAGTGTCTTAAAACACTTGACACGATTAAATTTTTACACCTTTCCACACCGATGTAATATTATGTACTTCAATATTAATACGCAAAAAAAAAAAATCAAAGTTTTACATTTGTCTCATGTCAGAAAATTTCCAAGAAAAAATATTTTTTCGCTAAATATGTAAAAAAAAAAAATTACAATGAAAACAATAACATAAGCCTTATTTTACCAGCTCTGCATTAGTGGTAATTTTATCATGGTAAAAAACATGCTAAAACGTCAGCCATGGCTCGTACAGGTTATTACAAAACATGGTGATGCAATGGCACTTACGGCAACATGACCTAAAGCCTTATAATTAACACCGGTCTCTGAACCACACAGACAGAGTCATTCTAGGGGCTGGAATCAAACCAATGACCTTTGCCTCGTGAGCACCACGCTCAAAACCCATTAACCATTCGACATAAATAATAATGATAGAAAAACAGCCCAGAGTATATCTCAAGGTCAGAGTATTAAAATAATTTTAAGGGGGCTGGGAACTAAACATTAAACCTCAAGTTGTAACTCAGACTTTCAAACATTAAGAGGCAGCGAAAATTTAGGATCTAAAAACATGACGGAATTTTCCAAGAACACATTTACAATAAGGATAATAAGCTATTCAGTGCTACAAAACACAACAAAAACTGTTCAGTGACCACAAAACTAAGTTTTGCATTGATACTGCTAAGAATTAATGTTGTCAACAAATTACAATATGCCGAATTATTTCACATAATTTCTTGATTCATGCACTGAAGGCAAACAAAAATGTTTTTTTATCATGTGAAAGTGTTTTTGCATAATTTTTTTAGTTATACTTAAAGGACATTATGAAAAAATGAAGAGAAATAATTTTTGCAATGCGCACACAGCATTCAACAAAAATTGACAGGTTGAAAAACAGATAAACACAAATAAAAATTATATATGTGCTTTTAAGCCATATACTTTAGTGATTGAAATTGTGTTTAAAATTGTTTTAAGTGTATTTATTTTTATGTAAGTAAGGTTATATTCCCATACATATAATTTATTTGCATTAAAATTATATGTTATTATTTAATAAATAATTAAAATTAATAAATTAGAATAAATATTCAGCAAGGATTTTTATTATTTTTATACACATATTTACATTAATATTATACGTACTCTCTGTGATGCCACACACAGAATAAACAGTAACAGAATAAAATAAACTGTGAACATGAAAAATAACCATGATGCGACTGTGAAAGGGGGTGGAGAAACACACAATAATGAATAACAACAAAGATTAAGTTGAAAAATAATTGCAAGATTTATAATATTTGATATTTTAAAAATATTATTTACCAAAGACCAATACAATACCCTTTCATGGATATAAACAGGTCAAGACAGATGAAAAAAAATAAAGAATAAAATAATCTAGTTCTCCAAATACGTTGGGTACAGTATATGACAAAACCGTTTAAATTTTTCACTTTAAAAATGGCAATTTAAGACTCACACAGTTCTATTTTAAAAGTTTCTGGATACTTAAAAATTGGTAGTTCAGAAGACATTACACTCAGGACTTTGGATGTTTGTGCTTGTTTTTAAGTATGTACGTTATTATTAAATATAGGCCTCGGGGTACAAAACACAGTTTACAATTAACAGTTTGTACTTTCGGCAGCACAATGAACCAGAAATTACACTAGCCCTGTAGTATAGTAGAGCCTAAATCGCGTTGAGTCACTCAAATTCGTGACCAACGGACCTTTTCGATGTGGCTCGCCTGATGCTGTCTCTGGACCATACACAGATGTGCTTACAGCAGGCGATTGCTGGTAAGCTGCGCGATAATTTATATCACAAACTGTCAGTTGTGATTTCACGGACCGACACAATAACACTGTCGCGCCTGCACATGCAATTTATACAGCAACTTCAGCTGCTGCCAGGGCCCCTGCACTAGGCAGAGCGGTCCGAAAACATTCTTATTTCCCATCATTCATGGCGCCAAGCGCTTCGTTAGAGGCGCCGGCAAGCCTCAGCCAATCACGAGGCACCGTCCAAGAAATCAAAAGAAAACTGAATTCAAAAAACAGAAATGCGGATAAAATAAATTTTTTTTAACAAGTATTATACCAGCAATTTCTCTTCAATGTTATTAAATTACGTTTAAAAACAAGACAGTTTGTAAACAAAATTTCTGTGACTGTCAACAAAGCACCTGTTGAGGGTTGCTGTGTACTTTTTTTAATTGTGCGACTTGGTGCCTTCTTGCACCACATGTTGGACCTTGGGACAGTGCTGCGATCTGTGGACTAAACGGACAGTTACGCATCATCATGGCGTCGGTTCGAATGTTGATGTATGTGCTCGAACATTTTTGGTCCTCCGGGCCGGATTATAACGCAAATCAAGATTAACGGATGGTGAAAGTGTTATAATAACATCTAGGGAACAATTTTCAAAATATTTTGCACGGGAAACGGTATAAGGACCTATCGGTGACGCGTAGTTGTAATGCCGACGGCTTATAATTAATGACGGACATTGCGAAGGTAGAAATTGATAATTATTAAAAGAGTGAAATTATGCGGCAGTGAATCTATGTTTACGGTTATTAAGGGCACACAAGAGTCCTTACGCGGGGATTAGTGAAGTTACGCACACAAAAATAACTAAGTCAAAAACAAAGGGAAATGCTTACCTACTAGATAAGCACAATGGCGGCACAAACACCGGAATTGCAACACGTAATTTTAAACTTTTTATTGGGCAAAGCCGATGAAGCCCGTGATTTATATGAAGCGTCGGAGGAGGATGCATCCAAATTGGAGGATTTTAAAATTGTATTTGAGGAAGTTATAGAAAAAAGGAGTGAATTACTAGCAAATTTCTTTGCTATGTGCACTAACCCCACCAGTGATAAGGTCGATATGAGCGAAGTCAAGCAACAGTTCGCGGTTTATGAAGTAGTGTTCCGGGAATTGCGTAAATTATACAATAAACAGACGTCAAGCCAAAGTGAGGTTAAGGCACCAGGTGACACAGTGCCTAACACGGGATCGCAAGCCACGTTAAGTCCCCACGTGTCAATGTTGCCTGCATTACCGCTACCGGTGTTCGGCGGTAACCGCGCTGAGTGGAAGGGATTTGCGGAACTATTTAACTCTGTGGTTGGCCAATGTTTGCACTTGACTAAAGTGCAAAAAACTCACTATCTGTTAGGATGCCTTAAGGGCGAGGCGCGGGACTTAGTTTGCAACATACCAATCACGGAAGGTAATAATGATGTAATATGGGGCCTTTTGGAAAGGAAATTCTTGAGTGTTCGGATCACAGCGACCATCCATGTGCAAAAAATATTGCATTTGGCTCAAGTAGACAGTCGCAGTGAGAATGCCCTTAGCAAGTTTGTAGCCTGTGTCGAAGAGAATGTAAATGCCCTGAAGGCATTGGAATTCCCTGTCGAAAAGTGGGACTTCCTCTTATTGAACATTTTGTTAGAGAAGCTTGATTCACCTTTGAAACAGGGGTTTGAAATGTCAAATGAAGAGGACATTCCCTCCTACCGCAATCTCTTGAAGTTTCTGGACAAGAGGGCAAAGGCAGCAGAGCAAGTCCATCTGTCTTCAGTTAGGAGTACCAGGCCAGTCTTCTCACAAAACACTTCAAGCAACCGGGTTCTTAACATAAATAAGTGGCGACCGATGAATGTGTCAGACTCAAACATACCTGGTTTTAGAAAGACTACACTTGTTTCAACTCAAGACAACCTGAAGTGTAGTGTGTGCGACGGATTTCATGGATTGCACACCTGCCAGGAATTTCGTTCAAGGTCGGTTGAGGATAGACGGAACTTAGTGCAGGCGCAGAGGCTCTGTTATAACTGTCTGCGGGGACAACACGTGGCAGCACAGTGTAAGTCTAAGTTTCGCTGCCAACTCTGCCAGGGCAGTCACCATACACTCCTCCACATTGTCACGGGACAGGGGCCTAGGAACTACGCAGCGAGCTCAGATGACGATGGACGGGGTGAGGAAGAAAGTCCAGCAATTACCATGTGTGCATCAGAAGAAATGAGGCCGGTCAATCCACCCACCACAGTGCTGTTAATGACGGCATTGATACGCATCAAGGACGGTGCAGGTCAATACCAAGTGGTTCGTGCGTTACTAGATAGTGCTTCGCAGTCTTCCTTCATCACAGAGGCGTGTGTACAACGGCTGGGACTAAGGCGACATCGTACAACTGTGAGTATTGCTGGGGTTGGCAACACTTTGATCCCGGAAGCCAAGGGATCAGTTATTTGCGAGATTAGATCACACCAATCACCAAAACTTCACATCACCAGCAAGGCATTAATTCTTAAAAGAATAACCAAGGACCTACCATCAACTAAGATTGCCACTGGGAGCTTAGTGCATCTAGATGGCCTGCCGCTGGCAGATCCCCAGTTCTCTGTGCCCAGTGCCATAGACATGCTGCTCTCTGCGGAGGTAGTGGCAGAAGTAATGACAGGTACTAAGATTCACGGACCGCCTCATGCCTTCCAAACCCTATTCGGATGGGTACTGGCAGGCAATGCTCCATGTGCACAGTTCACTCAGCAGGCATCAGCATCATTACTGGTACGCACTGACATGTCCCTAGACCTCGCTCTTCAACGGTTCTGGGAGGTTGAAAATCTCCCTAGTAAAACCTTCACATCCAGGGAAGATCAGATCTGTGAACAGCACTTCCAGGAGACTCACAGGCGTGACAACCAAGGCAGGTACATGTTGAGGCTTCCGTTTGCACGTTCAGCGGACATGTTGGGTGATTCATTCACAACTGCCCTCAAGCGATTGCAGGGGTTAGAGCGTAAGCTATGTCGATCCCCCCAGTTGCTTCAGCAATACCAGCAATTCATGGAGGAGTACGAAAGCCTGGGTCATATGTCAAAGATTGGGACATTGACACTGGATGCAGACAGCAAGGTGTCTGTATCGTTAAGGGCGGATGCGCGTAACCAACCCCTGTACATTATACCACATCATGCTGTGGTCAAAGAAGATAGTTTAACGACTAAGGTACGCGTAGTATTTGATGCATCGTCGGAGACGACCAATGGACCCTCCTTGAACAAGTTGCTGTTGTCTGGTCCTAAATTGCACAAGGAGGTTGCTGACATAGTGCTGAATTTCCGAACATCAGCAATTGCGATAACAGCTGATGTATGCAAGATGTATCGTCAAATCGTAATTGATCCTGAGGATAGGAAGTTCCAGTGTATTTTGTGGCGTAATTCGGTTAGTGACACCATACATATATTTGAGCTGAACACAGTAACGTATGGACTATCATCTTCACCCTTCCAAGCGCTCCGAACCATGCAGCAGTTGGCAACAGACGAAGGCGCTAACTATCCTTTAGCTGCTCACACTCTGTTACATGATGTGTTTGTCGATGATATTGTGACCGGAGCTGATACTGTAGGTGATGCACAGGAATTGAAAACTCAGCTAGTGGCGCTACTCGGAGCAGGTGGCTTCCAACTTCACAAATGGTGCTCCAATAATGGAAATGTAGTCGGCACCCATGACACTGTTCAGGCTGATATGAAATTTGACATTACGGAGTCGGTGAAGGTGTTAGGAATACATTGGACGCCATCAAAGGATGAGTTTTGCTACAAGGTAAAGGTACCCACTGTACCGAATACCAAACGTGGTATTCTGTCCTTCATAGCTCGATTGTATGACCCATGTGGCTGGTTGGCCCCAGTGATTACAGCCAGTAAAATTCTGCTGCAAGTGTTGTGGACTAAGGGTCTTGGTTGGGACGACCAAGTTGACGAAGACATCTTGTCTGAATGGGAGAGCTTTACAGCAGCGTTACCATTGTTGTCTCGGGTACGAATACCCCGATTTATTCCATTGCAAGAATTGGACGTTCAGTTTCACGGGTTCTGTGACGCGAGTGAGAAGGCCTATGCTGCAGTCATGTATGTTAGGTGTGTGACAAGGAGCGGTGAAGTTACTGTGCGCCTGCTAATGGCAAAGTCAAGGGTTGCTCCCTTAAAGACATTGTCCATTCCAAAACTTGAGCTCTGTGCTGCACACTTGTTGAGTAAGCTATGCTTACATGTTTTGGCACTTTTCCAGCCCAAGGTCAAGACTCCAGTGTTGCATGCTTGGACAGACTCAACTGTTGTCCTAGCTTGGTTAAGAATGTCTCCACACAAGCTGCAGACATTTGTAGCCAATAGAGTGGCCGAAATTCAGAGTGCTGTGCCGCCAAGTGCCTGGAAGCATGTTCCCTCGGAATGCAACCCAGCTGATGCAGCTTCTCGTGGATGCTTGCCAGTCCAACTGCTGGAGCAGTCTTGCTGGTTCGGCGGTCCTGGATGGCTGTTGCAAAAGGAAGAACATTGGCCATCACAGGCGATGAAACACCACGGGAGCATTCCCGAACTGAAACCACCCTCAGTTGCAATATTGGTTGCTCAGCTTGAAAAGAAGTCAGAGGACCCTCTAGGTCTTATCCAGAATGCATCTTCATTGAGTAAACTTCAGGCTGTGGCAGCATGGGTTCTGCGGGCGAAAGCAGGATTCCAGAAACAACAGTACTTACAGGACACCATTTTAACCTTCAAGGAAAGGGAGGCTGCTTTAACTTACCTGATCCAAATGCCAAATGACCCAATTATATTTCTTTAAGGATGCCATCACTGCCATCAAGAAAGGGGAACCATGTAGCAAGAATATTCAGGCATTGGCACCCTTCATTGACTTACAGGGAGTCGTCAGGGTGGGCGGCAGGTTACAACATGCCTCTATTCCTGAGAGGACGAAGCATCCTATTCTGTTACCGGCACAAAGCAAACTTTCAGAGTTAATTGTGATTCACTTTCATGTTGGCCACCTCCATGCGGGCCCACAGACGACTTTGTGTCTGACACGGCGTCAATACTGGATAGTCTCTGGAAGAAGTCTAGTTCGCAAGCTGCTTCACAAGTGTATGAATTGTTTCAAGGTGAAAGCTACGGCATTGAAACCACTCATGGGCGCACTACCAGTCGCAAGACTTACTCAAGTCAGAGCGTTTCGCTCTGTAGGAGTTGATTTTGCAGGACCATTTCTCACTACCCCAGTCAGAACACGAAGAAGAGTGACGTATAAGACCTACATGTGTTTGTTTGTCTGTATGGCCACTAAGGCAGTACATCTTGAAATGGTGACTGATCTTTCTGCAGACGCATTCTTAGCAGCCTTGAAACGGTTTGTCTCACTCCGAGGAACTCCCACGGAAATCTACTCTGACAATGGTACAAACTTTGTGGGTGTCAGTAACTACTTGAAGGAACTATACAAGACTCTGTGGTCAGGCGAGCCTCGACAGCACATCCTGGGTGAAGCAGCTCAACGAGGTATCAAATGGCACTTCAACCCCCCCGCAAGCCCTCACTTTGGGGGCCTCTGGGAGGCGGCTGTTAAAATAGCAAAACAACACATGAAGCGAGTAGTGGGAAACCTGCTTCTTACCCTAGAGGAATTTTTCACTCTGCTAGCACAAATATCAGCGGTGATGAACTCTCGGCCACTGTGTGCGCTATCAACAGACCCTGAAGAGTATGATGTACTCACTCCAGGTCATTTTCTGGTTGGCGAGCCAATGACTGCTGTGCCAGACCACGATTTGATGAATCTTTCCCTAAATAAGTTGGACAGATGGCAACTTGTTACCCGCTTGCAACAGACAATGTGGAAACGGTGGAGTGTGGAGTACCTCCACACACTTCAACAACGTGCTAAATGGACCACCCCAACACCTAACGTACAACTAGACCAGCTGGTTTTGGTCCAAGAACCCAATCTTCCTCCACTTAGATGGAAGACTGCGAGAGTCACAGCTCTCCATCCAGGCCAAGATGGGATAGTGCGTGTTGTCACACTGAAGACTCCTCATGGGACATTAGTAAGACCAGTGGCTAAAGTTTGCCCATTGCCCATGAACTAACCGAACTAGTTCTTGGCTAGTTCACATTCTTGTTAGGGATGCCGTAGAGTGGAGTAGTTTTTTTTGTTTATATGTTTACCTGGTGATTATGAAAATACTTATTTTCGGTGGGCGGAATGTTGAGGGTTGCTGTGTACTTTTTTTAATTGTGCGACTTGGTGCCTTCTTGCACCACACGTTGGACCTTGGGACAGTGCTGCAATCTGTGGACTAAACGGACAGTTACGCATCATCATGGCGTCGGTTCGAATGTTGATGTATGTGCTCGAACAGCACCTTATGACGTTTTGTCGCCAGGCGACGGTGATTTAAAACGTAAACAAACCAAATATGCAAGGTATCAGGACTCTGTAATACTGCTGTATTACAATATTGAATACTGAGCATTTATTTAATTTTTTTTAAAATTATTTAAATTTATACTTTACCAACCATTTTCATAACATCACTCCAGTCCTTTTATTATTTTATTTCTATTTATTATTTGCATGTAAATTAAAGTTTTTTTTTATTATTATGCCAAGCATAACTTCTATCACACATACATAGGTACACGCACACATTTTTATTTTGTTTTAGTGCAATGTTAACCAGTTTTCATAACAAAGGGGAAAAAAAAAAACATTTTTTTTTAATTCATTGAGTTGACTGAGGGTACGTCACTCAGGAACTATGCTATTCAATAACTCTCATCTCTAGAACGAGGATATTGTAATAACTTGGTGGCTGCTGGCACGTGAGCCGCGATCGCGAGGCTTGCCAACTGCACGCCAACCGCACGCACCAAAAGTTTATGATTTTTGGAAGATTTAATATCTTTTTTATTATTTGGTTATAAAGTCCTAGTATTAAATATATAAAAGTAAATAAAATTTGATAAGAATTTTTTACGGAACTGTTATCATTCTACGTTATTTTACTCTACTAATTAAGATTATTAAAACAATTATAATTTGCAAATACAAACAAATTCATACAAACTGCTGTGATGAATTTAATGGAATAGTCATTTAAATAATATGTATACACGACAAAAAGATTAAATAACATATAACATTGCATATGAGACCAAACTTTGATATCTATAGCATTCCTCCATATTAAGTATTTAAGTAGTTATTCGTTACTTACATAATTATAAGTGTTGCATACACACTTTCAGCAATTATTTTTTTTAATGTTAACCATTTCAGTCACACTTTGCAATTTCCTAATATATATATTTTTTATTTTAACAACTATTTTTTGATATTTTAACTTACCGTATTTACTCCCATAATGTCCGCAGTAATTTGGCTACATTTTTTACAAAAAAAAAATGGGGTGCGGACATTATGAGGTTAAGTCAGAAAAAAAAATTTTTTCCTCAAAATTTTACACGTATTATGTAGAGTAAAAAAAATTGTCCTCTCATAATTAGTTTACTAGTACCCCGATTTTACGTATGCTCACGGTTCAGCGGATTGCATTTAGTAAAATTGCTGCTTCGTAAAATCGGCACCCTTCCCCTCGGCCCGATTTCCATCCCGTTACTGTGCCTTTCAGGGTTGGCCAAGGTTGCTTTGTCTGGTGCGGAACTCATGCGGATTTTTAAGAATTCCATTTCAAGTATTTGAAAAGAAATGTGCGGACATTATGCGATTAAATACGGTAATATGACATTAATTTTTTTCACGGTCCCAAAGATCAGGAGGCTTGGCGACGGGAGGCGGGACTGACCTCTATGAGCATGCCCACCCCGGTGGGGACCAGCACCAGCAAGGAGGTGCTCTCGTCCAGCAGGTACAGGAACACCACGCTCTGGCTGAACGCCCGCCACGCGACCGTGCGGCTAGACAGCCCCGCCAGGTTCTGCGTGTTGCGCCAGAAGCTCACGTCGTTCTTGAACGCCAGGAAGTCGAACAGCAGCTGCATGGCACCAGTCCCACGTAACGGGGGTTACACGTTGCATCCGCCGCTGAGAGTTCGGTTTTTACAGCTGACCGGTCAGTAACGACATCCAGAATACACACGTAAAATAAGTCTGGCTTAAAACATTCCGGTACAATGTTACTTAAAACGATGTGCTGTGTCATTTCTTGTATACAATTTCAAAGGAAAAAATATATATATTACATTTTGTCTTGCTCAGATGTGACTACAAAGTGCAAAAAACAAGCAAAATGGTTATAAACAGGAATGGGCCAGTCGAATCTTTACATGCCTTCTCCTCAATAATATAGGAAACATTTTATATTCGAGGAAAAAGATTCAAAGGAAATAGAAGTTTAGTAAATTCACAAATCCAACTATGATATCTCTGAAGTCCTATTACCATTCCCCAATACATTTAGTACTTTTAATATAAAATTATGCAAATAAAATAATAATATGTATTGATTAGGAAAACTTACTTTGTAAAACAAACATTTAAAAGGTAAATATAAATATTTAAATACCATTGTTAATATCACATCTATATTTCTTGTAGATAATTTATATCTTCCATTTTTGAGGCCTAGATCAGATTCAAGGGGTAGATTCTAAGCACTCGTTTTGATTTTAATTAAATTAAAATAAAATTTGATCCATTACTGGTTTTAATGTTAAAATAAATTTTAATCTGCCATGTAACTGATTTTTAGTTCCAAGAATAACGAAAAACAGCAGGAAACTAACAAAGCATCTTGCGAAGACCTGTCACAGCGAGCTGAAACTGTGCGGACTCACGTGAATGGCCGACACGAAGATGGTGATGCAGAGCAGGTAGAGGTTGGTGTCGGCGAAGATGCCCTTCACCTCGTCCACGTCCTTCTCGGTAAAGCCAAACTCCTGCAGCGACTTCAGTGCTGTGCGCACGTGCTGCATGAGTCTGCCGGCCAATCGCAAGCACAGCGCTGGAAAACACCCTTTTCTGCACCGCCTACAGGCGTAGGTACATTTTTAAAGAATCTATTTCTTCTGGAAACGTTCTGGAAACTTCCACAAACTTGTGGAACAATTTAAGAACTGACTGATAAACCATTTCCTCATATTCCTTGCAACGAAAATGTTTTGAATGTTTTTAACTGAATGCATCCAGCATTGAATAGCTTAGAATTTATTTCATATTACACCTACTAAGGTAGTTATGAATTTTTTTGACCTTCAAACATTATTTTTCATCCTTTGCACTAATACGTAGTTGTATAAAAATTTTCTTTGGACTAAGGTTTAAGAAAATATTAAGATGGTTTAAAATATTTTCAAATGTATTCGATAAAATGCATACTAACCAAGTTATGATTTTTTTTCATCTTTCTCACCCCTTGCAGTAATGGTTTGTCATATAGAAAATTATTTCAGACAAAAATTGTAAATAATATTTTAAGTGGTAACGATAAATCAGAATTAATTAAATAGCATACACTGTATGGAAATATTTTTTTTTTATTTCCAACTGTTTTTTTCTCAATCCCTTGCAGTAATGGTTTGTACTGTCAAAAAATAGTTTCAAACAAAATTTTTAGCTAAAAATTAAAAGATTTAAAAACAAATTGGACGCACTTTATTGTGTTCCTACTAAGGGAGTTTTGAATTTTTCAAGCCTCTGAACCTTGTTATGATTGGTCATATCCAAAACATATTTGGATAAAAGTTTTTGGTATTACTCCTACAAGTTATAATACGTTCAGATGGATGCAAAATTTGTCATATTACAGGAGTTAAAGCAATTTTTCTGTTTTTCAAAAAAAACTTCTTCAGTTCTACCCCTTTGGTGGGATTAGGCCCATTAACGAACTCGACCGAGATTTTCCATTACTATATTTAAGGTATCAGTTTGGAAGTGATTTGTGTCCAGAAAAAAGTGGTATGTCCGTGCGTGCGTGGGTGGGTGTGCGCGTGTGTGTGTGTGTGTGTATGTACTGTCAATAGTTTTGGGGTCTATGGACCCTGCAATGAAAAACTATTTAAAAATTTTCAGAAGTCACACCACAGTAACGGCTCCAATAGGTAGTATTTCTTCTAAATATACCTAATAGTGCTGCTGGTGCTGCAATATGTACTAAGTTTTATCTGCAACTGGCAAGCATGAAAAGTACTATGGATATAATTAACATCTAGGCACCTCATTATTCTAATACAAAGTGAAAATTTAAATGGAACTACATAAGTGCACTGAACGAAAGCACATTTTTTTTTAATAGATGTCTTTCTTTTCATTCTTTCCTTCCACAGTTCGTAAATATAAAGTTGTGATAGGTGCAGTATTAGGTCCATATCAAAAGATGCATTTTAAAATGGATCTTAGAATTATACACATAAAAAAATTAAAACCACTGCAAAAGGCATACACGGAGGATTGATACACGCTAATTGAACAGAAGGAAGAATGAAGCATAGTGTGACTTCACATTGCTTTACATGCCATTACAAGAAATTCCATCGTGACACATACCTGAGCTTCCCGAAGGTGACTGGCGAGTAAACGAGAGTGAATGGAACATGAGACACATTCTCCTTTATTTCCACCAGGTCTCTCAACCTGTTGTTCAGGAAATCGTACTGCACAAGCGGCAGGTACTGTCTACTTCTCGTTAACCTTGAAAAATGCCACCAAGGAATTATGAAGATGCAATATTTTCACAACTTAACATAGGTATGTTCCACTCAGATTACAGTCAAACCTACCTTCTTTCTATACACCATTAAAATTCGTAAATTCCTGAACATTGCATGACTTTTCTGCATTTACGTACAATGTTTACACAACATATTTTTTTTTTTCTTTTGAAATACATCTCTTTAAAGTTCCTTGAGAAACTTACTCGATATTCTTCAAACAGTTCTGCACACGAGTACTGTGCTTACGTGAAGTCACTTAACAATTGTTTTTAATCTGGATTACTCAGAGGTACCAAAAACTGGAAAAACACACGCCTAAAGTGATCTTCAATGAATGTAATTCAACCTACTTTAGGCCTTAGTTGATTGAGATGTACTACTAATAAATATCCAAAACCCTAAAATTCAATTTAAAATCAGGATATACCAAATGGCAAATCAATTAAGGTTCAGGCATACGAACTGTGAACTACAAATCTGCAGTGGCCTACAGCAAGGAACCATCCCAGCAATCGGCCAAATTGATTTTGGTAAACCAGTGAGAATTGACATCAGGATTGCCAGCCGGGGATTTGAACCAGTTCTCCACAATGCAAGTCAAGTGGCTTTCTACTGAATCTCCTCGCTCCAACTCTTTTTTACACAATTTAATGAACCAATCACTGCACGAGCTGCCTACAACCCACAAATCAACAAAGAGTGTCTACTCTGATTCACCAATATGTCTTTTGAACACACAAGTAGCTGGAGGTGTTATTTATTCTGCTCAATTTCCAATTCTAATTCAAAATTCATGATGAAAATTTGACAGAGAAAACTACTGTAACAAACAAAACGTTCTATGTCCTAACATGACACAGACATACTGCACAACCAAAACAAAAACAAAGAGTATTAACTACAACCAATACCTACAACTTGTATTCTTTTGTTCTGTTTGTCTTTATACCAATAATGAGGAGAAGATATTATGGTTTAATTTTTAGGTTAGTTTAGTTTTTAAAACAGGATATTTTGGTGTTATTGCTTTTAATTTTATCGATTATTAAAAAAACATGAAACTTAAACATTGCTTATATTATGTACTTATTTCACTAAAATAGTCTCATTTTGACTAATTCATGATTCTCTTACGCAATAAAATCATTAGTAACAACATAATAATGTCTATAATAGAAACATTTAGAAAACTAAATATAAATAAGCAATTTTTGTGTGGTTGAAAAATGTGCCAACATCGTTAATGTAAAAATAATATGAGATGCAAGATCAAACAATGTAAAATAATTTTTTTTCCAATCCATTTAGTTCATACATTTTTGTAAAAAATTAATGCTAAATAAATTGCATTCAATGTATTTACCATGATAAAAAATAGAATTGTTGTAATTTCAGTTAAGATTTTGACAAATTGCTGATTTATTTCACATTTTTAGTTAAAGTTTTGTGTTAAATTATCTATTATTAACTTGCATTTCGATGATATATGGTGAATATACATGATTTGCGGTTTTATCACAATTAACCATACATGTAATCTTTACCCTAGAAAGAACAAAAAAAAAAAAAAGACCCAACTGGTGCAGAGACATGACACCTGCCAGAGCAAACAGCTGAAGAACACATCCAAACTGCGGTAAGACACCGCTCTGCACAGCATGCAGTTTTTATCGACCAATCAACTTACAATGCTTCACATGCCGTGACCCTACCTAGCAGTCTGGTTCACAAGTGTTCACGTACATCCCACATAAGTTATAGGCACAGGATAGTGATAGTTACCAGCATCACAAGCCAAACTTAAGTGTTTAGTAAAGTGTTAGACAACTATACCATTTGAATACGCCTTCTATCATGAAGGTATCAGAGGCACATCAGCATCACTACTGCTGGCAATTCTGATAAACTAGATGTTAACACAATGTATTTAAGAGTAGTCATTAAATTCCTATCAAGAGCACGCACATGATCAGCCGGATCAGCTCTGGGGGCAAACCATACTGCGGTAGGACAATGTCGTCCGTCATTACGTTGAACGTCACCCTCGACTTGATGTGAGACACTGGCGCAGACAATTTCCTGGATTTGCTTGTTGCCAAGTTCCCATCCTGAAAATAAACACACACACACACACACACTTCCTCTAAGGTGGCACGCACGGCAACCTAGTCTCTCTCACCATTTCAGCCACGCATCAGCCCATGCTTTGTTTGCTTCACGAAACTAACTCATTAATTTAAATATATTGACCACAGCTCTAATAACCAAGGTTAGTCAAGTGAAACAATATTATTTTCACCAATGATTTCACTGCTAAGAAGTTATACATTACATGTACACTACGTAATTAATTTGGTTCCTAATTTGCAGAAACTGGCATATAATGCAAATTGTTTCAACTTCCGTGTCATGAGACCCTAACTAAGCACTGGTTTCAACAACGTTCTTACAAGAAAACATAGGTATCGTGCATACGACAATGTTGCTACAATCGCATGTGCCAGCAACGACACAAATTTGTAGCAGTGTTAAACAGAAGAAGCAGACCACTTTAACATATTTTAAGGTAACCAGAGTTTGTTACCTTCATGAGAACTGCAGAGGTAGACAATGGTTAGAATACAAGAAGCTGATCATGGCAGTTGTAACAGTAAAATAAGTGTGGGGCAGGTCCACCTGAGGCGCCGCGGAGCCGAGCAACTGGAAGGTGGCAGCCTCCGGGACGCGGAGCTGGGTCAGCTTGACCCGCAGGTAGGCCGTGGTGGGCTCCTGCAGCAGCTCCCAGAACTCCCAGTGGTACAGGCGCTTGGCCTGCAGGAACAGGTGCATGAAGAGGGTGCCGTTCCGCCTCGTCTCCGCGGGCAGCTCCAGGGACAGGGTCCTGGGAACCCACCGCGCCATCAGCACGGCCCGGCACGGCACGGCACCGCCGTCCTCCGGTCGGCCGTGACACTCACCTCTCCAGCGGCGAGTTGTAATCAAAGTCCATCTCGTCCAGAATGAGCGTCACATCCTTGTCCACAGACGGATTAACTTTCAGCGAAGAGTACACCAGCAGCTGGGGAAAACACAGCAAGTATAGCTTCAAAACTGAAAGGCACATTTAAAATAAGTGTGTAAAAAAATAACATCAATCAATATTGGCTGTTGTACAGCAAAAAAAAATAATAATTCTTTCTTTTTGTTCAGCAAAACTAATTTACTAAGAAAATTAATCAATATCTAACATTAACAATACATATATTGAGTTTTTCATTTATTCTAATAGGCATTGACGCATTGCACCCTACAGCATCTATTGACTCCCTGATTAAACCAATGCAATCCGGAAAACTGTTTACGTGTTACACGATAATAGATCGTATAATTTACATTAGAAAAATCGTCGAAGGCTTAATTCTCTGTGGCTCTTACCTTTATTTAAATAACAGCTTTTTGGAAGCTTATCATTACATAATGTTGCAACCATTTCATCATCGAGATGATCGAATGAGTTTTTCTGAATTTAGTAACAATCCAATATACATCACACACACACACAGCGGCGATAGAACTGCCACCTTAACTTTCGCTCTCCATGCACACAGTAACTGCTTCACTGCGTCATCCTGCAGGTTCAACTAGCGACTGGCCTTAAAATATGTAAACAATTGGTTAGGTTAGGTATTGTAATCTCCATTTTTAATACTGTAATGTAGTGTGAATACTCGGTTAGGTTAGCCACAGTAAAAATACTTAATAGCAATTTTTATTGAGCCGAGTAGTACGCAACATTATATTCGGGATAGCTTTTTTTTTTTTAAAAAAAAAGGTGAGCGCCTACTACAGTGAAGTAGATATATTTCTACTGTCTTCATACACATGAAGAATTTTTTTATACATTAAAATTCTTCAGAAACACCAAAAATCCATCATTAGTGTCGCTAATCGATGTTGCCAAGAGTGAACACCACTTACAATTTGTAAATGAAAATATTTAATAAAAACTTGCATTTTTCACTAACCTGAAATTTTGGGTAAGAATGGAGAAATGATTTTATGCACTGGTGGCCTCCTTTGCACGATGGTGGAATAAATAATTGTGCTAAAGTCCATATAGAATAAAGAATATAAGAGACGAATATACCAGATAATAACATTGATACAGAGGGCCATCTCATTATGAAAATATTTCAGAAAAATTACTTCCCAAAAATTACTCAGAATTTTTGCTAAACTAAAATTCAATGTCACAACACCGGGATGATGTCAATAGTCAACAAGTTTGTTTTGCTCGCCGAATCTTTTGCTCCCAGGAAACAACAAGAAATAAAAAGTTTAAACTAAAGTCAGATTAAGTTAGAAACTTTAATTTTGACAAAGAAAACGACATGGAAATTTTTGCTTTATATTCGCACAAAATCAGGACTTAGAAAATTTAATTGCGAATTAAGATTCAGCTCAAGGTAAAACTGCTTTGAAAAAGTATAATAATATTTAATAAAAAATGAATTGTTAATAAAACTGGTTTGTATGAAATTAAATCATGGCAGGGCTGGAAGCCCAGTATTGCCAAAGCAGTAGCCGACTTAAATAGTGGAATATGCCCACTCATTATCTTATTTTGACGTCGTATCGCCTGCAGAATTAAAGTCCCGTCCTCAAACTGCCGGTACTATAACCTACTGGTGGAAAGAAACCTCCAAGCAACCAGCACGTGTCCAAAACAATAACTGTGTTGTTTGCCTTGATTCTCCTTTCAATTTCCTAATTTAAATCACACTGCCAATAGTGTGTCCTATTGGCAAAATAGCCTATAGTAATAAATATAGTAGTTATAGGAAGAAACACTCACCATTTTTTACCTATATATTTTTAAATAAATATTTACATTAAAATTTATGACCACACTTTCAAGCCATCAGCCATTTATTTTCCACACAAAAAATATAATTAGGAGAATTGTAACTTGTTGAATGCATAGTTTGTAAGTTTCGCATATAAACATTTGACGCCTCCGTCGGTGCTCCCTCTGAGAGCATAGGCCGTTATGTGTCCTCAACTCCTGAGCCAGTGCCAGTGTCAGTGCTACGAACACGCCCGCGCGTGTGTCATAGTACAGCGCCTCGAACGGCGTGACGTCAGTCACGGCCAGCTAAATGCTCAAAGCGCCCGGCCGGGTGTGGCAATGCGCATCAGGTATCTAGTGCACATGTAATTCAATTATCAAACAGAAACTAAAACTTTTAATAAGTATAAGAATTGTTTTTAATTAATTAATGGTTGTGTAAAATATTTCCGTTCACAAAAATTGGCCGGCATCGTCTTCCCGTGCTTCGTCGTTTTCTTGCGGGTTTTCCTCCCCTCCCTGGCCCGGATGCCAGGGAGAGTCGTCAGTAGTCATCCAGCACTCGCCAGGGCCGGCAGCCCCGCGCACGGGGAGCATACAACTTTCGGGCCAGTTTCCACGTAAAACTTCAATAGGTAATTATTTCTGAATCATCTCTCTCCAGCTCCCCGGTTGGCCCTAATCGGCCGTACGAAATGTCGTGCGGTCCTTAGTTAAAGTGTGCGACCCGACTACGGGTCTTTTAACGTACTATGTAATTGTTGTGTTTCAAGGCAGCCCGCCGTGGTGCCTGCGCTTCACGCCATAAGATCTCCCCATGGAGAGTTAGTACTTTGCCCACGCAGGGCGGCATTGCGACAAACGCGTAACTCAATTTACGAACGCATCAATCCCTGGGACGTGCAACAGACGCGAACGACAGACCACGTTGGGCCCCAACGCGCCCGTTCCCAGCTTAAACGTGGCACACGCCACTGCGAGAACCAGTCTCGCGTCACGTAACCATCAGGAGTAAAGGAGCTGAATCCATTTCGAGCCCGGGATGCGCTCATAATGACTTTAGTGTTAATTGCCGTGTTAAGATTAGTGTGTGCCGCCATCATTACACCTAAGTATAATCCAGTGTTATTTGTAAACTCGCGCAGTCATTAGCATATTCACGTATTAAGTGTTTTACGGACTATCACGCAACAGGCACCAGTCTTGCCGCATCACGACCCGCCGTCACCATAACTCAGGTTAGCCTGCACCCCTCGCTGGAGTAGTCTTCGGAGTATTGTGAGACGTTAATCAGTTCCGCCGTTCGAGGGCCGTGTGGGCGGAGTGAAGGTTGACGACGATACGGCCAGACGCGTGAAAGTGCCTTGTGCGACTAGAAGTTCTGTAACGTGTGTTGCTGTAATAAAATAATCAAAGTCATGTGTGTATTTTACTAATACGGCATCCTGGGAGGCCATAACAGCCCGGGGGGCCCTTTGTCGACAAGCCCCTGCCTGCAACCACGAGGCAAAGAACCCCGCCCTTGAGACTAAATTTCCTTTCTAACATTCTAATTAGCATAATTTCAAGACAGGCAGCAGGGATGGCGTCAGGCTTAACAATTGTTTTAGAGTACTTTATTATTTGAATTGTGGCATCAAGTTGGCGACTGTAAATTTATTAACATATTTTCTCCCTGTGAACTGTATTAGTGGGATTTCTCCTAATCCGATCGATCATTGTCATGGACACTTTAATTAGGGCCAGTGGCCGCAGTAAATATTAATAAGGGTTCGTTGTCTGCTCCGTGCTTGCGGTGCTCGCACAGAGTGGCTAAGACACACTTGTTTAATGTCTGGGAATTAGTAATTTTGTCCTAATGACTTTTCCCTTAATTGTTTTATGGTTTGAGCCCCCGGGGTTTTGTGCACTTAAGTTTCTTTACGTCTATTGGGGTCACCCGCTGTGACCTAGGGTGGGCGTGTCCCCGTCGAAGTCCCAGGTCCAGCTCCGGTGGTGTCACCACGGGGTCACCGAGGTCGGCCAGTACACCCTCGGTGACGTCATCATCGGCTCCGTCACCAACCACTGGTCCGCTGTCGTCGTGGTCGTACTCGTCGTGCGGATCGTCTATCAGTCGGATGTCGTCTCTGTGTACTTTAGTCGTCCGTCCGTCGGCGCGACGCACGAGGTACGAGGTGGTCCCCAGTCTGTCCATTACCTCCTGCGGTCCTGACCACTTAGAACCAGACTGGCGCAAAAACCCCTCTCGCCAGACGACAGGTGATGACACTTGACAAACACCTGCTGGCCAGGCTCCAATCGTCCTGGGGGCTGGTGCGTCTGCGGCGTGCGTCGGGCCAGGTAGTCAGCTTGGCGACGTCAGCTACCTTCGCGCAGATCGTCCGCGGTCATGTCGTGCGAGTCGGGGGGTGTGTGCGCTTCCCCGGGCAGGGCGAGGTTTCGGCCCTGCACCCGTTCAGCGGAGGAATGGCCCGTGACCGTGTTCGTCCGACGGTGCAGGCAAAACAGCAGCGTCGGCAGGTGCAGGTCCCACTTGGTGTGGTCCTCGTCCAACCGGATGCGCAGCTGAGTTTTAATGTCCTGATTCCGCCTTTCGGTCGCATTCGCGCACGGATGGTAGGTGGGCGTCGTGTGATGCTCCACCCCCCATCCCGCGCAGGACATTCGCCAGATTCTCCCCGTAAACTGCACCCCGTTGTCCGTCAGCAGGACCGCGGGGTACCCGTATCGCGGGAAGAACTCGCGCTCGAGCAGGGCAATCACGGTCTCGGCCTTCACGTTTGGTACTGCGAACGCCTCCGCCCAGCGGGTGAAGACGTCCATGACCACAACAATCAAACGCCGACCACGGGACGTGCGAGGATACGGCCCCTTAATATCCACCGCCACAGTGTGGAAGGGATCCCGGGGCCGACGTGGTACCTGTTGCTCCTTGCCGTCGGGTCGCCTGGACTTCCGCTCCTGGCAACGCAGGCAGGCCCGCACGTAGCGACTCACTTCTGCCGCGTCGCCAGGCCAGTGGAACGTCCGTCTGACCTCACGCAGCATCTGCTCCGCACCCGGGTGTCCCGCCAGGAAGTGGTCATGCAGGTAGCTCATGACCCAGTGCCTAGCCTCGGGCGGCACGTGGGTCTGCCACCTGCTCGTCCTGTCCTGCACCTGCGCGCTTGCGTGCACTTGCGTGCGCTTGCGTGCGTTTGCGTATGCTTACGGCCACACTAGTTGTGCGCCAAATGACGTCCCTCGGCTTGAGGCCCCCGGTTCCCTGCTTGCGTGACTGTCCAGTTATGCCATTACTGCTCTCGTCGGTAAGGTGTGGGTCCAGGCCAACGTGGCCGGGACCGGGAACTGCGGGACCTGGAGGGAGGAGTTAGGTGGAGTGGAATAGTGGTAAACTGTTCCAAGAACAATTCGGCATTGACTATTTCACGAGCCTCATTTATTGACGTTTTATAGCCTGCCGCAGCCTGGCGGAACCGTCGCGGAACAAGCACCCTTCCCGCGGCGACCCGGACTCCCGTAAAACCGTACTGCCTGTTAAGACGTCCTGACACGGATTGGGAATTTTTATACGTAATACTGACCCCGTTTAAGGTTACACCGTGAAGAAGCGCAGTACGTGCGCGTCCCGTTACGTAACGTTTCGTAAGACGATGGAAGTACTGAGTCCCGTAATTACACGTCCACGTTCTAGAACTCTCGGCTGGTATCGTCACTCGACGACTATAAATTCAGTAAGGCGGCGAATGACTCGCGGAAGCAGCTTGACTGCCGCGACAACCCGTGAACTGGAAACGAAAGACTGGCCACGAGCTCCGGGTACGCACTTCGCGAGCAGCGCTGAGCGGCGTACACGACTGTCCTCGTTCGAGCCCTGAACACGACTGACTCTCCCCGCACGCCAGCGGGCCGGAGCTCGCTGGCTGCGGGGAGGGGAGGAGAAATTGGCCGGCGTGGGAGAGATCCCACCCCGCGCCGCGCCAGGCTGCAATTACATACTAGCACACTTGAGGAAACACAGAATATTTACACAGTTAAACGAAACATGAATCACAAGCAAACTTAGAGAATTAATAAATTACGATTACAATATTTACATACTCGTTGAGGCCCGTGACTATTTGAGAAAATATACAAACACAGAATTATTATTGCACAAAAGAAGCCACTGGCATGCTAGGGCGCACGCGGGTGCGTCCCTGGCCGATGCACTGCACTAATGGTTGCACTGGGGAAACAAGAAAGGACGTTGACGAGGCATAACGGCCTGAAGGAGCCGAGGAGACACTTGGGTCGACGTCAAATGACCCCCCCCCCCTCCGGCGAGGCCGTTATGTCCGTCAACGCCTCTCATTTACTCACATGGACGTGATACACCGGACCGTGGCACTGGAGAACTGACCTGCTGTGTCCGGCGCCCTCGTGTCGCCATGGGGCCGGCCGAGGTGGGCGGCGGCGATAGCGTCGCGTCCAAGGTGGCCCGCGTGACAGGTGGAAGGGGCGTGGCACCTTTCGCGGTGCGTGGCAGCAGGCGGCATCATGTCCAAGGAGGCCCGCGTGACAGGTGGAAGGGGCGTGGCACCTTCAGCGACGAGCGCGGCAGCAGGCGGCGGCGTCGCATCCAAGGAGGCCCGCGTGACAGGTGGAAGGGGCGTGGCACCTTCAGCGGCGCACGCGGCAGGTGGCGTCGCGTGCAAGGTGGCCCACGTGACAGACGGACGGGGCGTGGCACCTTTCGTGGCTGGCGCGGCAGCAAACGGCGTCGTCGCATCCAAGGTGGCCCTCATGACAGGTGGAAGGGGCGTGGCACCTTTCGCGGTGGGCGCGGCAGCACACGGGGCTATCGCGTTCAAGGTGACCCACGTGACAGACGGACAGGGCGTGGCACCTTCAGCGGCGCACGCGGCAGGCGGCGTCGGTGCAAGGTGGCCCACGTGACAGACGGACGGTGCGTGGCACCTTCAGCGGCATTGATGCCATTATTAAATCTGGCAAATGTGTGTCGTTAAGCTGGGAGTTAGTTAGTTGTTGGTTTAAGGAAGCAAAGGCATTGGATATTATTTTGAATATAAAGAGAGTCCAATAATTTTTTTTATGCTTATATTTAGCATTTTGTAATTACTATTTAAGGTTTCCAAGTTTTATAAAACATACATTTTTGCTAGTTATTGTTAAAGCTGTCACAGCAAATATGCATCTAGATGTAATATCCTTAAATTGGTTATGCATGCATTGTGCCATAACTGAGATGAGAATCTGCATGCTACTTTCAAATACTAAACTACTATTAAAATATTTGTATTATGGTTTTTCATTAAAATATGTTGCGAAACTGTACTATTAAAACATTTGTATTACCTATGGTTTTTCATTAAAATATGTTTGTTTCCACATTAAATTCTGAACGGTTCCAGCTATAGGTTTTGAGCGCGGGAAGGGGGTTGGGGCACTGGATCAAGATCTCTTTAGCCTTCAATTTTTTCCAACTGAAGTCATTAACACATCAGCGAGGAACTCGTGGCTATTGGCCAAAACCTGAGGACCAATGTGCCACGGCTTGACAAACCTCGGGAACTGTAGCGTAGAGGTGTAAAAGTAACGAAAAAAAGCGTACCCGTATGTTTGCGTTACTATAACAATCAGTACTCGTTACTATCGTATCATTATTCGTTACTTGTGATACCGCATAACATGCAACGAATCGAGTCGTATTGCGTACGCGTACAATATGACGTCGCGTAAATAATAATAAATAGAATATATACAATTAACAATATTTAATAATTAGGTAACAGTTTTTGTTAACCAAGAAACAATTAAATCTCATTTCAGCGACCTTATTATATTATCTCTTTTAAGATAATAATAAAAAAACTGAAAATTCGCGATAATAAAAAACAAAAACATACATATTTCTAATTTGTAAAAAAAACTTTCTTACGTTGTTTCTGTTCCAATCTCAAGCTTTGTCTACACACACAATACCTTTAATAAACAGTAAAAAAACTTGGATGACGAATTTCAAAATTATACTTTACTTAATAAACAAACATCGTTTTTTGTAACGTAAATTCATCGATTATGCACGCGCATACGTGAAACGGTGAAACATACGAAACATGCGAGTAACGAAATGCAGCCGTGTGTAACGTTTCGTTACTCGTATATAGACGTCGCACCCGTTACTCAGTAACGAATACATACGGTTTGCTACAGCTCTACTGTAGCGTGACGAGGCAAAAGAACTGGTTCAGATACAGTCACCAAGTGGTCACGTGAAGAGTGCCTCAGGGTGGGGAGGGGGTTAGTTGAGCAGCAACTGTCTCCTGGCTGACATTCAAGCGTGCTCACAGTTACAAGATTCCAATCTGTGGAATCTATGCCAGAATTTAAATTGCATATTAAATCAGATAAAACTCTGCGGGACAAAGCACAGGAAATATAGTTTAAAACGCTGCGACACAATTCAGTGAAGTATGACATACAATTTTTGTGAAACTTTCAGAGCTGCAGCAGGTGTTCCAACATCGGCAAACAAATTCTGACACATAAAGGAAAAGGAAAAGCAAAACCTGTTTGACTTTTTGACACCCATTAGGTAAAAAAACAGAGCTGAAGAAAGCAATTGACGTTGACTGAGAAATATGCTTATTTTTTTTTGTCTTAAAGAATTCGTCCGAACATTATAAAGTTAAATAAAGCTTTGAAAGAAGACTGGGATTTAAAATGAACATAAGAAATTTGTTGCTAGGATTATTCTGGAAAAAATGTTAACCCAAAGATAAGAGATTTTGTTTGATAAGCCAGGTGTAAGTGCTTGGAGATGGTGCTTTTTGAATGTGTGCATGATTTTGCATAACAAAATCAGGTTCATACTACACAGTGCAATTTTTTTGTCTAGTTTAATACAGAAATTGGCATTGCAAAATCCATCAAGACAGGTCTACGCTTAATTGTTGTACATGCATATGGAGAAAAAGGTTTTGTTATGAATAGTTTGCTTATTTTTTTTTTTAAAGTGAAAGCAGAAGTCTGGAGATATAATAATATTAATTTTGAAAAAAATTAGGAAGTATGTGAAAAGTAAATTAAGGATCATTTCCCATGAAAAAAATAATATTAGTGTTCAGTCGAACAAAATCCTATAGCATCATCCCTGAACAAGGCATTCAAAACTGGCTGAATACGAAGAATGATGAAAATGACTTATTTTCAAAATGTGCACAAACAAATATTTAAAACAGTTTCTTGTAGTTTTTTTCTTCTCACAATGGTAACTTTTACTCTTGTTTCAATGTTCAGAGCGGTGTATAGGTATTGGAGTACTTCTTATAGCTGTGGTTCATAGGTTTCTTCAATCATGTGTGCAAGGGACTGAACAAAGTGTTTGGTTTGTACACGTATCTGTGGGTTAAACAGTGAATTGAAACACCCAGGTATTTACAGTTTAGTCACATTATTATAATCAAAGTAAAAATCTTTCCAAACCATGAGGAGAGTAATTTTAAGAAGCAGGTAACTTAACCCTTTTAGCGCCAAAGTCCGATAAACCTGCTTTGTCTTGTGCGTAAAATTGCCATGGCTGAAAAATTGGCACGATTTTCTTTCCATTTTCAAGACAGTTTTTGTTACTAGCAGCGCATGGAACCTTTGTCTAATGAAGTGTCCTACTACAGTATTTACCTTCCTTTTGTCTGTAAACAGGTAGCGAAAGTGCCCTACTATTTAGTTCTGTTTTCTCACAACAGAGAGTATGAGTCATTTTGCTGGACATCGCACAGCATAAGAAACCACGTTTTGCTGCATTTCTTTATTCTAAAGAAACAATTTCCCTTTGAAAAAAAAAATTGTTTTCGTAAATTCTTTTATATCATGAAACTGTTTTCCAGCAATTTCTACAAATGTATTTTTTAAAAGTTATGACAACAATGGTTCATTTTAGGTAAACAATATATGTAACTACCAGTTTCGTGGATATTACAAATTGCGTAGAATTTTATACCGTTGGTTATTCTGCGTTGAAAATTATTATTGTAGTAGTCATAGTAAACACGTTTTCTGGCATATTTCTCAGAGGAAAGTGATGTTACTCTGTTTCAAACTAATACTACCGTGAAACTTTGTGCGATCATGGCTTTTGTTCTCGTTTTCATAATAATGTCTCGGAAAAAAGGTTACATTGCGGGTAAAGATGACAAAGAAATGCTCGACTATTTTTATTCGCTCGATAGTGATATTTGTGAAAGTGATACAACAAGCGACAACGATATAAGTACTGATGAGGAAGAGCATTTACCATCTACATACTTCAAACACACTGACACTTACTCCAGTGGCTGCGGGTAATTATATCCAGCCGGTGCATCACTTCGTACAAATTCAGGCGACAGTTCAAGTGATTTGTCGGATGAAAATGAACAGACTGACGTAAATAATATAATCTGGTCTCCTTGTGAAAACTTTTCACTACCAAAACACAACATACCCCAGTTTTTAGAAAATGCTGGACCAAAACATTTACCGCCTCGAAACTTGAAGCCCATAGCATAGCATATTTCCAGCTAATGTTTACTTTTTCCTTACTACAGCTTCTGGTAAAGGAAACCAATAGATACGCACAGCAGTTTTTATATTTTTAATTGAAAAAAAAAAAAAAAAAAGGATAATGCAAAATGCTGATAAAACCAAGACAATATTTTTTCTTCTAAAATTTGAAAGTCAGTTTTAGCTAAATTTGTATTAAGGCATACAATAGTTATACATAATTTTTTAATAACATTGTTTACTTTATTAATAACAGACTTATAATTATTAAAAAAATTATAAAGATTCAAAATACACTAAATAGTTGGAGTTAGCTAAGGGAAGATTTCATTTGAATTGTGTCACAGAAAAGCAATGTTTTTTTCTTTTTTTTTTTTTTTCAAAAAATTATTATTGCAATAAATATTGGAAAAAATTATATTACTATTATACTATCATATATAAAAACAATTAAGTATTTAAAAAAAAATTTAAACCAAAGAATATTACTGTCTATACTCCCTTTTCACATTACAATCCATAAAAAATATTTAATGATTATTTTTTTTTAAATTAAAAAACCAACAAAAATAAAATACGATGAAAATTTTTATGTTTAAACATCATAAGTGACAAAAGAAAACATTCATCTATAAACAGTAAAAATTTCATAGTTATAACAGTAAAGGTTAAACAGTTATTAAAATTAAACTCTGGAGAGGGCAGTTGTAACATCTGCAGTCACCCATTCTGCAACAGGTTGCTGAATGTATCTTAACATGTCTTCAGAACTTTTTTTTTATCTTGATGTGTTTTAGTTTACTGCCACGAAGCTGCATTAATTTCAACTGCCACTAAACTGAATAAACATTAAATGGTGCCAATATTTTCTCACACCTGTTTATGAATTGCTATTTTGTAAAATCCATGATATACACTTTCCAAATGTATGAGGTGAAATGAAGTTCTGGAAAACTATTTTAATATTAATTAACATGCTTTAGGAAAACTTAAATTCATTGGTGGTAGAAATTTTTATTTTCCTTTTAGTCTACAAAACATGAGCATCAGCTCGGGCGTCCACCGATGATGTCGGCAAACAGCTGCCTGGTGTTGACCTGCTTGGCCTGGGCCTCCCGCCACGCCCGCTCCTGGCGTCGATACAGCCCCACGCCCAGGTTCTGGGCGACGAAGCAGCCGTACCGGTCTCCGTCCAGCACCGCCTCCTTCCCCGCCAGCTCCTTCACTATCCTCTCCCTCAGCTTCGGGCCGGACGCCTTCCAGAGGGCGTCCAGGCTGCGCGAGCCGTGCTTGCTGCAGGCCAGCCTCACGTACTGCTCCTGGGAGGACACAGCCTCAGCGCTGCCAATCTTCCTGACCTCGTGCTCCAAGTCTCTCAACAGCTCAGGTCAACTATATCATACACAAGAGATTTTATATATATATATATATATATATTGTTAGATAATTTAATAATTTTTCCTGATAAAACCTCTGCTTTCGGCTAAAACTAAGGAAAATGAACCTTGCCCATTGTTTACTACAGTAGAATCCCGCCGATGCGACCCCCCTCTGATGCGTCCATTCCGTTTATACGACAGTTTATTGAGAAACCGAAAAATTTGAGCAGAGAAAGTCGAAAATTTGATTAAAATCGGCTGAAAAACAAGTCTGTTACACTTTGTTGTGTGCTATGTGTTCACGTTTATCTTGGCGAGAGCTGTACTGTAAGCAGGCAGGCATGCAAAAGACGGCTAAAAATAGATACCACCCCTCTAGACTGTCAACGCGGCAGTGTCTAGCCGAGCTCGGCACGTATTCTATCGCACGAAAAGCCGTCTCAGCTGTCATGTTATCTTACCCGCCGGCATGAAAAGCCCCTGTGGTAGCTTCGGGGAGAGGGTAAGAAACTCGTCCGGCCAGCATCCTCCTCCCCTCCCACATCGCGTGCGACAAAAGCCAGGTTGTATAGTCCATTCTCGGTAATATAAATATTTTTATGGGCTTATACGACTGTCCTTCGCCGTTAATGAATACTTTATAAGTTTAAGTTACTATGATACAATTTGTTCATTAGTCACACAGCAGTTTCTGCTGAAAAATCACTAATATCTCAAATTTTTTTGAACAGAAAAATTTAGCAGTGCCGTAAATATATTTATTTTACTGCATAGTTACTTTTCCATCTGCATTCCAACGTTTTTTTTTTTTCCGCTGCGAAGGGACGTGAGAAAGATAATTGCTTGAGCTGTCAAAATAAACATCGTTGACGGCAAGGGCGGGAGCGCATCCTGTCGGTCTGTCGCTGTGATTATCTACTCCAAAAACATGTCACAGCATTTCAGGATAGCATTGTTCTTATATCTTTCGTTTATAGCCGAATGTTTTCTACCTGATCCACACAAGTTCCTTCGCCACGTTTTGAACGAAAATAACAACCAGCCGGCTAGCATAGCCGAACTCGCGTGACGCGAATTCACTTAGCGCAGTATTTATTGGAACCCATTGTTCGGGGTATGAGAGTCCGAGGTGTAATATGAATTTAAAAAGTTGTCTTTTTTAAACCATAGACTATTTGAATATGAAATCTATGCGAACAAAAGCGATTTTTTATGTATTTCAATATATTTGAGGGGGTGGGGGGTTAAAAATTGGCCCTTATTCTCTAATGCGATCATTCCGTTTTTAAGTCCGTTTTTCTGAAAACCGTGAGCGGGAGGGGTCGCATCAGCGGGATTCTACTGTACTATATTTTTGAGTGAATATTGATTGTGAAATTAATTTTTGTATAGTTGATTAATTTAAGAAATGATTGCTTTCTTTTGTTTCTGGGATGGTTTACCAATGAGAATAATTTATTAGTACGGCAATAAAGATAGTAAATAATGGTCTTAAAACTAATATTCTGGAGTTAACGTTTTATATATGAAATGTATAGTTACCTTTTATTTGTTAGTTAAAAAAGAAAATGACAATTTCCTAGTCAATAATTCACTTCAACTTAAAAAAAAAAAAAAAACTATTTCACACAGGAAAATTAATTTTTCAAGGCACTTCTTGCATGGAAGATAATAACCCACATCATATGGAGAAAAATGGTAAGACTGAATCATTTAACAGTGTTAGAAGGAAATTGTTTTGCGCGGGAATGTCTTAACAAGTTTCACAGTAATTAACGGCCGGCTACCAAGCACATCATACAAAATGAAACTGAGCAGGGGCTTCCTGGATTACCTCGAGAGCAACGACGAGCTTCTCCCGACTCTTGGCCCCCACGTACTCGCTGCTGACGAACACGTCGGTGATGTGGCAGCCCTTGGGGTCGCTCAGCACGTCCCTGAGGCGGGCTGGTGCCATCGCCAGCAGGCCCGACACCACCTGCAGCAAGCCGCTCCGTCACCACTCGGCGGCAGGCCCTCGAGCTGCTCGTGTACCACTCGCTCTACGAGTCCTGCATAGCTTCACAAACACCCTTTGTTTGACAAACATTAGCATGGATTCTCTTTCACATCCAAACATTTAAAGTTTATAACTGGAAAAAAAAAGTTATGTGCTAATGACTATAAGTTTATGTTGTTCAGAATGAACCAAGCTCTAACATTTTAATGCCCAAAATCTTTAAAAATTGGGGGTTGAAAGAAAAAGTGGATAAATGGTTATTTAGATATCTTAAATGCTTATGTTATATACTTATCTGTCTAAACTGAAACCGAAGCAGCATAACCAGAATGCCTGTTTAAAGAATAAAATGGTACATCTACAAATTACTTGAAAACTATTTAGTGAAATCTTATGATAATATACCTGAAAATACCCACAATCTTGGTACTTAATAATAGAAGTATTAAATAGTAAATTGTTACTAAACGTAGAAAATATTATCAGGGCCGCAACTAGCGGGGAGCAAGCGGGGCATACGCCCCGGGCGCAAAGCTGTGGGGGCGCCGAAATCGCATTGTAATTCCTACTACAACTGGTAACTGGTTAAAGTTTTTTTTAACATGCATGCCAGGAATGTCTAATCTGATTTACAATATAATGTCTCAACATATATTTAATGAACAAGTCTAGTGATTATACGGACTACTCTATGGACATAGTGGGTTCATGCATGGAAGGTACAGTAGCACAGAAACTGTTACACGTATGTATGGAAGATGCTTAAATAACACCATTTTTCCGTGGGAGGGCCCCCCGGACCCCCCGCTTTATTGGTGTGGTATGTGCAAAAAAAGAGGGGGGGGGGGGGGCCATGAATCCATTCATGCCCCGGGTGCCAGAGACTCTAGTTGCGGCCCTGAATATTATAGTTACCTAAAAATAAATACTTTATAAAAAGGTTCAACTGCACATACAGACAACTAGTTACAAACTCTCAAACGTTTTCAAAGTATGTATTTAACTCTGTAGTGACAAGCCCATGATGAAACTTCACCTTCGACAAGCTACTGGGGTTTATACACAGCGGTGTAATTATCTTACAACGCAACTGTCTGGCGAGGTCAAAGTGTGTGTTTGCACATGGGAACCAGGCGAGATGGTGCTGGGAAGGTTGTTTCTCATTTCCACCCTACCCCCCCGTATTCACCCGCGTATGGGTGGCACATTTTATGAAGTTTTTTTTTGTCTAATAAAATGTACTGTCCATATGCAAGTTCTCCATTTTATGTAAAAAAAAAAAAATATATAACATTGCACTGTTGTAAGTGACTATGTGCTTAAATAACTAGCCTGAGTAAGTTTTTAATAAATATGTCATGAGTAAGTATAAATGGTTTTATTAAAATATCCTAGAAATGTGTGTAAAGCATCATGAATTGCACCATTGGAGTAGGTTTGCAGCGTTTCGGGCGGCTACCCAGCTGCTGGTAAGTGATGCTGACGCTCAGCAATTGCTGTAAAGGGAGCGCTTGTTTTAATTGAAGGAACTAACAAATAAAAAATTGATAATGAAATAGCCTGCTGTCTTTTCTCTCTTGGGAAAAGACAGGAAGGGAAACAAAGGTATAAAAAAATAGCATTTTTTCCTTTGTATTTTTTTGTTAGTGCTAGGGTGAAGGGGAAGGGGGGGAGGAAGGGCCATAAAGGTCGAAGAGGGGAAAGACAAAGGACATCAGTGCTTTATTTCTTTCGCAGCAATAAGCTGAAACACGACCCGCAAAGACTTCACTTGTATTCTACCGGAGACGGATATATGGTGCAACCCATATTCGAGGGCGACCCTTATGGTGAAAATGTTAAGATTTTTTGGCCCAAAATTGAAGGTGCATCCCACACGCAGGGGCAACGCTTCCGCGGGTAAATACGGTATCACGCCGTCTCCGCTGTAGGGCGACACTATGGTGGTGCACGTACGCTGATCGGCTTGTTGAACCTCAGCATGGTCTGGACGAGCAGCGAGCCGTGCAGGTGGACGGGGGGAGTGTCTTCCCACTTCGCTGCGGGGGAGAGCTGCAGCACCAGCGGCACAAACTCTTGCTTGTTCTTGCACTGCAGAGCCTCCGCTAGATGCTGCCGACACACACCAGCTTAGAGCACTGCCGCAACCAACACTCGCTTGTTCCTGCTCGGCTCTGATGCTAACTACACTGAACTGTTGGTACGTGCAAACCATCCTGTAGGTATATAAATATTATACAGTACAAATTAGCTCTCTTTAATTAAGGCTTGACAAAACCTACAATGAAATCCAGGGTCTCAATTTAAAAGAACAGACGTTTCCAAACACTGAATTCTATTTTTGAATCTGACCAAACAATAGTTTTCACTCAACTTATATACCAAAATTTTAATGCAATACAGTCAAGTATCTACTAATTACACACAAAAATTGAATTTTTATTTCCACGGTTCTTAAATACAAGACAGAAATAGTAAACACTATAAAGAAGAGAGATTAAGCTGATTTACTGTTATATGAGCAATGGATTTACAGTAAAACCTCATAAGAAACTTGCCTGCTTAATAAGTTTAAACTCTTTAGCACTTGACCAATAAATACACACATACAATTGTAACCTCTTTTGGACACTTCCTGCCATTATCCTTCCACAGGGGCAGACTAGCACAAGGACGTTAAGGGAACACTGCACGCTGTCATCTGCAATTTTGAATGATTTATGAGCCTTTACTTTCACTGCCATACAGGATGCTGATAGCATCTATTATTGGTTTTAAGTGAAGTTGGAAAGTTCAAACAATGGTGTTTTACAGGAAGTGGTGGTGAGACCTTATTTACGGTCGCCTGTGCGCCTCACGGACGCACGCACCTGCATGAAGCTGCCCTGCCTGGTCTCCAGCCGCTGACACGCCTGTCCCAGGCTCAGCACCACGCCCGTCTTGCCGCTCCCCAGGAGCTGCCCCAGGTTCGGCCCCAGCTCGTCGTACATCGCCTCCACCTGGGCGACACACACGGCTCGCCGACTGTCCTGCCTGCGCTGCAGCTTCCAGCTCCCGCTACACATTCCGGAGTAAGTGACCGTCCACCCGCCCGGTCCGGCATGCATCAACAATCTCTCAACAGAGAAACCTACCGTGTTTTAGTTACTTTTGGTTGTGTTCTCCGCAGACACTATTATAAAGCCACGATATTTGCACAGAAATAGCGAAAAATATTATTTGTATTTTTGGAATCCATAATTTTATTTCTATGCTCTTCTTCCTAGATTTTTTTTTATAGCTACTGATGATTATTTTTCCATTCCTTATCACATGTTACACATTGCATTTATTGGTTATCATTGAGAACAATACAACATTAAGAAATTTATGTAAGAAATTTAGGTGAACATCGAATGTCACATTTTCTTGCATCTAATAGTTATAAAATTACAAATACTGTAAGTTGTATTGGCAACATGAAACAATACTATGTTGATGCCCAAAGGGCACTTCAATGTCCTTACAGAACATTCTGAGGAACCACCAGTATCGCCACCCGCCTCCGTCTTAAATACCTGCCCAGTCCCGACTTGGTAAGGCCCTCCGAATCCCAGACTTAACACTCAAACAGAGGATTAGGCGCTACCTGCCTGCGCAACACAAATTTACATCACTAGAATTATATTACAGGTAATATTTACAACAATTGAAAATCAAATGTTAACCCAAAAATACCAATTTTCACATGTGGCTACCCTAACTTAACTAAATTGGTTATTACAGGAGAACCACTGCTTTAAATGCAATGTGTTTTGTCAGAATGATTAGAAAACACGTTAGAAAGTAATTAGGTACCATAAATGGATAGTAGAATTTTTAAAATAACGTTTGCAGAAAATTTGTCTCCATCAACATTTACCTACATTTAATATTAATTTTTATTGTCCGGCCTTTGGTTGGTTTCAAAAATGATACCTGACCCTTGAAAAGAGTCAAGTTGGACACTTTAAGCTGATTCAAGGAAATTATTTCATATTGATCATTTCATGACCAAACATGGTTATTTTTGTTCCCAATGTATAAAAAGTATAATAAACTTAAAATTTGTTTGAAACGGCAGTTAATACTGAACTAACTTTTTTTTTAGTAAGAACGTAGACTTTATAAATATTTGAAGACACATACTAATGTAATTACATAATAAGAATATCTGTCACTTTATTCTTCATTATCTTTTATCTTTGCTGAAAACTTTCAGTAATTTGAATACCAACACACTGAAAATAGATTTAGCATGCATAAAAGTGTTATGTGCATTAATAATCTATCTATAGATGGTTATTTAGGAAAGACATGTCCACAATAAGACAATCTACGACGTAAACCTCATGATTACAGTGAGCACCAAATCATTTGACTACCAACTCAATGCTCATCGTGAGCCGAGTTGGATAGATTAGCTATGCCTCACGCAGATGACAACTTAAGGTTCACTGTATCCAGTGAACTCAGAAACTGATTGGAATGATTAACTGAATGGCACACCATTCGCTACATCCATTCACTCAGGATCTAGATTGATGCACTGTGCTGTTTGACTGCATGATGCGAGTGGACTTGACATGAGCCGGACTGTGACGTATGTTACCAAAGGAAAAAAAACAAACCAAACTATGTATGTGTAATAGAAGTGATCACGTAGGTATGTATGATCAGGTAGGTATGATATTCACCAATTAATGGTCAGCAACTTTTAAAAGATATGTATCTAAACGAATACGATTGCAACTTTATAACAAACAACATACATATATAATTTTTTTATATTTTTCTCCTAAATTACTTTCAAAGATAAAGCATATTTAAGAAGAATACAAAGAGCACAAATCTGTGCAAAAACAAAAATGATTTTACCAACCTCTTCCTTCACTTTGTGACAGTTCAATAGTCTCTGAATGCAGAAGTTGCTGTAGGGCAGTTTGGACAGAGGCAGCATGTTGTTTATGAAGCACCGGGCGTAGATCTGAGTTCGCAGCTTGCTGGAGGCCACCATGATGGCCACGTCCAGCACCCGGGACGCTGATGAGCTCGCGAACACGGGCAGTCGCTGCGGCTCGAGGGGCGGTCCGTCCTTCGCGTCCCCGGGGCCCTTCGCGTCGTCGCCAGGCTCCGGCACCGCCAGACACTCGTCCAGCAGCTTGCGAACCAGCGAGTGGGCCAGCTTGCGCTTCTTCACCTTCAGCGCCAGCAAGAGCGTCTGGACGAAGCCAGCGGTCAAGTCCGTGTACACCATCTCTGGAAACGACAAGGAATACGTTTATTAGTGTCATCAAAAAAAACTGTAAACATTCATAACGAGCTTATCATTGGGGAAAGAAGAGGACTGACTTTGCATTTAACTTGGATCACAGAGCGAGTGTCGGGAAAGTGGCCGAACACTAACTGTAAAAGCCAGACGGCAATTTAAAAAATCTGGACCGTAAGTTTCAGGCCTGGAAACCATTCAAAAGTGTAGAGGTGAAGAAACACGGCAGCACCTGGCAGGCGGGGCCACGCCTCCACTCGGCGGCCGAACTCCTCCAGCAGCTCCCGGTGCGCGGGGGGGACGTCGACGCTCTCCGGCACGGCCCTGGCGTCGGCGGTGGAGCGGGGGGTCATGCCCGCCAGGCACTCCAGCACGGCACGCGTCACCTGGTTCGCGTGCGTGTCCCGCACGAACTCCTCCAGGTTGTTGAGGGCGTACCTGGCCACCTTGAGCAGCCACTCGCGGTGGGCGGCCTTCCCAGGGACCTCGCCGCCGCCCGCCTTGCCCCCTCGCTGCAAAGCCCCGCACTCCGCTCGTCAACCTCGCACCTTCACCCTTCACATTGCACTGGCTCCGACAACATTAACCTTTCATTATGTATTATAACTATACAGCCCAGGCTACTATGAAAGGAAGGTGGTGGGGAGATGCTCACTGGTTCGATCAGAAGATACAAACACTCATCTTATGTAGCAAATCATACTCATTAACAAAATAAAATAAAGCTGAATGCAAAATGTAACTGTCTTTACAACTAGCTTGAAGGTATAATATTATTAAAACTGTCATCTAAAGAGGCGGGGGCTGAAACGCTTCAAGCCCTTTTGAAGGTAATTACAGAATAAGTCTGAGACATCAGTTAAATCTCATGGTCATGGGCAACATCACGCCCGGTGACCGTCTCCAGCTGGGTCTTAGAGCTCATGGGTAGTGGTGCCTAGCGCTGAAAAACTATAACTCTCTCGACAAGAACCTTGTGTTCATAATCATCAAATTAATATAAAACTATAATTGTTACTGGTTTTACAAGTTGCCGTTAATGCCCTCTGTTTTTCAGTTTGACTGTGTTATTTAGTGCATGCGCCAGCACTTGTCATTTAAATCACATGTGTACATATATATCACCTTAAAAATTACTGCATGCTTCTATGATGCTATATATGTACAGTATATTTCCAATGATAGCTTATGCAAAAATAAATAAGTACAATATCTAGTTATTCCAAATTTAACAAAAATATTTGAAGTCATAAGCAATATCTGAAGTAACAAAAATATTTTTATTAACTTTCAAATGACATACACAAAGTACATATGAAAACAATAAAACTGGTATGGAATTGAAAGAGTGGCTGGCTGCGGGATAAAACTCTGAAAAGTAAATTAAACCAAATAAAAAAAAAGAAACCATTTTCGCTAAGCAATTATATTACATGGCAACAAAAGTGTAAAATGCTGGAAAATGCAGCAGAAACTACTTTTCCCCTCAAATTAAATTTGTTAAATTGCAGAGAATTTGTAATTTGCATAACAAAGTATTATTTTCTATTAAGTTTCTCTGTGGGTATAGTTATATTAGCCTCTTATTGTTTCCTTTCTGTGTGAATACTAATTATAGATAATAAGTTTTGTGTGATTTTTTGAAGTGATAACGTCTTATAAATCGATGAACGCCGGCTGCACGCACGAAAAAGCATGACTCATTGTCACGTTTCGCCTGAGCTGAGCGTGCAAGAACCGGCCAACCACCGTTAAAAAGTATGCAATTTTTCATCAATGCTTTCTTATGACATTATCACGAAAATTATTGTCCATAAACCGACTTTACAGACAAACCCCCCCCCCCCCCTTTTTTTTAAAGTTTTATCACTGTTGTACGAGGTTTGTACAGAAATTTCATATTTAAGTTTAAAAAAATATATTATTCTACTGTCAATCAGGTAATTAAATATTGTTCCCTTAAAAATACTCCCCCTGGGACACAATACACTTGCGCCATTTCTGTTTCCACTGCTGGAAGGCGCCTTGGAAGCCCTCTGTTTTGAGGTTCTTCAGCTGCCTCGTCATTTCTGTTTTGATGTCCCCCACATCAACAAAATGCAGTTCCCACAGCACTATCTTGCATTTGGGAAACAAGAAAAAGTCACATGGTATCAAATAAGGTGAATAAGGGGTATATTCCATCACAGGTAATGGAATTCGAGGCCAAAAACTCACGCACAACTAGCGAAGCGTGTGCAGAGGCATTGTCCTGATGGAGGACCCACCACCCCCCTCGGGCCAAATTTGGTCGGACCCGAGTCACACGAGCTTTGAGGTGTCTGAGAACGTCAACGTAGAATTTTCCATTAACAGTCTGCCTTGGAGAGACAAATTCTTGGTGGACAATGCCCTGAGAATAATAAAAAAAATCAGCATTGTTTGGATTTCCTTGACTTTTACATCCCTGCCTCCCCAGATTGTTTCCACTTCCTGCTCTGGGATTAGAGTTCCACATCTAATTAGTAGAACCAAGACTCATCGCCTGTGATCCTATCGAGATAGTCACCACCCTCTTCGGCTCCCAACCGGTCCTCACGCATGCCACACACTGTACTTTTTGTTCTGGAGACTAAAAATTTGGAACGATTTCGACACACAACTAACTTTCTTCATTTTTAATTATTCTGTTAAAATTTTATGAACAATCGTTTTGCTCAATGAAAGCTCTTCAGCGATCATTCTGACTGTTAAACGACGGTCCCGTAGGACACAAGCACGAATTCTTTCCATATTTTCATTACAAACAGAAGTGGAAGGACATCCTGAACGAGAATCGTCTTTGAAAGCTTTTCGGCCCTCCCGAAAACTTTTCAACCACTTTTTGACGGTTGGTTCCTTCAAAACATCTTCTCCATAAACTTGGCTCAAAGCCTCAAAAATTTCACGGTCATTCTTACCTAGTTTCCCGAGAAATTTGATGTTGATTCGTTGCTCTTCAACAAGAGAAAGCTCCATGCTGACAGCACGTGAAAAAGAGGCAAGTTTGAACAAGCGCGTGAAACCCAGGTGATTCATAGAGCGGCCGGGCTCAGACTGAGTGTGGTGGGGATGACCTTGAGTCGAAAGACTGATATGGTGCCTCCCCCCATCACTCACAGTAGTTTTTAGGAATCATTATACAAACTTTCCGGACAAACCTCATATTGTAAATTAAAGTGACCTTACCAAACACCATGCACACTGAATATACCCACACTCAATAAAGTTGTGTCATGACTATAAACACTTGTAGGTTGCATTCATGGGAATGATGGCGTAGGGAACGACTGGTCCACCAGAGCAAGGCAGCTTCGGCAATAACCAACTTACTGTCCCTCCCGTAGCTGCTATCACAATCAGCTTCTGCAGGACGTGGCTAGCGAACTGGTCGCAGAACACCGGCCTGAGATCCTCCCCGAACACCCGCATGTAGCGGGACAGGGCATCGCCACTGGCCCAGTCCAACAACTCCTCGATCACTCGAGAAGCTAGCTGGTTGCTCGAGTACTCTACTTCCTTGCCTTCCGTCTCGACCAACACGTTGTTTGCGAACAAACCTGCAACATCATCTCTGAATCTCAATAACTTATCTTTGGAACATGCAAGATAATACATGTAAACTGACCATGGACAGCAAACTAGACCTGCGATACTTGTACTCACATGCAACACTGAAGTAGCTACCAATGAAACCACAATTGCACATTATCATCATGTGTTTGACATTGTTTCGCAAGTAATAAACATATAGACTGAGAACTTTACAATTGATTAAAAAAAAATTACTTTCTGCAACATCACATTAAATTAAGTTCTTCTTTTAATGCCAAATGACCAAATGAAGGCATTGTAAGAAAATTATTAAAATATAAGTACTTAAAAAAAAAAGGTTAATCGTAGCCCAACTTAAACTTAATCATAGAGGTGGAATATTTCGTTGCTCATTAATTATGTATTGTGTGTAGAAGGCATTAATATACCAAGTTTAACTGGGCTGATGTTAGATACAGAGCTGAGATACAACCAACATAAGTCCAGTATTGTTCTCTGAATAAAATTTTCATTTATTTCTTGTATTAACTTATATACTTAAAAAAAAAAAAACCTACCTCGTTCACCATCCGTCTGAAAGTTTTCGGCTTTATTCGTCTCACGAACACGAAGGAAATAATGATACTTTTCTTCATCTATTTGACTTCCCTTACCAAACTTTCCTTTCTTTGCAAATTTTTTTGCCATAACAAGAAATGACGACTTTCGTTTCTTGTTACGATTATACATTGCAGGTTGAGTGTTATCCATTACTTTTCTTCTTTTTTTAATGGTAATTAGCTTCCGCCCACAACCAGCACTAGATGAACACAACTATCTTTTCGTAACCTCAAATTCCTAACTGCTTCAATCACAGTTCACAGTGCCATTAAAAAAAAGTAAACAAACCATAGATACACGTTAAAACAAAAAGCGTGCGGTAAAGATGGTACAACACTGGTAAACTATTTGAAATATTTAGTTCTAAGTATAAATGAAATAGTTTTCTTTATATTTATTTTATAAGAGTTAAAAACATTTTAGCTATCTCAGTACGAAAATTAATTTTAATAGCGTGGCAGAATTTAAAAGTAATGTTTAAAGTAATCGCTTCAAATTTATTTGATAGAGAAAACTGTAACCCATATGCCTAATCCCTTTTTACACATAAAAATTTGTTAAATATAGTTGGAGGTAAAACTTTGACAATGATAAGACTTTCCAGGGATACGGCGAGAGACGAAGCCTTCGGCAAGTAATAGCTTAAAAGGTCGAGAGTCAAGAGAGGTGGTGCACACGTCAGTGACGAGTTGTATTGAATACTGGAAACACATAATGCTGCGGCACTTTAGTGGTAGCATTGATTTGAGACTTGATCGAACATATAGAAAGCATTGCAAGAAACTAGAGCAGGTATGGTGATATCACCCTGTAACATAACCATGCGTACACAAATGACAACTAGACAAGATTCACTGGCAGGACACTAATAATCACATATGATGGACCCTTCAGTGGATTGAGAATTGACTTTTTTTGGGTCGGAGAGGAGGAAAGGGTGGGGGCAACCAGTAGTCGGGATTTAGTATATGTGGTTATTACTCCAGAAGTCATAGTATATAAAGAATATTTTACCCTTCGTGGAGGGGGTGGATGTTGTTGCCCCTGGGACCTATTAAAACATAGAAAGCACACATTACACTAAAAGGCTGAGCTGTAAATCAAAATAAGGCCACATGGGCTTCAAAAGGCAAACCACGAAAGTCCTCGAGCCGTATTAAATGAAATAGCCTCTGTTATTCTTCACCAAACTGGTGGGACACAGGTGCAGGCAAAACTGCAAATGTCTCTCGGCAAATATTCAATAATTTAGACCTGGGCCGCATCCCGTTACAAGTTTTTATCACAATTAAGTATAATGCGAAAATATTCCTCCTGTGTGTGTTTTTATTATAATGATTAGGTTACATTACTGGTAAGATCAAAAACAGCTTTTGGGGACTAACATTGGAGCTAACGAACGAGGATTTATGAAGACTTATGTTAGTGTTAAAATATGTAGGAGTTGAAAGGTTGAGATGCTCCCCAGTGCATCACACAGGCCCAGCCCTGATGGTGGAGGATGGAGAACTGACAAGAGCTCCGAATGGTCGCTTGCCATTAGGTGCTTGTTTCTTGCAAAAATGTGCAACAATTTGCCGAGTATACCAGGCCATGGTTTTGAGCAGAACTGCACCAAGTCATACTTACTTAATAATTACTTGGTGATGGTTGCCGATAACACGTCTTGTAATTATTGGTATTAGTATAATAATGTCGTTCCAAGCGCTCCTTCTGCTTGCACAGGCTGTAATGGCACCGCGTTGCTTCAAACAGGGGTAGTGCAGCGTGAGTGTAACCCAGTGCAATGTAAGGAACGTTAAGCCACTGGTGTATCGATTGTCGCTTGAGCAACAATCGACCATGACATCACTGTATACTTGTAATTAGCAAGTAGATTGTCTTCATCGCTTTAGTTCTATAACTGTCACACATCTGTAGTGGTGTTGGATTGGGATATAATTTTCACAAGCTGCAAACAAATGAATTTTACTTTCTGACTTTTTCCAGTCAGTCTAACCAGCACATCTTCTTAGCAAATAGCTTGCGAGGCAACAAAATATAGAATATACCTAATAGATTTCAAGTGGTGTTTGTGTGTTAAAATAAAAATAGTAACAAAAATCCAATGTTATACTTGTGTGCAAGTGTGTATCTAATTCATACTAACATAACAAACACATTAAAAAAAGTTACCAAACTAATTATTCTACTCAGTTCACTCTTTGTTACTGTTGCTACTAATTTTATTAAGAAATAAATATCAATGTTTTTTACAAAATAACAAAATGTATCTTCGTTCTATTACGTTGTTGCATAAATTCAAAAAATTATCTAATGTTTTTTTTTCAAACATACCCACAATACCAATACTTTCTTTTAAAAAAATTATATCACTGGAAATGATTGATTGTGAACCTAGAGACAACCCAGTATCTGCACCAAGAAATGTAATTAATGGGAGATGTTTCTAGTGGTAGGGCATACGACATAAACACAGTTGTTAGCTAGCTGGATATTAATCAGTAGGTTCCCCATCGTCTTATCCAGGACCTCTGGGTAAGTTCTCAATGGAAGAACAGCAGCAGGATAGCTGAAAGAAATTTCTAAAGACTACAACTCAAAGCTTCTGCATCAGGAACCAGAAATCAGAGAATTCCGTAGAAGCTGCAAAACCCTATAGACAGGAACGTTCTCACCAGCGTTGGCCTCGTAATAACTGCTCAGCTTAGTCTTCATCTTGAGTCACTTTAAGTCTCGACACACGCGGCAGGAATAAATGGTTTCGAACAGACTCCCTGAATCTGACGTAAGTAAAATCAGGTGTCCATAATTCCCTAATACCGTTAAAGATCTATCCAAGACGTGGTAGGTATGAATCTTCTCATCGCTCGTGCAAAAAAGGTTTGATTTTTTTTTTTTTTAAGAATTAGGTTGAAATCTGTTTCCAATAACATGCAAGAATTTGGGAAAACCACATCTAAAGAGGAATGACAGTTTTATTTATGCAAAAAATTGATACTGTCATAATCTTGTGCCCTAATTCTCTAAAATTCTGCTTTAAGGGGTGGTTTTTATAAATCTCATTTTGACAGTGATTTTCCTCATTTTTCAAAATCAGTTGCAGAATCAAATCTTGTTCAAATGTGCAAAATTTCAACAAGAAGTACCAAAATGCATCTCTCAAAGAGGTGGGTAAGTGGGATGGGCTGGTTTATAAAAAGCTCATCTGGACAGTAATCTTTTTTTTTCTTTCCAAAATAATTTTAATTTTACTTTATCATCAGATGGAAAACATTTCATTCTAAAGCACCAAACTTCTGTTTAATGGGTGAAAAAGGAGCAGGTGATAGTTTTTGTGAAATCTCCTCTTTTTCATAAATTCATGATTTGAATATCAGTTGTGCAAAATGTTATCAAGAAGTATCAAGAAGGGGTGGGGAAAGAAAATGGGAGTGGTTTCTAGAATATTAAAAATAAAACTGAAACAATAAACAATCATACAGAAAGTATATTCACTTATGTTACACAGTTACGTATATGGCTAACAGAGGGTCCCAAAACAAACATTCTGAAAATCGCTACACAACTGGGTCTGCTTTTGTGTGATTAAGGCATCCATGTGTAAGAAGCAAGCTGTAATGCAATGACTATGTTAAGAAATATCATTATTATATCACCCTCTCCCTGATCAGCATGTTAGTAGAGCTACCGGTACGACGTTCACCTCACTGTTTGACAACTGGGTGAGCCAGACTGCATGGAGAATATTTACTCGCACATGTGAAGTCACACATTTAGATGCAATGCGTCAGTTAGAATTCAGTACCGGAGTTTAAGTGGTACCGTATTTACCAGCGTATGGGTCGCACATTTTATGTCAATTATTAGTTTTAAAAAAATGTAGTGCTACCCTTATGCAAATTTATATGTAAATAACTCTCCTGGTTTGGTTTTTAAAATTTACCGTCAATAGCACGCCGTGCACGGAGAAAGGTCATTGTACTCAATCGGCTGTTGTTATGGCGCGGCTGCTGGTTCTCTTTGTTCACTGAGCTGCGCATGCGCAGTATAACTCACTCAACGCTCCACCCAGACTCGTGACCTTCCATCAGCAGCCAGCCAATAGATGTGAGCTTAGCGGGAAAATAATATAAGCTCCACCTCCCGTGTACCAGTTTTGTCCAGTTCTAATACCAGTTTATTGGTATACGCACCAGTTTTCTCGCTGCCGTGACATGTTCAAGTTTACGTTTATCTTGATGTCTTGATACCAATAAATAATTATTTACGATCCCCAGAAATAAATGGTTAGTTTAAAAAATATGCGTCAACTGTACAATATTTCCGAAATTATGAAATACGTATAAAACAGTTCCCAAGTCTCTGCTCATTTTATCTTGTGAAATTTATGTCTCGTACTAGTATTTCGGCTAAGTTGTGACATAAATATAGTATCACAACTTACAAGCAGCCTCGTAAAGTCGTAATATTCCCGATATTCCCGGTACGTTTATATATTCGTGAGTTGACATTTTTCCCTAGTACATTTTAGATTGTCTACTGCTATAATTATGGCCTGTCTACAATAGCTATGTCCTAAACTGTGTCCGAAGAACACTCGTCGCTGATTGGTCCACGTGACCCTCTGACGTCATGCGTCATGTGGGCGAAGGTCCGAACCTACCTGGTCTGAAGACATTCGTCAATTTTAACTTTTTGTCCCAACCTGTGTACTTCGGACACAGAAAAAAAACAGAACACTCACAATATTTGAATTTCCGGTTCCCATTTGAAAACGTGGTGTTTGTTTTTGTTATTGAAAGAAATGGAAGGTGTTAATAGTCACTTATAACTTACATAACTTTCATAAGTTCAATCTCAAACTACAAAGCATCAAAACAATAAACCAAAACATTTGGTTTGGCACATTTACTGCGTTCTGGTGACAACTTTAGAAATCAATACATTTGGACATCGGACATCGCAATTGTGGACAGGGCAGTTTTCGGTGAGACAATGTGACGTCACTCACATTCGGATAAGGACACGGACCACGCACAGGTTCGGACTATTGTAGACGTGCTCTTACTCGGACTTTAACACTCCTAGGCTTAAATTATTATATGTTTAGAAATAAAGGCAACTTTTCATGTTATAAAATATGTATATTTTGCGATTTAAAATGTTCATTGCCGACTATAAACGTTATGTTTTTCACAATTTTTTAGGCCTACTATGGTTGTTACGTGACGTAAATAGCGAGATGGATTCGATTTTTGAGACGTAATTCGCGTGAAAGTATTGTATTGGACTAAATGGGAACCAAACGGGACCTGAAGAATATAGTGCAAATGACGGGAAAACGTAAATAACGGTAACGTAAATAAGGGGTTTCGCTGTGTGTGTGTGTGTGTGTGTGTGTGTGTGTGTATGTGTATGTGTGTATATATATATATATATATATATATATATATATATATATATATATATATATATATATATATATATATATATATATATATATATATATATATATATATATATATATATATATATATGGTGCAATTCATATTCAAGGGCAACTATTACTGTGAAAAAGTTGAATTTTTGTGACTCAAATTATAGGCGCGAATCACATGCAGGAACATCCCTTCTGCGGGTAAATATGGTAGGTAGCTCAGTATGCATTCCTTGCACTTAACACCTCCAAAGTTTTATTTGCACCACTGTACAGCCAATGCACGTTCGATAACTCTGCTGGCCTGCACCCAACGGTTGCACGTCCGCCGAGTGTGACGGGACCGGAGCTAGCCTCAGAGCAGAGCTCCCGACGTGCTGGGGGGGTGCTCCACCAGCAACGGACAGCTGCCCTCGGTCCAGTGGATGAGGTTGTGCTCCGCCATCTGCGAGGCCTGGAAGTGGTCCTTCAGCAGCATCTGGGAGAAGTTGCAGTGCATGGTGAAGGCCTCGTTCTCGCGCGGATCCGCACACAGCCTGTACAGATCTGCAACACAGACATACCGTGGAATCACCACACCTGAATATGCTGGGTATAAAAACATTTACTGCAGCAGTAGGAGATAAACCTCACAAAATAGTTAAAATTTTGTGTCTGTTGTATAGTACAGTAGAGCTTCATTATAAAGAACATGAAGGGACCAAAATTATGGCAGTTTGTTATAATGAAGTTCTTTATACCGAAATCACAATGATTGCCTGATTTGAGGTTTTTAACATAACTCGATCTTGTTAAAAAACAAAGTAGAAAATCTAATACCAATATGAGTAGTACAAGCATGAATTACTTTAAGATACATACTACATACATAGTATATAGCCATATAGGTTAAGTAAACAAAATTTTGACGAGGAAGATACTTTTAATTAGGCTCATGCAGTTCCAAGATTTTTCGGTTACGGTTTCCATTACTTTAAAATACCCGACCCGAAACCAGCTTTTTGAAATCTTAAGTTTTTTTTTTTTGTATGCTTCCGTAACGTTAATGAAACGTTTATTCCGCAGGAAAGGCAAACAAACACATTCTTTCGATGTCACCAACATAATGAAATTTAATAACGAATAATGTTTGTCAGAGAGTATAATTAATTTAATTAATTTTTAACTTTGTTAGAGCAAAATATACAAATATATTTAAATAGTTTTCCTGAAATTTATAGTGACTGGTAGCTGTAAAAATTTTTTTCCATGTGATCTCTAAATTAACAAAGAGAGAAGGGGGGGGGGGGAAGGAAGTTGGCTGTCTCTCACCCTCCCGAAGTAAACAGTCAAAGAAGAATTGAGGATCAACACCAGTGCTTTATTTCTCATGCGTCAATAAGCTGAGACACAACACAAAGCAAAGACTTCACTTGTATCCACGGAACTCCAGTGAAGACAGAAGATATCTGGTGAGACTCATATTCGAGGGTGACACTTACGTCAAAATGTTCAATTTTTTTGCCCAAAATTAGAGGTGAGACCCATACACAGAAGTGATCCTTCTGCCAGTACATATATATGGGTACTTAATATGTAACAAAAATGTGTACCTATTCAATCATTTGTATATCATCTAAAATTATTTTTACATGTATGAATCCTAGATTACTCCATGTTTGTATAAGTGAGGTTTTCACAAGTATTTTATTATTTCCCTAGATCAAACAGCGAACTTCTCAAATTTTTTGAGTTTAAAAATTAGGCTCGTGTCAAGGACTTAACACTTGACTCCACATTTTGAGTGATAACTGTATTGAAACTCAGACTTACAAAGTGACTAATGCTGGTATTCCACAAACAAACAAACAAACAAACAAACAAACAATCAAAAAAAAGGGAGGGGGGTTAGTTGTTAAATATGCTACACCTGTACCCTTACTGTATTCCTTTTGCAAGATAGAAAACGGCCAGTCCCTTATTTTCAAGGTAATGGATTTTTGTGTTCTATCCGTTGATGATCTGTTGCCCAAATTCTGCATGCACAGACTTCACTCTTTTGTTGATTTCGTCGAGATTACAGACCAGCAACTGGCGTCACTAACTTGTATCGCGTATGTACGTACCGTGTTTTATCGCATAATTGCCACACTATTATTTTAGGGAGTCAAAATTTAGGGGAAAAAAAAAAATTCATTCTCGCATAAAAGTTGCATGATGTTTTTGGTCCTTCTGCTAGAGTCAGAGCACTTTCAGTAGGTAGAAAACATTATATAAATCAATGTGCAACAGCAATTGGAAATATAAATATATTTTTCATTTGGATATTACTGCTTACGTATTTAAATAAGAGAAATATTAAGATTTCTGATATGTCAATTTGCCTGTATAGTGTGTATGCACAAAGTTTTGAATATTGATGATAAGGATATCTCACTGATTGCATGCAACGCGTGCGCTCTGTCTAACGCCGAGTATTGATAGTCCATACTCTTTTGTGGTTAGTGTGTACTATGAATACTATGATGATTGAATGTGTTTGTTACCGCTCACATTTAGGTCACGGATTTTGTTTTTCCATTTAAATTTTTTGTTGCATGACTTATTAATTTAAATTTTTTGGTGTGCTTCTGTATACTCTCACACCTACTTTTCAAACATGATTTTAGTATAAAATGTATCACGATTATACGATAAAACACTGGCAATTTTTCCGATCATTGAGGAACTAACAAAGCATGTTGGTCTGCCAAATGAAACTCTATGATAGTGAAACTATCCTGGAATACATTTTGTACACTTTAATGATCATAAAAATAAATGAACGCATCTTTAAAAGATCTTGAGAATATTAGAAGGACAGTTCTATTTTGGTGCTGTCATGCCACTGTGCATAGTATTTTTGCCGCAACAATTGAATCAATCGTTGCAAAATATCCGCTGCAAAGTGTTTAAACCAGTTTCTTGCCTCACGCAGTGCCAAGTTTATCGAAACAATTGCAGATTCGTTTCCTTACCGGGATTCGGTCTGGACCATGGTTCTGGAATACGGCCCGCGAGTTAGGTTACGTTTGTGTCCAGACAAGCCAGTGCTTGTTCGCCACCTCACCCGAACATCTCGCAATGCTGGCGGTAAAAAGGCACGCACCGAATGCAGTCCACCAGACACACTGTTTGACGTTATGATCACGTTGTAAACAAACAAAAGATTTTTAGTAACTGTAGTATTATCATTCCAGCATGTTATAAATAAAGCTTTAACCAACATATATATACCCACACACACACACACATATATATAGATATCAGGGGCGTAGCCAGGGGGGTGGGGTTTAGGGGTTCAACCCCTCCCCCAGCACCAAATATTTAATTAATCTCTTATTCAACACTCAAAAAAATTTCATATTAAAATTAATAAAATTTTTACCATTACAATATTTAAATTTAAGTACCGAAAACTGCTAAAACAGCACTATTTTACACCTTAAAATCCAAATTTTCCCGGGGGAGGACCCCCGGACCCACCGCTTTAATACGGGGAGGGAGGGAGGAGGGCATGCTTCTTAACACCCCCCCCCCATACACAAATCCTGGCTACACCACTGATAGATATAGCTTTTGTGCATAAGATATGAGAAGAAGACGCGATGAGCTCGGAGAGGGGCGGGAAGGCGGGAACCTTTGAGGATGGCGGAGGCCCAGAGCTGGACGTGCACGTCCGGGATCTTGCTGGCCAGCTGCATGGCCGGGGTGACCATGTTCATGCTCTCGCGGCTGTTGCCCAGCGACAGGAAGATGTGGCCCAGCAGCACCAGCGAGCAGGACGTCAGGCGGTTCAGGTCCTCCGCGTTGGCCATCTTCAGGGTCTCCCGCAGGTACCTCCTGCAGCAGCGCCCCGCCCCACTGTACCACTGGCGGCACAGCTTTTCCTCGATACGGCCGAGTGCAGGCCAGGCGCAAGATCATTCAAATATAATAAATATGAAAATGTCTTACATGGGAACTTCTTTAAGAGGATTTTACTACCTGCTTGCTTGACGGATCTCCATTCTTGTAGCAAACAAATTAATGGCATACGAAATTCTAAAGCATGTGTTCAATTATTGTACTAAGAAATAAAAATTTAAAAAAAGTTTAATATACAGTAAAATCTCGTTATAACAAAGTCTTATGAAGCAAGAGATTTTGTTCTTTTTTATACTGAAATTTCTTTAAACTGAAATATCCCAACGTACATATACTATTCCTGTACTTCAGAATGCGATGGCAAAAACGAAATGGAACTACTATGTATGTACCTACCCTATAATCATTGATTATTTGAACTGCATTATGCTACAGGGTTAGTGGTTTATTTTGAGAAAAAAAAAAAAAACATTAAATAATTTCAATCTCTTGGTAAAAGAATATAATATGTATGATACAACATTTTTTGAACCAACATTCTGTGCATAAGCTGCATTCATATGATCTTGCAAATATGTACAATACATACGAAAATGTCTTACATGGGAACTTCTTAAAGGATTTTTACTACCTGCTTGCTTGACGGATCTCCATTCTTGTAGCAAACACATTAATGGCACACAAAATTCTAAAGCATCTGTTGAATTATTGTACTAAGAAATAAAAAATTTAAAAAAATTTAACATATATTTGGCTTCCCAAAGAACTTCAACTAATGCAGCATCAGCTATTGCATTCAAGAGTTGTTCTCTTCACTCTGAATAAAATTTTTTTGATTACAATAAAGTAGGATTAAATTATATATTTGTTTTAGCAAACATTCTTCAATGGAATTAGACTTGGCTGACTTAATAAGATTGATAAGTGTTACAATATCAGCTATAACTGAAGACAAAATTTTATATATATTTTTTACGTCGATTATGTTTTTAAAAAAGGAGTTTCTGGTGTTTATATTTCTAAACATTGTCTTTATTCATGAAGATAGTATATTATTCAACAAATATGAAAATTAATTACGTCAGGCAGAACCACTCAGAAAATTGAAACTTAACATGCCATTTTTTATGAATTCAAAAAATGTGCCAACATCATTAATGTAAAAAGTGTTACTATTAAGAGATGCAAGGTCAAAAAAATTAAATTCATTTTTTTTGCATTTAATTTAATCTTTGCGTTTGGTAAACTGTTTGTACTAAATTAATTAAAGTTTTCTAAGATTCCTGGTTGATTTCAAGATTTTAGTTACAGTTTTCGGTGCTAAATGGTGTATTAACTTGTTGTTCAGACTGTGTATTAGTGTGTGTAATTTTGTGTTAGTAACATTGATTAGACCTCAACGTTTTCAGTGCTTCTAAGAAGTCTCTGAATACTTCAAGTTGTATTTCCCGCGCTGCTGTGTAGTGGCAACCATTATCCAGCATCATCTGCCAATAGTTGGCAGCCCTGAACTTCCAGCCGGAAGTCAGTCGTATTTTTAATCATGGCGGTGAGTAGTACTATGGTGTAGCCTCACGGTTAAATTGTTGTATTATAATGACATCTATAATCATTATCGTGTACAGTCCACTCAGTCATAACGCTATAACACTTGTATTTCGGTGTTATATGTTGCATCGACATGCTTAGCGGTGCTACTTCGGTATTATCGCGATTCACTGTATAATCATCTCTCTAGCTATCACTGATATATGTTGCATCGACATGCTTAGTGGTGTTACTTCGGTATTATCGCGATTCACTGTATAATCTTCCCTCTAGCTATCACTGAAAAAAACTGAAGTAGAGTAAACTCCCTATCATCCGCGCATGCAAACCTGTATTCTATTACAAGTGAGCAAATTTGAACTCTACTGACGAGTGTATTGTGTGCAGTACATACAGCAAAAAAACAACAGTGTGTGACATTCAAAAAAAAAAAAAAAAAAAAGACAAACTGATTAATTGTAACTTTTAACGTACATAATCGCATTTTTAGATTTTTAAGTCGAAATTAAAGTTTCCTTTTTTGCTTCCCATTTTCGGCTCTTTTGCGGATCATCTGCGATATTCACTATTCGCGGTGGCCCTGCCACTTAATTTTGCGGATAATCGGGAGTGCACGCGTGCGGGGTACAGCACTGAAAGACCCTCACTTGGCCTCGTTGTAGCGAGCCTGGAAGAAGGACTGCAGGCCCTGCACGTAGTAGGCCGCCGCTCTCAGGCTGTGGGAGTGCGACGGGAGGTTCTCCGGGTTTATCCGCTCCAGCAGGGCGGCAAACTCAGCCTCCCGCTTCCCTCGCAGGTACACGATGGCCAGGTTCAGGTTCGCAAACGTCCACAGCTCCCGTTCCTGCGAAGTCTTCACGCACACAAGCACACACTAGGGGCTGGCTCCAGGGCAAGTCTTCTGTGGTTCAGAAACTAATTACAACCATCCATATCTTACAACTGCGATTCTCTGTAGTGTAAATATAACAGGAGTAGAAATTATTGTAAGAATAACTTCATATACCACAATTACATGAAATTAATACGACAATACAATGTAGACCAAAACTTTTAGATCGTGAGACAACGAAAAAAAAGACTACAAAGTATAAATTCCAATTCAAATACAAAGAACTTGAAAAATTCTTTAAATTAGTAAATTTATACAATATGTATTTATGAGTGCTTTTTTGGTGCCACTAGTCAGAAACAGTAAGTGGCAGTGAGCTGCAGCACAAAATTGGAAATGAGAAGGGGGTGGGGAAAGTGACAAGAAGAAGCACGGTGCAGGAGGATATTGTACGACAGACACCATTAGCTGTCTTTCTTCGCTCCCCCTCCTGCGAATTCCCAAGTGTTAGCTTGTCTCACCCGCCACACCCGAGCCGAGGTTCAGGAGGAAGCAGTAAACAAAAGCTGTTTAAAGTTGGCTTGAGTGATATAGATAACAGGCAGTGTGTGGTTTGTTTTTAACTAATCTGTCCCCATTGTCGTTAATTCACGTTCATCCAACAGCAAGATGTTTAAAATAATACAGCCCCTACTTGTTTTGTTTAAACAGTTTTAGTAAACATTATTTGCATTATTTTTTGGTTGAATAGTTATATAATTTTTAAACTTGAATTAGCATACAAGGTAATCGCAGTGTCACAGCAAACAGAAAGCATGGTGGTCCCGTGGTGAGAAACAATAGTTTCAACTGCTTTCACTCCAGGGTGAAGTACGCACTTATAGTGCGGGTACACTCTGGTGCTACAAGCGTTCAATGTACACAAAGACTGAAGTCAGACAAGAGGTAAAAACCATACTAACAAGCTTCTGAACCAATTACGGACATAGATACAGAAAAAAAGCACAGGCACTTGAAAACATATATATTGTATTTTAATTTCTGAATCCGTTGAAATTTTAAAAAATATGTTGTCTGTAAAGTCGGTTTACGGACGATAGTTTAACATGGCAACGTCATAACAAAACATTTGTAACGTGTGTACCTGCGTACACTTGCAAAGTATTGTACCCCTGACTTTTCACGGCATACCACCTGCAACACAGTGAGCTGGGCAGGCTTCCCCCGAATGGACGAGACTATTCTTCCACCAGCTCGTCTGGGAAGCCTGCGAGTATAAAAGGGCATGCGCCCAGACCATCGATATGCAGAACAACTGGGACATCCAGCGAGCAGGCTGCTTCGCTGCTCCGACACCGCTCGCCGGCCTACACCGTCAATCGCCGCGGAGTTGCTGCCGCCCGAGGACCGACAAGACATCGACTGGGTGAGACCTCTCCGAGTTGTAACCCAGGATATAGTAAAATCTTTCAGAACGAACATTAACTAAAAACGACGGTTCAGTCACAAGGGCAAAGAGGGCGGGCATTAGCAAACTCCGTGAGGGCCGAGCGAGCGGAAGTATTGACACAATCACGACACTATCAGGACACTATCGCGACCAGATCGCTACACAGTTTGGACTCTAACTCTACCGCCGGTAAGGAAGAATCGTAGCCACAAAAGACAGTGAACAAGATAACGAACTTACGCGTTACTACGGGAATGCGGAGAGAACTTCACATGGTACCGGGGGAAGAGTAACGAAAACCAACCTATAAACATTGACAGCGTTACACGACTAGTTGCGTGTATATATTTGTAAACTCTGGTATTGACTATCTGTATTTACGTTACGTGTAACATTGAGTAATGTTAAGATTAGGTATGTTCGTATGTTCCTTGTAACTTTGTAAATGGTATAGCCTTAGTAGTTGAAATTGACTGCGTTTTAATCGTTAGCTGTGACGAGCGCACAGCTCGCCACAATTAAGGGTATTGTTTTGTTTTGTTTTAATTGTTCAGGAATCGAGCACGTAGGGTTAATTCGTACGTTTTGTGTTCTAGTGGGAACTTACCACAGCAGTTCGTCTCCACGAGAACCCGACTTGTTTAAGTGTTATGTCAGTTTGAGAATCAATGCAATTCCTTTTGGTGTTATTAAGTTTGTCAATAAATTGTTATTGGATCGAATTTAACTTAGCAACTAATTTCATAACCACCTGCAAACGTCCCTTTTTCCTCCTTGTTAGGGTTTTCCTATGCCCTTAGTAAAACCCGCGACACATTGATGAAATGATTGCATATTTTTATGAATAAAATTGAATAATTTTTAAGAATTATCTCTATTTTGTATGGATACAAAGGAGTGAAATGAAATCTACAATTTAATTGATAAAATTACATTTATTTGCACTCATTAACTGAAATCTGTTTATTACTTTAATGAAGAGATTATTTTAACTATAACTTTTATACATGTTCGCTATTTAACTTCTTCCAAGCTGTGTTATTCTGTTAAGGATAGGACGACGATAGGAAAAAGTAGGAAACGAACGGGAGTGTTTCAAGTTTAACGTGCCTCTAAAAAGTCAAATCGATGGTTGTTCCAATTGAGTGGAAGAGAGATAGATGCGGCGCAAGCGTGCAATGAGCGTAACGGGACAATGTGCGTTACGGGACACTTTTTCGTGCGTGCAGCCAGCGTTCATTGATTTATTAGACGTTGTCACGACAAAAATCCAGGATTTCATATTAGTTTTGCACGACCGAGATCGGGCAGTAGTGCACAGAGGGCGAGGGTAAAGGGGCGGACGCACCCGGAGGGCGGCGGTGAACTGGGCCTCGGCGGCCTCCATGCAGTTCATGCTCATGGCGTAGAGGCCGAGCAGGGTGTGCAGCTGGGGGCGGTGCGCGGACAGCAGGCGCGGCTGGTGCTGGCTCAGCACGCACGCCTGCGAGATCTCCTGCAGCGCCAGCGACTTGTTGCCCATCACCAGCCGGCACATGATGATGTGCTCCAGCAGCATCAGTTGGAACACCGACAGGATCGGCTTGTTGTCCACGACTGCAACCGCGGCCGGTCCCCTCCACTCCCCTCCACTCCCCTCCACCGAGCACTGGCCAGAGTCACTCACCTCCACCCACACGAATAAAAACCCTTCTCATTACTAATCAAACCCACACATCGAAAAACCAGTCATTTAAATCATCCAATTTATAATTGGACGGTCTCCGGGGTAAAAGGTAACAAGTCACAATTTTGGTGATTTTTAGTTTATTCCAGCAATAAACTCTTAAGTATGCTTAGAATACGTAATGCATTTTTAATTATCGGCAACTATGTTGGTAAATAACAGAATAATGCAAGAAAAATTTAAGTATTTAAATTCAATTTTTATCTAATAGTTTTTTTGTTTCTTCTGCAAAAAAGCGAATTCTCGACTTGTTACCTTTTACCCGGAGACAGTCCAATTATTATTTGTACGAAATGCAAACGGCCACAATTACTTTTAATAGTCTGCACAGTCGTGCAAATGTTCTGTAGACTTGAAAAGCTTATGTCCATCCACAGCAGAACCATCTTTGCTCTCAACAAAGCGAACTGATTGTGAGACATCCTAATGCAACCCCCAAGGCAAGTCAAAAGAAGTATCCTGCATAAGTTAAAAAAAAAAAAATAATAACTTTTGCATCATCATTAAATATTATAATGGAAATATTTTAATACGATAAAACTGGTAGGCATTGTGTATACTGCACAGCGACAACATATCCTGATCTTATACTGTTTTCTTCAAGAAACAGTTACGTATTTTCTTCCGTCAAATATCACCCCCCACCAGCACACTGCTTTAAAAACGCAGTTTTTTACACATGCAATTTATTTTGTTGAAATTATTGTAAGACTAGCTGACTGTGTTGTTAGGTATATAACTGTAACCTAAGGATACAGTTGTAATTAAAATCATGCAAAGTGTTTTTAGTTTACATTGAATGGCTAAGAAAAAAGAGGATTTTATTCCCAAGATTAAAGCTTGCTTTGGCCTACCTGAGGAACATCTCACAGGTCATAAAAGTCAAGTAATACTGAGGGGTCGTGGTTGAACCATGGCCGTCTGGTTTCAAGCTGCCACGTGGCAACTCACAGTTTTCCTGTCATGCCTCATGTTAAAGGTAGGGATGTACAAAAACTTAAGGCACAAGAATCCTTACAGATGTACGTGGGCTTACAACCACATGGCCAATGACTCGGTGGTGCCAACGTACAAGCACAAATCATGAAGATTTAAAAACAGAGGCGGAACTGGGAAATAAAGAAAGATACCTACAGTGGAAAAAATTTCTCAAGAAAATTTACCAGGAATATTTTGTTAGAAATATATATTTTTTCCAATACGAAAATAGAGTTTTACAACTAATATATGTATAATGGCTACTCATACAACAATACATATATTTTCTGCACATTAGAAGAGTTCGAATTTCAATTACGTATTTTGTTCACCACCAAAACATAGAGATTCATTAAATGAAGGAAAAACAAACTTTCTACGCTCTAGCTTGTATATGTGTGCAGATTTACGAAATATTTAAATTCTATTCCAAAAAGTTCAAACTGCTTGAACAATTTTGTGTTACTATTATATTACAGCATAAGTAATAATAATAATAATAATAATAATAATAATAATAATAATAAAAATGATACAAAAAGTAAACACAGGGCTCTATAGATTTTACAGTAAAGTAAAATTTCAGAAATATTCTACAAAAAAAAAAAAAAAAAAGGCAATCCTTAGCAATTAAAAAAAATTACAAAATTAAAATTTTGTGAAATTTTTTTTTGACATAATTGACTTGACTTGATGTAAGCTTTTGGACATACGCCATTGCTGAGCACATGTATGTCTGTAGAAGAAAACTACAAAAAAAAAATACACAAATGACAAAAACACAAATTAAGCAAAAAAATTGCTGTCAGGATATAAACACCGCACAATACTCCACAACAGGAATATGGTCAACAAACAAAGAAAAAAAAAAAAAACAAAGGAAAAATGGACTGACGGAACGTTCTGTTGGCGTGTGTCCGAAAGCTTAACATCAAGTCGTGCACTCCCAATGCACAAATCTTTCAGAGATAACATAACTGACTTGCATGTTTCTGTTGGACTATGTACTATGATAAGACTCAGGGCCGGTGCAAGGTAAATTGGCGCCCTAGGCGAAAAACCTTAATGCCCCCCCCCCCCCCCCCGCAAACAACCACTGGACACCCCAAAAAAAAATTTCCTTACCTCAAAATACATCACGTTAGCCTAATATTTTGTCAACAATCAAAAGTAAGCAGGCTTGTGTTTTTTATTACTTTTTTACTTATTACAAATCATAAACAGGTCACCGTGGACTTTAAATAATTACTTATATCAATATAAACATTCCGAACTGTTACAAAAATCCATTTCCATCTAGTTTCAATAATCGTTAAACATATTATATCAGCTGTTGTGTGTCGTACTGCGCCGCCCCCAGCTACTTGGCGCCCTAGGCGGTTGCCTAGTTCGCCTGCGTGGACGCGCCGGCCCTGATAAGACTTACTCTTGAGCTTCTCTATCTGCATGAGGGCCTTGTCGGTGTACTTCTGGGCCTTGTCCATGTAGCCGGCCTGCATGCTGTGCATGACGGTGACCAGGTACACCAGCACGTACAGGTGCTCCTTGGGCATCCAGATGAACATGTCCCCAGCGTTCGGCCCGCTCACGCCTGCAAAGCGGCCCGGTCCGGCCCTTTCGTTTACTCATTTCATTTTATACACAAATGAAATTCAGCACTAGGCCACAATTTACTCGTGTTATTACACTAAATTATAAAAATAAAAACACTTTCACACTGAACATTGGGGCCGCACTATCGAGTACAATAAATTGAGGAATCTTAATGAATAATATAAATTAAGAAAGAAAAAAAAAACACCAAAAAATATTCCAAAAAAAATCACTTGGAAAAATAAACACATGCATGTAAGGGTTCGTAGCTATATAAATACAATATGCCACATCTGTAAAAAATAGTCTGTTGTAATATTTACTGGGCAGGTCACATTTCCAGTGCGCAGTCCGTTGTTGTGTCAGAGTAGCAGTTGACTGTTGTTTGTGAAGAAGCGCGCGGTAACGCGTTTCGAAACCAGCGTCGGACGTGCTCTGCCGCAGCGAGTCTGGTAAATCATGCCACGGATGGCTTGCCAGATAACTAAATGATCTTTTAAAGAAGGTGCTTTGGTATTTGAATATTTTTCTTATGTCTGGTGTAGCATCCGTGTTTTGAAAATCTGCCCGGAAAGTTCAGAAAACAAGAAACTTGGTGATGCTCTAAGATGTATATTTTTTGGTTGGGTTATAAAATGAAACTGCCTTCTGAGATTCATGTTGAGCCAATTTGTTGATGCAAGTTCTCAACGCTGGATGCACAGTTGGATCAGCGACATGCCGAACAACGCCAGCTTCATTTTAAACCCATTAAGAATGCAGCAACAGCTCTGTTTGACTTGCCATTGGCCACTGTCTGCTCGAGACTGAACAGACAACTCAAAGTTGGGCCACACACAAGCTGATTGGTTTATTATAGGCCTATTTGAATATCAGTTCTTTAGTTCGAATCGAATACAAATATCAAATTATTCACGAATATGAATATCAAATTCGAATAGTAAGAAAGAGAATTAGAATCCCAATTAAAATTATTTTTCAAGCCATATAACGTCTGGAGAATTAGGCAAATAATACTAAAGTGAAAGGCTGTTTAAGTTAACTCAGCTACAATATAATTATATGGAAAATGTTTATTAAACTTTTTAAATTATAAAATAATTGTTCTTATTTTTTATTTTTAAACTATATAGCTAACCTAACTTAGTCTAATCAACCAACCTTCCTTTCATTTCAGTACCTATTAACACCTTATTTTCTACAACCTGCACTCTATATACTTATCCAGAAAATTTACACGAACTGCAAAATACAGTAAAAATTCATTGCAATCTGTTTTACGAAAATTTTTAAAATGTTCTATTTTTTAATTAGTTACTGAATGAGCACATATCTACATATTTAAACTTTAAACCCTAGTTATTCATGAGATTTCACTGATAATGGTAGCCAGGTAAATTGTATTGTTACGAACGTGAGCAAGGCCGGGACATGTGCAGGTGCAGAGCTGGCTGGCGGCTACCACAACATGAATGAACCGCACGCGCCTGGAAGATAACAAGGATTGTCGCTTTCCCCCCCCTCCTTCCCCCAACTCCCCGTGCGGCACCCTGCCTTTGACACGTAACTGACACCGGACAGCTGTGGAGTTATGCGAGCCGCCGACACGTGTTTCGAGAGATTTCTGCCGTCGTGTCGGCGCGGAATGACGCGACTGGCCCCAGCCGCGCTCGGGAGTTCTGGAAGGTGACTGGGCCTATATATATGTGCCCGGGACGCCGGCCGAGGGTGAGTCTGAGTTGAATCAGAGTTCAGACGGGAGCTTTCCCGCGGCAGAGTTTCCGGGGCAATAGTGCCCCAGGTGCGGCAGAGTGGCGAAGTCCTTGGACGAAGGTTCAAGGACGGAGTTTCCGGGTGATAGTGTCGCGGGCGCGGCGGAGTCCCGAGTGAAGTTCCGAGCGAGGCGTCGAGCGGATTCTCTGCGAAGGCAAGTGTGTCGGCGGCGACGGAGTGTGGTGACGGAGTCCCGCGGCGAAGAGATCCACGAGGGGTGCTGCGGCGGGAGTTGCGCCAGAGGTGCGGCCCAGCGAGGCGTGTGGTGTGAGGAAACTGAGTGATTGGGGAAGCAATATTTTTAAGTGGAACTGATTATTTGCCATTTTAGAAGATTAATTGTAAGTGACATAACTAGTGGCCATCAATAAAACTGTTTAGTGATAAAATCTTTAATTGGGCTATCTTTTACGAATCACGCGGTAAATCGTAACAGTATTTTAGTTCAACAGTATTATAAACACAATTTTGGTTGATTTCATCTGAAATCTTAAACCATCATTTACTTTTTTAATATATTTTTAAGTCACAACTTCTGTTTTGTCATAGATATATACAGCAAGTAAGCTGCTGCTGTATCACATGATGTTAGATAGTTACTATCGATTTATATGGCGTTGAAACTATGATGATTACTTTAATGTAGTGTCCATGTTTTGTGGTTTTGTAGTCCATGGTTGGAAATAAAGGAAATAATAAAATAAAAAAACAACACTGATAACATATAATTTACTAGGTCAATTTTTTTCATAATACTTGTCCGGTTACCATTCCTCCAAGATATTGTAAGTGTAATCATGTAAATAAAATTATAATATGTATTAATTCTGGAAAGTTAATTCATGAATAAAACATTTAAAAGGTTTAATGTTCCAACACTGTAGTTAATATTTTTCCCTTCTTATACATTATTTTATTTTGGACCCTTGAGATCTATATTTGGATTTGAGGGGTATGTATATTCTAAGTACTCTTTGGGGTTCGAATTAGAGAGGTACATAATTGGGATTTGGCCCATCACTAATCCCTAATGAAAATACGTTTGGAGTAATTTAATCTGTGATGTAGCAAGCAGTTGACTTAAGAGTTGCATTTTCCTTACTTTCGTCAGACGGCCAGGAAGGCTGCATGATCGTCTGAATGCTCTGCTGCAGCTGCTTCAAGCACGGCTTGACGGTCTTCACCTGGCCGGCCATCAGGAAGTGGCACACCTGCGACCCACAGCGTCGACCATTACTCACGGCCGTTTTCAAGCCGTTTCTTCCCGGTGATTTATACCCTGTACTTTCCTCCCCACTGTTGCATGAGCAGCTTAATTTTTTAAACTAACTCACTCACTAAAATTCTGTACTCTTCTCCCATTACTGCACGTACAAGCTTAATTTTTTTTTAACCATGCACCTCACATAATGAAAGCCATACACTCATAAACTTCATTACCATAGTTCCAATTTTACCTGCGTTGTTTCTAAACAAATCTACTGTTAAAATCTCAGCCACAATGCCTCGAGCACATGATATGCCTTGGAAACACATGCTCGCTCTTCAGGGTGCGGGATATTGCTCCCCTGGTAGATCATTAGATAAATAAGTAACAAGTACTTGCACTTAAGTGTGGATATTTATGACAACAAAACACAATGGATCTACTTTAACCCATTAACCAACCAGTCACTGCCTTAAAAAAAAAGCCAATGTACAAGGAGTAGGAAAATCAATAAGGAGATATGACATGTTGCCAACTGCAAGACGGAAGTAAGAAATTTGAAATAAGCTGACCTTGCACTTCACCTCAAAACAAGAAACTACAAATCAAATATCACGAGAGGAGAAAGACATCGGGCAAGGTCAGACATCAAAATATATACATTTTTTTAATAGTGATGCAAGGTCCAATATCTCACAAGGGATAAGTGACTATAAGTCCTACCTACTGCGTACCCACAACCGAGAGAGAACTATGTTATCAGCTGCATGACTATCTCAGAAAAATCAGAGCTATAGGTACGAAGTTAATAAGGACAGTAGCGATGCTAGACAGCTGTATGTATAAGCAAAAATGGAAGAGAAGTACCTATTTCAGGGTATCTAAGGTTACCTGGTGAATATAATTCCAGACTTTCTTACAAATTTTTTTAAATCACAGAATCATTTTAAAATGAAACACATTTAGAAACCAATTTACTATTTGCGGGATAGTGGCGATTTTTATGTTCTCAGAGATATTTCTATATGAGTGGGCAGTCACCACTATCTTTTTTAAACGTGGAATTATAACTGAAGCGGGGCGTAAAAAAAAATAAAATGCAAGTTAGCAAACTGCTAATATTACAGTTTCATGACTTCTAGCATTATTACTGATTATTTTGGGACGATTTAGTGAATTTCATGACCAGCCCTTCAGTTTTATTACCTTTTCGTGACTTCCAGGAGTTACATAACCTGTAGACAGCTTGTATAGTATAACTTCCCGATGTAGGGGATCCCTACTCTGCAGTCACGCAGGAGCAAGGGCGCCCCTTGTGATGGATCGTAAGGGGCAGGGGCCTAAACCTGGGGGGTATGGAGCATTTTTTAATATTTTGGAAGACGAATAGCGACTCGTAAGTACATATAAGTAGTTATATGAAAAAAAAAAATGCTACATAAAATATATTTTAGTGTTGAACCACATCTACGTGATACCGACTTTTAAATTTTTTTTCTTGAAAGAAAAACACCTGACTACACTATATTATTTCTTTTCCCTGAGAGCTGGGGGGGCGGGAGGATTGGCCACCTTGCCCCTGGCAGGCACTGGCACCTTGTACCTTGTACCAGCAGGGAAGCGCTCACCTGCAGCACCAGGAAGAACACTTTGAGGTACTCCTTCTGGTACTGGGAGCCCTGCCAGTTGTCCACCAGATGGCCGGCCTGCGTCAGCAGCGTGTGCACGTCCTGGAACTTCTTGTCGATCAGCATCAGCTGCAGCAGAACACCACGACCGCTGCCTCGCGGCGACAGTTCCCAGAACTCTCCGCCCTCCCCGCAAATACCTCCCACGTTTAATGTTTCATTCTTAACAAACGACACTCTCACGCTTCAGATCGAACAGTTACGCAGTCGAGCAACTGGCTAAACAGTGCTGCCAACCGGCAGGCACGGCCCACTCACCATGCACCGGCTCAACAGGAACAGCACCCTGGTGTAGAAGGCAGAGGAGATGTGGGCGTAATCCACCCCGACGCCCAGCAGACTGCTGGCCAGCTCATAGTCTCGCTCCGTTGCGTGGATTTGCTGCGACCAACCCACTCCTCACACACTCGCCGCAACATGAACAAGACAACGCCCCTGGTTTCTCCCACAGTGCTATATTTACGAAAATACAAAGGATTCAAAAACTTTTCTGGGATTTGCTTAAGAGCAGGTATAATGTTTGTTATCCAATTTTAAAAGGGGGTGTTTACTACATTATACATACTTTGCCCATAACAATTTGTTAAATAAAGGGACTTTGGGCCTCATAATAAATAGTTTAAATGAACATATTGAATAAAGTGTCTATCCACAAGTTGGTACCTTTACAGAATTTTGTAGTTCATGAACACCAACCTAAATACTATTTGTCTTTACAAGCTGCTATCAAACTATCCAAATTATTTGCAAACTACAAACATTCCAGACTGCGCACCTCTCGTTCGTCACATATTCCCAAACGACCGCCCTCTTTGTGGCTAGCCGACGCCAGTGAAATCATACACCAAAAAACCAACTCCAGCATAGAGCGCAACCACTTTTACAGAGCTCCTTTCATAAAGAGCCAGCCCAAATAATAAGTATAAACTACTGTGATATATAATTATAATATCTCATTATGTAAATAAATATATCTGAATACAATAAACTCAACTAAAATACAGTAGTGTCTTAATTAACCCATGTGGACCAAGGCAACTTAGGATAACATGGATTTAATGATATAATTGTCTTGGTTTTCAGTTAGCCCTGAGGAATAATTTTGAAGGGTAATGTTTTTCCAGCTTTTCTTCAGTATTGAGTCTTTTACATCAATAATGATTCGCTCAGTGAGTAAATGCCATTTTCGAGGTTAATTTTATTTGCTTTCGACAATGGTTAGGTCCTCAAGCATATGTTTCAACAGTCTTTGCCAGTTTTGGCACTGGTTAAATTTACAAATCACGTATCCACGTTTATCTCTTGATCATGATGGCATGATCCGATATAAAGTGATCCTGTGGTACATGATTCTTGCTGTTTTGATTCAATACATCTAAAAGATCTTGGGCATAACAAAACTTGTGGGATAGCAATGAATTACAGTCGTTAAGTTGAATACGAATGAACATTTCCCTCAAGCCCTGAAATAATTAGTTTGCGCTGTGACTCTCTAGTTCTTGTTCGGCCAGGTGGGCGTCACGCCCGCTGGGACACAGACTCACGGCCAGCTGGAAGATGAGGCGGCAGTGCCAGTAGACGCTGTGCTGCGACAGCTCGATGGCCTTGCGCAGGATCGGCTTGGACAGGTTCGACTGCGACTGCTGCTCGTACAGCTCTGCCAGCACGCTCGCCGCCTCGAACTTCACGTCGTCGAACGTGTTGATCATCTGCGAGAGCAGCCACTGCGCAAGGAACCACGCTGCGTCCGCACTCTGTCCGCCACACCTTCCTGGCATGTGCGCAACGTGCACCCGCTACTTTGACGACAGTGTTGCTGCGGCCGGGCCACTATTAACTGACTCTTGAACATGAGTCCTGTCGGAGACCAACTTTCAGTATCCTTCAGCCATACATATAACTATTGTGAAAGAAAACAAAAATAATTGGAGACTACCACATTAAAAGTAATCAACATGCCACATGAAGTTGAATCACTCTTTATAGTTAAGAGAACTTAGGGGCCACTGGTGTCTGTCTCTTCCCGTTCTCCCCCTTCTGTCTGATAACACAACTACAACAATGTTGGTAATACAATCATTTTCCTGTGTATTTATCACTACCTATTGCACTCTTGCATTTTATATTTTGTCAAAAATTTCCTCGCTAGATATTTACGAAACATTAATTTTGAGCTGTATAATGTCATGCAACATGGGCCACTGTGGTTATACAGAAGACCGTGATGAATGGAGCGGCACGCTGTTCGTGCGTATCTCCGGGGAAACCAGCTGCGACCCAGGTAGAACCCTCCCGTCCTTGGATGCTTTCTGAACACCACACCTCTGTCCCGGGAGTCCGGAGTGGCGCCTTACCGTCTCATTCTAGTCTGGTACATTTTGAGTGTCCCGAGAGCACCGTCGGGTGAAGTGGCGTAGCTGAGGCGCCATTGTTCGCCCAGCTTTGATAGTTAAGGTGGGGATTCTTATGACAATACATCTGAGGGCTACGAGATTGGCAGGTATACAGGAGTCACACACTGACCTATAGACAAGTGTGTGTGTGAAGCTGGTGACGATACTGGTGGCTCCTCTAGGAGTGAAGTGAAGAGTGTGAGTGACATCTTGATGAGCTACAGTGGGTAACTAATGATGGGCTTCGTGTGCGAAGATCAATCCAACGGAGACGGTCTTGCGGTGCAGACAAATGAGTAGTGTGAAGCCATACGTGGGGACCAAGGTTTGTGGTAAGAGAGGAATAGTAGATAGAGCCACCGTCGGGCCAAGCTCCAATGGGGAGAGTGAATAGTGGATTTATGAAAGTGTGGTTAATTTGTAGACATTAAGGTTGTTTTAACTTAAAAAATTGTGTAGTTATTACTTTAAAATAGAACTGTATTTAATTTACTGGGTTATTCTTCCAGACTTGTTTTCCTCACTTGTAACAACAATAAATGTGTGAAGGTCAAGTATTAATTTATTAATATAAAGGGCTACGCATCAGCAAAACCAGGACGCCAATCTTCAGCTTCATTTTGTGGGAAGGCAGGTAATCCATAGGCAAGACGTGACAGACGCGTCAAACAATAGTGTTGTTACAAAAAATTCAGGCAATGCCAGGCATGCCTATTGACGAAGTTTAAACTAAACTGTTATAAGTGCCTTTAGTTCACTAGCGGCTGCGAACATCATTAAGCGGATCGGTTTCGCCAAGGAGAAGGATATGAATTTGACAGACCTTATTATATGACCGTGTGGCTATCTAACATAACCACCTGTTCTCTCTATTCTATGTTCTTTTAACATACATATCTAACCTAACCTAACCAAACAACAAAGCATTAAAATACTGGTACACCACTAAAGTATCACACAACCCTCATAGAGAATGACTGGAAAACATGACAGGAAGTAATAAATAGCATTTTGGATTTTCTTTAACTGGAAAAGAGGCTTTCCAATAGCATTACCAATATTAGTTAATAGAGCTGTTTTTCTTAATACAATTAGTAAACGCTCCCTTACTACTGAAATAAAAGTTATTTTAAAAAAATATTACAATTTATAAAAGTTAAAAAATAATAATTTTAGTTACAACTTGCTTACTGCTTGCTCCAAATGAGTCCGAGCCAAATCAATATTTTTCGTATGAGTCAACAAAATATTTCCCAGCTGTAGGTGTGTCCGAGCTTCCACTCTTGGCGGTGGTTTGAAATTAAACACGGCTTGTAAACACTGAATACATAATTTAATATTAGGTGGGCTTGACGTACGAAAGTTTTCAGCTAAACCAAGCAGCGATAAATACCAAGCATCTTGAGAAGAAGCCATCCCAATGCGCAATTTTTAGTGCACAAACAAAAAAAATAGCCCATGTGCAAATGTAGGATAAAATTTATATGAACTGTGGAGATTGATGTAAACACTACAATCAATAACACGGATCATGCAAACATAAATATAAACAAATCATGGAGGCCATAGATGTAACAAGTTATGGAGTGGGTGTGAATCATTTTGCCTTGAGGGACATGCAAACTCTCTGTAGGGAGTTTTTAAAAAAAACAAAAAACCGAATTTATTGTGCAATACGCCAATTCTAAATTCGACACTAAATGTGCTGAAGCCGTGACTATTCACCACTGGGAGACCTAAGATGCACATAAGGTTTGGACCCTGCCCGAACTTACCCGAACAATTCACATTCGGCCAACCTCGGGTTTATTTTGATCCTTCAGATACAAAAATCAAAAATATAAACACGGCTATATATCATTCACATAATAGATATAGAACTTTTCAGGTTAGTGAATAAGCTATTTTTGGTTATATGTTAAATAAATGTTATTAAGATACAATTTATTTGCTGGAAAATAGTTTGGTTTTTAAGTTAGGCATTGGAAAATAATTCCTTACATGCAGAAAATATTTATTATATTTCATCATATTTACGTTTAAAATAAGTACATGATGCTTATCAAAATATATTTTAGCATAGATAAACAATGGAATCTTGTATGGCTGGCGCAAAATATTGGAGAATTTTAAGGAAATTGATATATTCGTGTGTTATATGTATTTTTTTTTTTAAATTTTATATAGCTCGATTTTAGCTAACACACTGTCCTTGTCTGTTGAATTAGCTGGATGGTACTAGCATTTAGTTGCACGTGAAAATTATTATTGTCTTTGTTCAGGTTTTAAAGACATGGGTCTAGGATATCGAAAGCATCCTACAGGGTCGCTGGTGTGGTAGCTGTTTACTTGATGTAATTCAGAATATTTTTTAACTTCATTATGCCAGAGCTGGGTAAATTTCTAGAGTACAGACTTTTCCATAAATAAAGTAATAAAAAAATTCCACAAACAGTGTGTTCAAACGCTACAGACTATCCACTACTTATGTAACCCTAAAAGAAGGTTTGAAAACTACATCTGTATGCTGAGAAACTACTGTTTATAGATAGAAATGGGTAGCCCAGTGATCGCCAATTTTTTTTTTAATTATTAGTAATATTCAGTCATAAGTTACATTACAATACCCATGCCTTGCACTGTCACCATATTTATTGTTTTATTGTGTGGTTCTGTTTAACCTTTTTTTTTATCGTGTGTGGGGTCTGTATGTTTTGGAGAAGTGAATTCAAATATTGAGAGTGGTCGATTAGGTGGGGTGAGCTACATTAAAACACTTTAAAACTACATTAAAAATACTGAGAAATCGTGTGCATGGTTTTTGAGGTCAGGATAACTACATCGTTGATTCGTAATGGTAATTCCTAAGCGACCATTAAATATATTTCTCTGTTTATTTTAATGTAGCTATACTAACCTAACCGTCCATAGTGTTTTAAAGTGTTTTAATGTAGCTAACCTAACTGACCACTCTTAATATTTGAATTCAGTTATTCAAAATATATAGACACACACGGGAAAGCAAAACATAGCGGCAGCTGAGTCAGTGCACAGGCATTGTAATGTAACATATAAACGGTGATTTCTCAAAAACCAACTTTAATTTAGAAACACCGTTTTCGGGGTAAGTAAAGGAACGTCTTTACTGTTTAAAGAAACATACTATCCAAATTTTATTTTTTTTATTTACGGTAAAGCTGCGACCCGAAAATTTTACCCAGGGCTGGATTATTCAAGTAAGTGGGCCTATTAAAATTTTGATATTTGAAGATTTTGCAACGTATCATTTTCGGGTACTAGAATACATTACTTTTTTTTTTTTTTTTTTTTTTTAATTTTACAAGATTTTATTAAGTACATTCTTGACAATATTCAGCATTTCACTCTTAATATTACATACTATGTTTCTCTTTGTTTCTCCAAGTTTGTAATCATTGGTCAATTTCAGTGATGTCATATCTTCCCCCTACATTTTTTCTGACCAAACATTTTACGCTCTGCTTACCGGTATCAAAATATCTGCTTCATCTGCACTTTCATGCTAATTGTTTTGCTCCAATTGTGAAGAAAATAAATTATGAATACAAATTACAAATAATTTTCATTCCTGCAGAAATAACATTCTGCCCTCCGATCCATTGGAGATAAATTCCAAGTTAAAAAGTCCATTAATAAACATACATTATTGTTTTCATTATTTTTTTTACATGTTTTTAAAAGCCTTTAACTCTGAAATACTTTCTACATACCTGAGAAACAAAAGAGCTGTAACTATTTTGTTACAAGCAAATTTGTATATTTTTGAGAATTAATTTGTGTAGGTGCTATTTTTTGCCATTACATTACTGTTATTACAATACAAAACACTCTCTTTGATGCATAATTTGATTTTTTTTGCATAACAGAATGTTTGAAATTTTTTTTTTGATGTCTTTGGGGAAAAAAATAGAGAAAGGAGTGAATAGATGTAGAAAAATGTCTGTTAAATAAGATACCTAAAGTATTGAGCATATCAAGGTATACCTAAATTTACCATACGAAATGTAGTGTTTACCACCTGGTGTGTATTATGTTGCCATAAACATTACTTTTTTCTTATACAGTTTCTGTTATTCACTTTGCCTGCCTCCCTAGTGCCATTTGTATGACTTATTATGACATACTCAGTACTTGTAAATTGCTTCTGTTTGTTGCAGGCATGTGAATAAATTAGAATCATGACTTAAATATTAAATTATTTAGACACCCATGAAAATTAAGAATTGTGTACCTTTTGTTGCAGGCATGAGAAGAAATGAGACCATTAGCTTTACAGTAAACCCCTTGGACACTCCATGGAAAAGAAGAATTTATATTAATTATACTCATTATAACTATGCTTTTTTCATTGCACGCAGAATGTTTTTTTTTGTGTCATTTAATTGATAGTTATTAAGAAAGTTGGAATAAAAATAGGTTTGTGGAATAAAAAAGGAAGTGTATTTTTACAACCTTTTATTTCAACATGTCAGTAACATCTCCAATGCTACAAATGTGAACAATTTGTCAAAGAAGGTTTAAGTGTTTCATACAGGAAAATAATTCTGTCATTTGTACAGGAAATAAAGTACAAAGATTTTTTTTGCCAGACCTTCATAATCCATTATTTTACATTTTAATATTGAAAGCTTATCTTTCTATAAGCAAAGAGGGGCCATAGCATGGCATGGACTAAGGAAATGTATCTGTGAACAGGGACTGCAAAGGGACAGATTATTTCAGATACATAAATTATTATTTAAACAGTTTTCATTTAATTAGGCAAGAAGCCTACTTAAGGTACACAATACATAATACTGACGGTAATACAATAACAATAAGTTATGCTGTCTGTGAATATTAATTTCTTTCTGAACTGTACACACAGATTTTAATACAACATGTAAAATTTTATGTGGTATAGGTTGGTAGAAAAAATGTTACTTTCAAGATACATTCACCCACTGTCTACATAAACTAAAACAAACAGTTAGGAAATATATATGGATGTTATTTTGGGCAGGGATGTTACTGATTAAATAATAAAATGGCACGAGATTAATGTTCACCTTCAAAAACAGGGTTGCTACAGTCAGGGCAAACCTTGAAAACAGGGATAAGTCAGGAAATTCCATGTACACTGAGAAAGTCAAGGAAATCACAAAGATATCTGGAATTTACTTTACACACACTTTCTCTCATGCTGTTAAAATATAAATTTTTCAAGTTATGTTACTTCCTCCTATAATTTTTAATTCTGTCATGACAGATAAAACTGCATTTAACAATCCACAATAGACCTTGTGTCATGTTATTTAAACTAATTGATACGGCCTGATCTTGAAATAGCATGATGCTGATGTACCTTGTGATCAATAATTAGGCGAATTCGACTAATTGATGTGGGCAATGTTAAAATTCTTATAACTTCCATGGCATGCCTTGATTATGTGATTATTTCATTATTATCTATTTAATAATATTGGTTAGTTTAAAAACTACTGTTTGTATTTTTACTTAAACCTTCAACTCACAATGGTCCTGAATTATCACCATGTACTACAGATAGGGTTTGTTCCTTCTAATTTTTTTAAAAAAAGACACTGCTTCATAGCAAATTGGGAAAACAAGCTCTAACTAGTCACTTTCTGGAATGACTTCTCTTACAAAAATAATAATTAGTCGTGCAGCTTACATGCTGGGAAAAAAATTGCAGTTTAAGAACTTCTGAAATAAATTACTGAACACGATTACCATCATATGTGATGGTCTGGAAAATTCTCTAATGGACTCGAAAACCTGGGAAAGTCAGGGAATTTCATTTTAAAAAATGTGTAGCAACCCTGAAAAAATACTCAATGTTAATGCCTATTTTCATAAATAATTCCATTCTTTGGTGAGAAAGCAGACTGTATATTTCTTAGAAATTTCTGTATTATTTCTATACTGGCATTACTGTCACCCTATTCTTACAAAGTGTATTACACTTTACATTCTACCACCAGGTGATTCTCCTGTGGTCTACTTGGCCTAAATCCTAAAAGATAAACTTTTGTCCAAACTGTCTACCTGTATGGACAATAACTAATGAGGAGAAACGAATCCAGTAATCTTTGCAAAAAAGAAAAGTAACTATAAGTTATTTGGCCAACAGAGTTTGTGTAATCCAAGGTTAAATAAATTCAGTAGGCCAAGATACTACATGATTATGTCAGTTGAAATGTAGTATGTTCTGAATTGTACTAAAAGGAACCAAATTCATAGATATTATATTTATTTACTTAAGAAATAAAAAATAAAAAAAATTGTAAACCGTTTTTAAGTGTTTCTAAAAATTTAAGATAAAATTGTTATATTAAGAGTTTTTTTGACATACTAAATTAAAACAGGAAGCATTATATGCCATAGGATCAATATTTACAGGATCATGAACTCAGGATCGAGGGATAAACTTGGATACGGGATACGAAACAATTACCATATTTGTTATGTAAAACCGAGCTTAATACACACATAATTGCTTATACAATTTACCAGTTGGTCAACAGTTTCTTTCGTGTGTCGATAGTTGGGACCATGTAAAGGTATTTCTCCTCTGTGAATGGTGAGCCGAAGAAATCAATGGAAAGGACATTAGCTAACTTTCCCTGCTTGTACTGGAAATACATTTTTGGATCATCTGTAAAAGAGTAGTGCAGTAAAATTGTAATGCAGTAGAAATTTGTTTACAATTTGTTGTCGTGCAAGGCAAACACAAACATGTAGAGTTTGAGAATTTGCGGGATTTGAGGCATTGTCTTGACCGTGACAGCTATGCTTGAAGTAATTTTGGGTAACGAAAACCATTAATTATTGACCAGCCCATTAACAAGAAACAGAAATCGAATTTTGGAAGAAAAAAACTTTGAAGTGCAAACAGCCCCCTCCTGGAAAATCCATTTACCACATTTCACAAAAATCTCAACTCTCTTTCTATTAATATATAAATACATTTATTAAACTGGTGTTAATTAAAATAATCTTTACCAGCTGTGGAATGATTACTGTTCCAGACACAGTAGGAATGACCTAATTTTATTAAGTCATCTGTAAACTTTTTAAAAGCCTCTTTTGAGTCCAAATACCCAAAGATGTGATTAGGTTCATTTTCAAAACGTTTTGTAAACAATTTTGCTATTTCACTATCACTATCTTCGTGGGCCATGTTTTCACTATATTTCATTTTTCCCGCGCAAAAATTAAACAAATCCCGAAGTTGGCCGAAGGTGAATTGTTCGGGTAAGTTCGGGTAGGGTCCAAACTTTATGTGCATCTTAGATCTCCCATTCACCACTCGCCAGAAAATGGCATAGACTATGTGTAGCAAAACAAACTAGCTACAAGGCTTCATGATCTAATATCAGGGAAGAACGTGAATACTCTAAACTCCATGGTTGTATTTTTGAAATAATTATTCTATCACCTTATAATTAAACACTCAAAACATGCACAAACTCACAAATATTTTTGATAAAGTCACCTATAATGTTTGTTATTCCAATTCCATGCAGAATGTGTAATAATGTAAGTTTCCCTGGAAACACGGTAAAGCAGACATCCAAAAGTTTTTTTTTTTTTTTTTAAATCGCCCCTATTGGCAATGAGCCTTCTGTGGCTGTTCTGCTGCCCGCCACTGCCGTCATCCATCGTGCGCAAGCTGGCCTTCCACCCGCCGGCACCGACGTACCGCGTGGAGCAGACCTCGGTGGGGCTTCGCTTCGTGCCGCGAGTCCTCGTGGACTCGGTGCAGCTGTGGCGGGTGCAGCCCTTCTTCGTGCCAACCAGGTGCGGCTCGCAGCTGGCCTGCGTGTACCTGCGATGCGCCGTGGCGCCGCGCTTCACGCTGCTCATGTCACAGGGCAACAGCGAGGACCTGGGGCTGGTGGTGGGCTGGTACCTAAAGCTCGGCTGCTACCTGGGCTGCGACGTGGTGGGCTACGACTACTCCGGGTACGGCGCCAGCTCGGGACGGCCCTCCGAGAGGGGAATGTACGCCGACGCGACCGCCGTGTGGCATGCCCTGGTCGACAGGCACCACGTACCCCCGGAGAAGGTGGTGCTGTATGGCTACAGTCTGGGCACGGCGCCGACCATCCACCTGGCGGCGCGACACAAGAGCGTCGCCGGTGTTGTGCTGCAGGCGCCCTTCACGTCGGCGCTGCGCCTTGTGTGCCCGGGTGTGCGGCGCACCTGGTGCTGCGATGCCTTCAACAACATCGACCGCGTGGGCGAGGTACACGCGCCTGTGCTCGTGGTGCACGGCATACGTGACGACGTGGTCGAGTGGCGGCACGGCATCGAGATCCTCTCACGCTGCGCCAACCCTGTGGAGCCACTGTGGCTGGAGGGCGGGGACCACTACAACCTGTCGCGACACGAGCAGCTGTGGGCGCGCCTCGGGAGCTTTCTGGCCGAGCTGGAGGCCGCGTCGCCATCACTAGGCCCTTCTTCGGCCGACGAGAGACGTTCGAGTGCCCCTTCCACAACAGTTCCAGTGTAGTACTATCATAACTAATGAAAAGTCATTTATGTTCTTTACATTATAACCATACAACAAATAAATGATAAATTAAATCACTATAGGTATAGGTCCAATAATGAAAGTCACCTCACCCACTCTTACAAATACAGTATGTCCATAAAATAATGTCCCAATTATAAATTTTAATAGTATCAACTGAAAGTGTTAAAGAGTGTTGGTTTAAGGTCACAATTAAAGTGCCGTCGTCCGGGGTCTCGGGCTCGAGTCCCGGTGTGGCTCCTAGTGGGAAAAGGCGGTTCTTGATCTGTGTTGTCCGGGTGGGCGCCAGACTAGCTCGTTTCTAGTCGTGAATTTGGGGTCGTGGATGTATGTGCCCCTGCGTGGCCCACTAGGGCCGGCGGCGGTGTTGCGTGAGATGATTTTAAATAAGAGACGTGGAGTTGAGGTGGTGGTGTCGTACCTTTTATTCAGAGGAGCGAGTCGTACACAATACAACACTCTACAGAGGTCCCCGGGGGGTTTTTACTTGTTATTCCGTGGCGCCTTATTGTTTGTGTTCCGTGTTACGTGGTCTCGGATGCTGTTATGTCTCAGACGTCTCACTGGGTACGTAGGTAACGTAATTTCGTAACACAAAGGCGGGACACAAAAAACACTGAATTAAGGGGGCGCGTACAGGTTACGTGGCACTCGTTACTCGGGTAACGTAAGTTAGCAATACAAAATACGGGATACAAAAATACACTGAATTAAGGGGGTGTGCACAAGTTACGTGGCACTCGTTATTCGGGTAACGTACGTTAGCAATACAAAACACGGGATACAAAAATACACTGGATTAAGGGGGCGCGCACAATTTACGTGGCACTCGTTACTCGGGTAACGTAAGTTAGCAGTACAAAATACGGGATACAAAAATACACTGAATTAAGGGGCGGGCTATTGGAGACGGCCAATCCCGTATGCAAATGTCTCGGCGCGGGTGTTGTGCCCACTGTGGTGAAACACGCACCGCAATTAAGTTTGTCCAAGTTCCCTTGCGGGTTTGTGGTCAGCGCCGTGCGCGTGACCTTAAACAAAGTTCTGTACGTTGCGGGAGACGGCCCGTGCCGTATGCTGAAGAGCAGCCCCGTTGACCAAGTGTGGTGCGGGGTGTCCTTAAGTTGATGCGGCCGGATTAGGTCCGGGACCGAAAAAAGGGACCGGGTACTCACGGAGAGGTTAAGTAATAAAAGGGGTTTGGTTAATTAGTGGCTATAGTTACCGGACGTTACTTTCAATGTAGACAAAGGATGTTGCCTCTCCGTGGGACGTAGGTCCGCCCCGGTCCATGAGCTGCGCTGAACTGCCGAACTGGCATGGCGTCCGAGGGAGGCTCGGCCTCTCTCGCGCCAGGCGTGACCTCATTACGCTAGACTCCAAACGGGTGTGTCTGGAAGAGATTTTATTGTCGCTAAAATCCTCATTTAATGTTTCAGGAGGAATGGGTACGGTTCTTCTCTTGTCTACTCAGGTTTCCGTGGCTTTGTCTTTAATTGCTGTTCGGGTCGCCTGACTCGGGTGGGCCATGGCCAGGGGTGTGTTCCGTTAGCGGGAGCGTATACTGGCGGGTGCAGGTCGGGCTCTGGGGTGGTCGTCGGCCAGACGACGTCAAACGCCCCCCCCCCCCCCCCTGTGAAGCCCGACCTTGCGCCGCTTATGGTCCCGCTAACATGGGGCCACCCCTAGCTCCGGCCGCTCCATCCCGGCGTGGTTCGCGGCTCAGCAGCTGGTTGGCTCCGCGTACTGGACCTGGTGATCAAGGCCGACTGGGCCAACGTGCGCGCCGCCCCGGTTGCCGTCGTGGCAGGCGTGCCGGGGGCGGCGTCGTGGCGCCTGTGCGGGGTCAGCGGCTGATAGGGTCAGCGCACTGGACCTGGTGATCGTGGCCGACTGGGCCAACGTGCGCGCCGCCCCGGTTGAGGTCGTGGCAGGCGTGCCGGGGGCGGCGTCGCAGCGCCTGTGCGGGGTCTGCGGCTGATAGGGTCAGCGCACTGGACCTGGTGATCGTGGCCGACTGGGCCAACGTGCGCGCCGCCCCGGTTGCCGTCGTGGCAGACGTGCTGGGGGCGGCGTCGTGGCGCCTGGGCGGGTTCAGCGGCTGATAGGGTCAGCGCACTGGACCTGGTGATCGTGGCCGACTGGGCCAGCGTGCGCGCCGCCCCGGTTGCCGTCGTGGCAGGCGTGCCGGGGGCGGCGTCGTGGTGCCGGTGTGTGGTCAGCGGCTGGTAGGGCCAGCGCACTGGACCTGGTTTTCGTGGCCAACTGGGCCAGCGTGCGCGCCGCCCCGGTTGCCGTCGTGGCAGGCGTGCCGGGGGCGGCGTCGTGGTGCCGGTGTGTGGTCAGCGGCTGGTAGGGCCAGCGCACTGGACCTGGTGATCGTGGCCGACTGGGCCAACGTGCGCGCCGCCCCGGTTGCCGTCGTGGCAGGCGTGCCGGGGGCGGCGTCGTGGCGCCTCCTAGCTCCGGCAACAGCTCCACCCGGGTGGTGCTCGCGGTTGCCGCAGTTGGTAGGGCCCGAGCACCTGTCCCGGGTCGTCCCACGCCGAACATCCGGGGGTCGACTCGTCGAGGTGGCCTTGCGGCTGACAGGCTCCGCGCCCTGTTCCCAGGTCGTAGTCGGCCAGGCGAACTGGAGGTCTGTGGGCCCGTCGGGGTCGTTCCGCGGGCTCGCTGGCGGGTTCGCTTGTCCCCAGTCGATGTCCCGGTCCACGGAGGTCCTCCTTCGGCGGCGGTTGACAGTTCGTGGACTGGTACGGGGTCCGTTCCCGTTCGGGTATGGCGGCTGATGCTGAGGCGGCGATCTCCGAGTCGGTCTCTCCGGGTTGCGTGACGATCGGCGTTGGCCCGTCGTCGTTGCATGCATCGGATTGACCTATGCTGTGCGACAGCTCGGCGATCTCCACAGCCTCTTCGTCCTTGCCCCGTGGGTAGTATTGCGGTGGGGGGCTCTCGTACACCACGCTCCCCTCCCAAGGTACCACTGCCGTCTCCGGTGCGTCCTCGTGGACCTCTTCCGGCTCGTTTGGCACGTCGTGGGCGGGGTCGCCCCCGGTGTCCCCCGTGGCCGTGCTAAGTGCGTAATCGTCGAGGTACGTGGGCGGGCGCTGCCACCGCCGTGGTTGTGGCCTCGCCTCGTCGTCTGACGCGGCCTCTGCGGGTGATGTCACGGGCGTGTCCGCGGGTTCGTCGCGGGGCCTGTTGGACGTGGTGTTCGTGAACACCAGGGTGCGGTATGGGCGCGGTTCGGGTCGGCTCCTAGCGGGGGTCGCTTCTGGCGAGTCGTCCTCTTCCTGGACTACGTCGCTCTCCGGCGTACGGCGTCCGTTTTCGTCCGGGGTGGGGGGTCCTGCGTCTCCGTCTGGGTTCCTCTCCCCAGGTAGGGCGGTGAGCTGGATGTCGTCCCTGTGCACCTTCTTCAGGCGCCGTCCCTCCGTGCGGACTAAGTACGTCGTCCTGCCTAGTCGTCGCCGTACCGTGTATGGCCCGCCCCAGCGCGGGGCCAGTCCCGCGCAATAGTTGCGGGGTGCGGCTGAAAGTGGGTGTAGTCGCGCGAACACCTGATCGCCGACCTGCACGGCGGGTGGAGGATGATCTGTGGTTGGGGTGATCCGGTTGGCGTACCTCTCCTGTCTACGTCTTGCCTCGTCGTGCAGAGTCACCCGTCGTTGGTCACGTTCCTCCGTCGTCTCGTCGGGGTGTGGAGTGCCGTGTGTGACCCATTCTCCCAGTAAGGGCAGGTTGTGGCCCTGTATCATTTCGGCCGGTGTGCGGCCGGTTGCGGCGTTGGTGCGGCGTCGTACACAGAAGAGGGCGTCAGCCACGTGCAGGTCCCACTGCGTGTGGTCCGCCCCCAGCCGGATCCGGAGCTGTGCCTTCAGTTCCTGGTTCCGGCGCTCTGTCGGGTTCGCTCTCGGGTGGTAGGCGGGCGTCGTGTGGTGCTCGATCTGGTGTTCGTCGCACCAGCCCTTCCAATGTCGCCCCAGGAACTGACTGGCGTTGTCCGTCAACACCGACTGGGGGTATACCCAACGTGACAGGAATTCCCTGGTCAGCAGGCTGATGATGGTAGGTGTGCGCACGTTCCCGCATGGATACGCCTCCGTCCACCGCGTGAAGAGGTCTGTCACGACGAGGAGGAAGCGTTTGCCGCGCGGCGTGCGGGGGTAGGGGCCCATTACGTCTAAGGCTATCGTTTGGAAGGCGGTGGTGGGTTCCCTGGGTCGTTGTTGCTCCTCGCCGTCACGCCGCCTCGCTTTCCTCGCCTGACAGACCTCGCATTCGCGCACGTACGTACGTACGTCGTACGTGACGCGGGGCCAGTGGTAGTGCCGGGTGACTTCTCGTCGTGTCTGATCGGTCCCCGGGTGTCCAGCGAGGTCGTGGTCGTGGAAGAACCGAAGGATCGCTTCTCGGGCTTCCGTCGGGACGTAGGTCCTCCAGTCTTCCTGGTGTCCGGGTGTGTGAGTCTGAATCAGGCTGTCTTGCACGCGCCACGCCTCATGTCCGGCGGTCGCTTGCTGGCGGCGTCTTGCCGCGTCTATTGACGTTTCCTGTGCTCGACGTACCCGGTCTTGGACATCGGCCACGGTGTTGGGTGGGTCTTCGTCCCCGTCCGCGTCGGCCGTGATGCGCGCGCATGCCGAGTCGTGCGATGCGTGTCCGTGTGGTGTGTCCGGGGGTAGAATCTCCTCCCAGTCGTCCTCGTCCGTCAGCTCTGTTCGGTCGTCGGGTTCCCTCGACAGTAAGTCGGGGAGCTGGTTCTCCGTGCCGGGAACGTGCTCGACGTCGAAGTCGAACGACTGGAGGAATAGCGCCCATCGTATGAGTTTGCCTTTCCGCCCCTGCATCGTACGCAGCCAGGTGAGGCAGCTGTTGTCCGTTCTCAGTGTGAAGCACTTCCCCTCCAGGTGGGGCCGGTACTTCTTCATGGCCCAGACTACGGCTAGGCACTCTTGCTCGTTGCTGTGGTACCGGCGTTCGGCCGGTCCGAGCTTTGCGCTAGCGTAGTCGATGACCTCGCGGACCCCGTTCGGGTCCGTGTGGAAGAGCACCGCGCCCACACCGAGTGCGCTGGCGTCGGTCTGGAGGTAGAGGCGGCGTCCGGGGTCTACTCGTGTGAGGGTGTGACAGCGAGTGAAGGCGGCTTTTATTTCTTCAAAGGCGCGTTGCGCGGGTTCGCCCCAATGGTACCGTGCCCGTGGTGACAGGAGGTCGGTCAGCGGTGCGATGGTACGGGAGAAGTCGGGAATGTACCCCCTGAGCCAGTTCACTAGGCCGATAAACCGTTGTAGTTGCTTCCTTGTCCGCGGTGGTGCCGCCTCAGCGATCTTGCGCAAGTGAACGGGTTGGGGTCGGTTGCCAGCCGCGCTTACTAGGTGGCCCAGGAATTCGACCTCCTGGGTCCCTATATGACACTTGTGGTGTGCGGCCGTGAGATGGTGTGTGGCTAAGCGTTCTAGGACCAGCGCCAGGTGTCTGGCGTGGTCCTCCCACGTCTCGGAGAAGACGATCACGTCGTCGAGGTACGCGATCGCAAACCGGCCCAGGTACCCCTCCAACACTCGGGTCATCATTCCCTGGAACGTGGCCGGTGCGCACTTTAGCCCAAAAGGCATGGCGCGAAATTGAAACTTCCGCCCGTCTGGTATCGTGAACATGGTTTTCCCCCTGTCTTCCGCCCGTATGGGCACTTGCCAATACCCAGCCTTCAGGTCGAGCGTACTGAAGACTTTCGCGCGGCCGAGTCCGGCTACGGCGGCGTCGACGCTGATTTGAGGTGGGGGTGAGCTAATCGTGATCGCGTTTAGCGGCCGAAAGTCGACGCAGAAGCGTAGCGAACCGTCTTTCTTTGGGGCTAATACGACGCAAGCATTGTAATGACTGTTGGACGGTTCGACTACCCCGTCGCGAAGCATGTCCGCCACTTGCTCCCGGATGGCCCTCTGCTCCCGGAACCCGTAGCCTCTCGGGGCCTCGTTAACTGGGTTGTCGTGGGTGGTCGGGATGTGGTGTTCGGTGATGGTGGTGCGCTTCAGTGGGTCGGCTACCGCGAAGACGTCCTGCCTTTCTGCCAACACGCGTTCCACTGCTGCTCGGTACTCGTGGGGGACGTTGTGGCGGAACTGGTCTAAGGTTACCTTCTCCCCCTGACTCTCGGGGGTAGTGCCTATGGCGTACACCGTGAGCCGCTCGCGGGTGCCAATGTAAACTCGTCTGGGTTTCATTTCGATCACCGCATCTTGTCTCGCTAACCATGGTTGGCCTAGTACTATCCCTTCGTGTAAGTCCTCTACCACTAGGGCGGTTACCGTGGTGACGTCGTCCCGAATGCGTACCTCGAGTTCGGCTTGCCCCACTGTCCTTCCCGGTTGCGTGCTGGTTGCTAACCGTAACTCGGCTTGGTGGGGCTGCAGCGCGCCGGGGGGTACCAGGTGGGGGGCCACAAACACGTGGCTCGCGCCCGTGTCTACCAGGGCCGCCGTGGGTTGTCCGTTGACTTCCACGGGGATGCGGAGTAGGCCATCGCGGGGACGGACTAGCTGGTTTAGTTGCGGTGTGGCTATTTCCGCGGCGGGTGTGGGTTGGCTCGGTTTGCTCGGAGGCGCGGGTTTTACCGCCGTGCCCCCGGGTGGGCGTTTCCCGACGTGTTGGTGACGTGTGGTGTTTGCCGGCGTGGGCAGTCGACATGCCAGTGGCGGGTACCTGCGGGGCAGCCCAACTGGCATCGCAGTAGTGGGGGTTCCTGCTGTGTCGATGACCCATCGGGCCTACCAGGTGGTGGTGCATCCTCGATGGCTCGTCGCGGGCGGTCGGGTGGGTAGCCCCCTGCTTCCCGGTTCTGGACGCTGGCTATTCTCTGACCCATTGGGCGTCTGGCCAGGTCCCGGTCGGTGTTCGGGGGGTCGTAGTGTCGCAGTCCCCGGATGTTCCGTTCCGTGTCTATGGCTTGTCGGACGTAGTCCTCAACTTCCTCTGCGCGGTAACACCGCATGAACGGTTGCAGTTCATTGTGTAGGAGGGTGGTAATGGTTGCGAGCGCGGTGGCTGGCGCGGCGCCGGGTGCTACTCGATTGAACAGTTGCATTTTCTTGGCCAGAAACTGCTCGACGGGTTCGCCGTCGCGTTGGCGTTCGCCATAGAACTGTGTCGTGCATTGGACCAGTGCGTGTTCCGTGTCAAATCGGCGGTTGAACGACATGGCAAACTCCTCCCAGGGCATGCCGAAGCGTCCCCAGGTGTTCCACCATTGGCGGGCGGTCCCCTTCAGCTGTTCGCTCGCTCGCCCCGACCACTCATCGGTCGGTATTCCGGACCGTGCCAGTCTGACCTCGCAGTGTGTTAGGAAGTCTCTGGGTACTTCGTGCCCTATTCCGCTGAACTCGGGTAGTGCTAACTTCCCTGTGTAGCACGGGTTGCGTGTATGCATCCCCGTGTTTGGTCCGGTGATTGCGCTTGGTGGTGGGATGTATTTGGGTGCCGGATTGGTCCGCGCACTCGTGAGGCCCATAGTCGGTAGTATGCCTCCCAGTGTGACGTTAGCTTGTGCCTCCGTCTTAAGCGGTGCCCATGACCACGGTAATTGGGTGTGCGGCTCGCCGAGTAACGTCTCGCTCCAGGGCTTGCCCCAGGTCTGCTCAGTGACGTTGTCCCGGGTGTTCGCGCATTGGCATGTCCTGTACCACGGCAGTGATCCCGTCAATAGGTCTATTTCCCTTGGTAATAGGCAACGCGTGCACACGAGGTCTGTAGGTGGTGCCTGCATGTTGAGTTGTATGTTGTACGTTCAAGTTCGCCGTCTGTGACGGGCTGTTTGTAGTCTGGGCGCGTGTTGTAGCGCGCGGGTTTGAGATCGGCGGCGGGCAGGTGCCCGGACAGCCGCACAAAGAGGAGGCGAAAACGGTCCGCGCGGAGTGGGGGTATCAGGATGGTTGCCCGAAGCGGAGAGCGTGAAGCGGGGTGACGAGGTGGGGGTAGGTGCCCGGACAGCCGCACAAAGAGGAGGCGAAAACGGTCCGTGCGGAGTGGGGGTGGTGACGTCGCTCCGTTGCTTGCCTCGCCGTGATGACGTGCGGGGGTGGGGGTGGTTGGAGTGTCCTTTGTCCGCTCGCCTCGTCGCGCCGGTCTGTCTGGCCTTCGACCCTTCCCGTGTCCAAAATGGCCGTTTCGTGTCTCCGCTGTCGCCTGTTGGTGAATTTATTTCGAAAATGTCCAGAAGTGAGAAAAAAAAATTTTTCACGTTATTTTCTGCCCCACGCAGCGGGCGCCAAATGCCGTCGTCCGGGGTCTCGGGCTCGAGTCCCGGTGTGGCTCCTAGTGGGAAAAGGCGGTTCTTGATCTGTGTTGTCCGGGTGGGCGCCAGACTAGCTCGTTTCTAGTCGTGAATTTGGGGTCGTGGATGTATGTGCCCCTGCGTGGCCCACTAGGGCCGGCGGCGGTGTTGCGTGAGATGATTTTAAATAAGAGACGTGGAGTTGAGGTGGTGGTGTCGTACCTTTTATTCAGAGGAGCGAGTCGTACACAATACAACACTCTACAGAGGTCCCCGGGGGGTTTTTACTTGTTATTCCGTGGCGCCTTATTGTTTGTGTTCCGCGTTACGTGGCCTCGGATGCTGTTATGTCTCAGACATCTCACTGGGTACGTAGGTAACGTAATTTCGTAACACAAAGGCGGGACACAAAATACACTGAATTAAGGGGGCGCGTACAGGTTACGTGGCACTCGTTACTCGGGTAACGTACGTTAGCAATACAAAACACGGGATACAAAAATACACTGGATTAAGGGGGCGCGCACAAGTTACGTGGCACTCGTTACTCGGGTAACGTAAGTTAGCAGTACAAAATACGGGATACAAAAATACACTGAATTAAGGGGCGGGCGATTGGAGACGGCCAATCCCGTATGCAAATGTCTCGGCGCGGGTGTTGTGCCCACTGTGGTGAAACACGCACCGCAATTAAGTTTGTCCAAGTTCCCTTGCGGGTTTGTGGTCAGCGCCGTGCGCGTGACCTTAAACAAAGTTCTGTACGTTGCGGGAGACGGCCCGTGCCGTATGCTGAAGAGCAGCCCCGTTGACCAAGTGTGGTGCGGGGTGTCCTTAAGTTGATGCGGCCGGATTAGGTCCGGGACCGAAAAAAGGGACCGGGTACTCACGGAGAGGTTAAGTAATAAAAGGGGTTTGGTTAATTAGTGGCTATAGTTACCGGACGTTACTTTCAATGTAGACAAAGGATGTTGCCTCTCCGTGGGACGTAGGTCCGCCCCGGTCCATGAGCTGCGCTGAACTGCCGAACTGGCATGGCGTCCGAGGGAGGCTCGGCCTCTCTCGCGCCAGGCGTGACCTCATTACGCTAGACTCCAAACGGGTGTGTCTGGAAGAGATTTTATTGTCGCTAAAATCCTCATTTAATGTTTCAGGAGGAATGGGTACGGTTCTTCTCTTGTCTACTCAGGTTTCCGCGGCTTTGTCTCTTAATTGCTGTTCGGGTCGCCTGACTCGGGTGGGCCATGGCCAGGGGTGTGTTCCGTTAGCGAGAGCGTATACTGGCGGGTGCAGGTCGGGCTCTGGGGTGGTCGTCGGCCAGACGACGTCAAAAGAGTAACCCAAACAGTTTTATATGAGCTCATGCGCGAATACTGCTTTTTTGTTTTGTCGCTAGCAGCGCGAAAGAATGGCTCTTTTCCCAAATAGTAGAGGGTTAACCTAAAAACTTTTTATTTGGCAACAGGATGGAGCCTTTCCCATTGTAAATGGTTGAACGCCAAAGTCCCAGACTGTTGTATAAATCGTAATGGTCGAGACGACAAGAGCTCTTTTTAGTTGGCCTCCACATTCACCAGACATAACACCATGCGAACTGTTAACTAAAGTTTAGGAAGAATTGAAATTTAGGTTGGATGTGTGCTGTATAAATAAAGGTACACATACAGACAATTTGTAAAAAAAAGTTAGTTTACCTTCAATTTGATGTATTATTTGTTGTTTTTTATTGATACCCTATACAATACTTAATATACTACCTAGGTTAAGAAGTCATAATGGCAGGCGGACAGCAGTGCGTCCTGGCTGCCAGCTGCAATGGCCATTAGTTAAGGCGGTGAAAAATGGAACATTTAAGATGTGAAAAAAACTAAATGGAATTATTTTTTGTGACTATACGGTTCACATTCTTCGTGTAGGTGTTCTGTAGGAACAAGTCATAACATGTAGATCTGTGGGAAATTAGCCAATAGAAACATGAGAGGTTTATTTATATTTTCCAAAACAAGTGTTGTTGAAGTGGAAGAAAATTTTGTGTATTGATGGATGAATTTTATTACTAAACGTTTGAAGACCAATCGTGTATACTTTTTTATACAAGCCTTACACTAATGTGAGTACAGGCTATAGTTACAGACCACACGCAAGCTGCGCAGTAGAGTAACATATTTGCCTCTACATCTGTCAAATAAAAAAAAAAAAATCATGGCGGACGGAAATTGGTGCGTTAAAAACTCTTGGGTCACTCGGTATATAAGTTTTTCGACATATCGCGCTTGACTTGTAGTCTATATTAAAATACCAACTGTGTCAAATTACATATTCATATTTAAATAATTCTAACAAAATTGCATGTCTCATTGTTTGAAGTTTCTGTTTTTGATAGTGCTATTAGAAAATCACACAATAGTTAGTAGCGAGCTCTGAAGACAAGACAGTTCATATAATATTGACGCCACTCCCGCTGCCTGTCTAAGTTTTTTAAGTAGTTATTAATTTGGAAAGTGATCTCAGGGATTTTAACGGGGGTTCGGCCTCGTGGCTGCAGGCAGGAGCGCGTCGTAATTCGAAACCTACCCGGGCTGTTCAGGCCACCCAGGACGCCTTATAAATAAATGGTAAACTGATTGACACGACACTGCACTTTATTCAGAACCGTTACACTCACTGGTCCCAGTACTGGCCGCGTCTGTTGTCTGACCGCTGCGGCACGCGAGTCTCTATGCGTAAACGGTGCGCGCGACCAGGATAGGTTGCAAAGTGGTATGTACGGACTTATACAGTGGCCGATTATCAACGTGAAAGATGCGGCGGATAGTCGCGGAGCTACTGTGCTGCAACAGCTTATGCAGGCAATTATGTTAACATGGAAAACGGCACATACAAACGAATGTTCTAAAGTTATTTGCAATCTAACCTGTAGCAAAATATTAAAGTCCCGAAAAGTACGTAGACCCGGTAAGATGGAAACATACACGTTACAGTCACTTATTAATCAGTTATTACTCGGTTAGATTGCACGTTACAAGTTACACATTTACATACAATGAAAGTTAAGAGGCGTAAATTAACGAGTAAGAACTCGACACATGTTGCTAAGAGTCTTCGACGATAACGATTACTTGGCTTTGAGCCGAAAACTGCGTAACTCAATTACGCTGTCCTTAAACTCTGGACATGAAATTACATAATATGTGCAAAGCTCCCTGTTGGGATAAAAATAATTAGTTAACGAGTCGCACGAAATGTGCGACTGAGTGGGGTCGGCGCAGAGCTGGTAAAAGGATTTGAAGAACTTACACTATTGCTGAGACTTGGATGTAGCACGAAAGTTGAAGGCTCTGCGTTCGCGGAGCGACCGACCCCTGCGAGCTCCCGACGGTTACTGAGCACGGTGGCGCCGCGCGCCTCCGCGCCAAGGCACGTGAAGCGCGGGAAAACAGCTCCGACCAGTTTTGGACTTAAAAGACATATTTCACAATATATGGTTTTTGGACAGTTGTACATAATTTCCCTTGAATTCTTGAATTAATTATCTTTTAAATTGTTATTAAATTGGTTGTTTTTGATTTGAAAGAATAATTAATGATTTAGTTTAGCGAATTGCCACACCCGGCCGGGCGCTGTAATCGACTTGGTGTTCGTCGCGGTGCACTTACACTCACTCGGCGGACATCACGCTCGGGCGTGTTCGATGCACTTAAGAGTAAGTGTTGTTGTGACATAACGGTCTGTGCGAACCAGAGGGAGCACCGGCGGTTGGCGTCAATATGGTCCAAGCAATGGGACAGATCGAGGAATCAGGAGCCCAAGTATCGAAGTATGAAGATCCCAAAGCAAGGAAATGTAGTCTTACCACAGAACTGGCGAGCAACATGGAGGAAAACTGTTGGCCAATCAGGGCCCAGGGACTGAATTGCCCAGACTGCATTGTTCAGACTGCGATGCCACGAGGTGACAGATTGTTGGTCTGAGTGGCGAGAAGATATCCGAGGCGCTACAGCCACTCTTTCCGTGGGTTTGATGGTGCCTTTATCTGAGACTATTAAAAATGTTCACCTTCAATCTACGAAGAACGCTGGTTAAACAATTATCCAGAGATTTTCGTAAATTAACGAACCCCGAATTCACTTATTTATAACATGAACACAAAATAATTTTCTTGGTATATTATTTGGGCTAACATCCCCCTAATTTTACCTATGTCTTTTGGCGTGCCCTCGATGAATAGTAAAGTGATTTGTGCTAATTGTTATCCTTGGGAGGTAGGTCACCTGCAAGACCTCAGCAAAAAAAAAAAAAAAAAACCTTACCGAAAAAAAGCTTTGATTGAAAAAAAAGTCCCATTGTCATGTGACCCTGTGTCTTGTTCTGGAAGAAGGTTCTTGACGAGCTGGGTGAGTATGTAGAGCCCCTCGCAAGTTGTCGAGAAGAGAGAGAGCAGGAGGGGAAGCGCTCGGAGAGACGCGTCGACCAGAAGACCACCGTACCGCAACTCGCTCTGGATCGTCACAGGAAGCTCTGGCGAAGTGACTGATATACAACCTTTCTTCGCTGGATTGGCGTTAGTGACAACTATGTTGAGCTAGAGTTGGCGAGGAGTCGGGAAAATAAATACTGTGACATTAATAGGTATCGTGTTGGTTGGCAAGGCAGTCAAGGAAGATATGTACATTACGTATGACAGTTAAAATACGTAAGATATTCGCCTATGCTTATTTGAGGTCCTCTCATTTGTGCCAACAACATTCTTAAATTTCAGAACTGTATCTCGAAGTTTACTTTGATGTTCATGATGGCTTACGCCAGGTGTACGTAAGAGGACCTAGTATATGAAGATGTTTCGTAGAGGCTACTATAAAAGATTGCCAGACAGTTTAACTCCAGGTCAATAAATCTGGGTGTGCTTATCACTTCATATGGGCTGCACAGGCACTTAGTTTTCATCTGTGCTGAGCCACCGAAGTGGAAGACTCTTGGGGCGGAACTCCGGGTGACCCAACGACTGCTAGCTGTGAGTACTGCTGCGCTGGACTACGGCTAGAACGAGGCATCGTGTCGGCCGCCATCGACAGCTCTGAACAGTTTTATTATAAAGCGAGCTGTCGTTTTTGATTGTCGGGGTTCAGTCTTACAGCTTACTCATTCCTGTTCTATTTCCCTTGTAATCATTATTATGTGCTCTAATGTTTGTAGTTAATAATGGATTTTAAGATACATTCTTAATTGACCTATATATATTTAAATCTTACTTTATCTTACAAATTGTCGATGGCTCTTTGGCTAGAGTAGTGCCATACATTTTTACTTTGCCATTTTGAAGTTTAAAGCCCTTTTGTAAAGTTTTAGCCTATTGAATATGCAAAGTGTAATTGTAATTTTTTATTTTTTAAATATATATTTGATTGGGTTTTTAACATAACCTTTTACTGTGAGACTTAAGTTGGTAGTCGTAATTTTGATTGTTTTTTATTGCTTGATTTATGTAGTTATGCCATGGTTTGCTTGTTACAGTGATTTTCATGGACAGTTACTGAGAAACATCCTGGTAGCAGAGTTTATTTTCAGTTTATGAAGAGTCCTATGTTTATAACATTATAATATTGGCTCCAGCCGTCCCGCCCTGTTCCATGCTTCGTCACACAACATTAAAAAAAGGTTACGTTTACAGAAATAATACCTTTCTTTTCATTTGTTTAGAATGAAACATACAACTCGGTGATGAATCTACGGAGATTCGGTTATTTGAAATTATGAAGAGTTCTTCGTTAAAAGGGGGCGACGAAAGACTGCCATATCGAAAGACTACCATAATAGTAGTATTCCGCCTGGCCTCTTCGAAAAAGGCGGAAAAGTACCACAACAGAAAAGGGTCATATGTCCAAAGCTGTTTTTCATGTTAACTATAAAGATTACAGATAGCGGTTCTGACGGCGATAGTTGCAATAACAAATCATTTCCAGATCGCGGGCGAGAAGAAAGAAATGTTTCCAAAAATGTATTATAGGTAGCACTCTATTGTTATTACGATAAAAAAAAATACATGTGGTACCTAGTATTCAATTATGCCAAAATTTCGTATACATTCTACAACCTTACTCGTAAAATTGATATGTAACTAGCTTCATAGAATTTACATTTTTGCACACTGGAATAATTGAAGTAATTGGGAGATCATTATTTAATAAGTGCAAATCCAACACAAATATTCAAGGATTTTCTTATGTAATGTGTTCATTATTAGGGTGGCTGAACACAAAAATCTCAGAGAAATAGGCTCGTACATCGAATGTTGATGGGCTTTGCACAGGCTTGAAGTCTTTCAAAAAAAAAAAAAAAAAAGGGATTACGGACAATAATTTTACGTGATAACGTCATAGGAAAAATTGGATACTTTTTAATTTTCAAATAGTATATACAGTTTTGGCAAATTTAATTTAAATAATTTGTTTAAATATAATATAATTGGACAGATAAATAAAAAAAATTTAATTGCTGCTTTTAAAAAGCCCACCTTAACCTGCTTGATATTATAGAAGGTTACACGCTCGGCTCAGGCGGAACGTGACAATGAGTCATGCTTTTTCGTGCGTGCAGCCGGCGTTCATCGATTTATAAGACGTTATCACGTCAAAAATATTACTATGCGTAGCATATTATCCTGCTTCATTAAAACTGTCAGATCAAATTAAAATTCGGTTTTTTGTGCATTACAGCACCTATAACCGAATGATAAAATAACAACAAAAACACAAGACATACAATGATACACATCAATGCGACAAAACACGAAAACACACAGATAGATAAAAATTGATTAAGTTCATGTTAATTTTCACAAAAATCTTAAACCGAAACTAAAATGGTGTATGCAAAATAAATATGTAGATTACAAAAGTTTTACCAATGAATATTTGTAGATTATTCATAAGGAGTCATAATTATTTACACATTTTGTGGTTACTAATGGTTTTAAAAGTGTCACTAATTCCGTAATTGCAAGTTGGAATTAATCCAAACCGAGTCATTATGTCTGAACCAACAAAAATGGTAATAAAATGTATATAATAAAAAGTGCATCTCTGATCGAACGTCTAATAAATATAATGTATAGGTATATAGCATAGGTATTGAAAATAATTCAAATGCCTGAAATTTTTGACGTGATAACGTCTTATAAATCGATGAACGCCGGCTGCACGCACGAAAAATTGTCACGTTCCGCCTGAGCTGAGCGTGCATGAACCGGCCAACCACCGGGCGAGAAAATCTTCTATAATATCAAACAGGTTAAGGCGGGCTTTTTAACTAATTGTTCGTGAATATATTTAAACAAATTATTTAAATAAAATTCGCATACTTTCAATTATTTTCTAATTGAAATCATTTGATGCAGAGAAAGTTTTAAATTCAATAAGACCTAAAGATCCTCATGTGTTGCTAATAGTATTATCTACATGTTGGTGGAAAAAAAAAAGCTTGGCATCAATATAACTCGAAGGACTTAAAAGAGGACACCACGTTTAATGCGTTTAATGTCATTACTTACTAGGTATGTGATAATTCTGATTAATTAAATTATTATTTTGACTAAAGGTTATACAATAAATGCTATCGTAATTCAGAGACGTTTGCTAACTTGAAAATCAGATCCGGACAGCTGAAATAATTTGCTGAATAGATTCACAAACATATTTCCCAATTTTTTTTCCTCAGTATATTTTCTTGATCAATTCTGATTACAGTTGGAATATCATTTATTAAATATTTAAGATTAACTTCTACTCTGTGGAACACCTAATACCATGAAATTGAATTTGCAAATTTTACTGAAAAGCGTATATTTGTAAGATAATTAAAACATATATACCACGCATTGCTTGACGAGGCCGAAAATTGATAACTTTTTAATCATAAGATTATGTTGGAAAGTTTCAAAGGCTTTGCTCATGTTGAAATAAATATAATATTTTATTTACATCTGGATTTATACACACATATAAAAAAAGCGTGGTTTTACAGAAATAATATTTTTAGGAATAAAATGCATGTGCGTATAAATATGTTTTCGTCAAAAACTTATAAAATAGGTACTACAAAAAAAAAAAGGGTTTCTTAATAAAATTTAATCGTCCATAATACTTTAAGAAAATATATACCGATAAATGGTTGAACACACAACATCGGTATACAACCACTCACTGACTGATACACACTTAATTCAAATATTTTATGTACAAAACAAAACCTTTTTTAATGTTTTAAATTTTTGTTTGAGATTTATTTATAACATGGTGGAATGATACAGTTACTAAAACGCTACAAAACTACAAAATAAATTTTTGCAAAACTCCGTTCCCCCGGAGAAACCCCCGGAATGGCCACCGCATGGGGAGCCCAAGAAAAGAAACGGGCTCCCCATTTGGAAGCCACCTGGTAGGTTTTTTTCTGTTCCACCCACCGTTTCTTTGGCAGCCTGACTTGATACTAGGGATTGTATTCCTACCAGAGAAAATGCCACCATTTTGTCTGGGCAATCCGCCTTGGAGGAGCCGGGGCGCGAACCCGGGTCCTACAAGTCACAAGGCAGGCGCTCTACCCCAGAACCAGAGTGGTAGAGCGACGATCGGCAGTCTTATTAAGACTGACATGATGTTTTTCCACGAGTTTACTGTAGTTTCTTGTGTCATTAACACATGCAGTAATATATAATCTCGGTAACGAACAAATTTATGTGTTCCTATGTTGTTCGTTCAGCATGAATTATGTAATTACATAACAGTGAAATATAATTTGTATAACTAGTCTGGCAATTTTTTAGTTGATTTCCTGCAAACAAACTTACAGTCCCGTTGTACAATAATTATATAGAAATATAGACTAGTAAAAACATATGTAAGGCACTGTCGATGGTAAAGTTATTTTGAAATAAATGTTAGAAATGAAAGAGTGTACCTATTTAATTAAAGTATGAAGTTATTGTATAAACATTTTATTTATTTCAGTTTAAAGCCACGGAAAAGTTAACTTTTTAGCTTTCTTTTGTTTCACCGTGCTTAATATGCGCAGCTAATACTAGAAAGCTATTCAAACAACTGTTTGCAAATAACTAAATATTGGAGGTAGGTACTGGGGCAACACGAAGCATAAATGGTAACACTATTTTGTAGTGATACAGTTATTTTCATGTAAATGTACAAATTAACAAATATGTAAGTGTAGCTACTTGAATATTTCTGTTCCATTTACAAAGAAAAAGTATGGTGCTCAACGGCAAACAGAATAACCCAACGATGAAACTTAACAGATAAAAATTAAAAACACAACGACTATACAGACACACAGCGATGTGAAAAAACAGACTCGATAGCTCAGACGAACACCGTAAGCAACAGTTGAGCGACAAAACAGATATTTTGAAAACCACAACGATGATAGCGCAGACTAACCCAGAATATGATTCCTAAGAGATCAGTTGCGGCGTTTCGGGAAAGAGATCTATTCCCTTCTTAAGGCACAAACAGACTGAGGTTTGTCATGACATACAGTTTAATGAGTAATGGCGTATGTCCGAAACCACACCTTGAATTAATTTACCTATTATTTAAAATGTTGTTTGTCAATGGCAATTTTATTTAATGAACTACACTAAATTTGTTGATATTCACATAGATACTGACTTTCTTTAAACAGGTTTATGTTTTGTTTGTTTTATGTGAATATTTGTTTACACTTCTGCTAACAAGGCACAGGTATAAGTGCAGAGAAGCTTATTCAAAAGAGGAACCTGTTTCTGTAACTATATATGTCAAGAGCGTAGTAAAAAAAATTGGTGTGGGGGGTGGGGGGGAGTAGGGTTGCCAGATATATATAGACAAAGAATTTTATTTTACAAAAATTACAAAGGCAGGAATTTCAAAAAGTACTTAAAAGGATCGTCAAATAACCTAAAAATGTATTTTCAAGCATTATCTTTGTAAAAGAGTTTCCGGAGGAGGGACTGGCTTCTGCCCTCCCCTTCCACAAATACTGTCTACACCCATGGTAAATGTGTAAACAAAATCATATGTAGTTACACGCACTACACGATATACTCAAAAGATGTGAATTAAAATTTTGGAGAGCGTAATTTTTGATAGTTGTACTCATGGGCGTAGATCCCGGGGGGGGCCAGGGGGGCCCGGGCCCCCCCCCTGGAATTAATGGGCCCCTCCTTGGGGGGGCCCACTTCGTGATTTTAAAGTTAATGGTGTACACAACATATATAACGACAGACATTTTGACATGCTTTACACTTCTACCTTCGAGTCCCGTAGTTATTTTCCCTTACCCCTTCTGTGAAAGCAATGGTATGGAGTTTTCCGGTGAGAACTTTGAAACCCTTAATTCCTAGAAACCGTTCATTCCAAAGGACGAAGCTAGGGTAGGGTTCCGTTAGCATTTCCTCCCCATTGTTACCCACACTACCTTGTCCTCTGAAACGACAGTATTATAGGTTTCAGGTAGTCTGTTTTTAAAGTGGTTTTGCTCTCGTGTGCGCCAGTCTTCTGCTTTCTTGGCAAACATCAACATGGATAAGTTCGTGACGCGGAAGAAACGGAAAACGGAATACGATTCTCACCTGGTAAGCTTGATTGTTTTATAAGTAGTGACTATTATTTAGGTAATATATTTTATTTAAGTGATTATGTAACGTTATTTTTTCCAGTAAATAAACAACTTAATACTTTAACAGTAATTATAGCAGAATTTAGTTTATTTACGAACTTAAACTTATATACCATTTTCTGGAATTTTTTAGCTCATCTCCATTCTGTAAGGCTGGCTGCTCTGTACGTTACATGTGTATATACAGGAAATAATTTTTTTCTCGTCAATATGGAATTTAAAATCACTCTCCTTTTATTATCAAACGATAATTTTCACAATTCATGGCCGATAATCACTTTATAACATTTGTTATTTGATAACTGCAACACTGCACGAGTAAACAGAAGTAAGAGTGAGAAAGAAGTATTTAAACGTTACACATCCGTATTTAAGTTAATAAGGAAGAAAACGCGTCTCTTTAATAACTAATCAAGCGGCATATTTTAACTAAATAATTCACTGCCAACATACTGATTATACTAAATATAAGCCGAGAAATGTATGTTGTTCAATTAACTGTAGGATAAATTTCATAGTTCTATCGCCGAGATTTTTCACTTGTGTCATTATTTTTTTTTTCTTTTTTACCTGGTTGATGCCTTTACTAAATAAAATAGTCTTTAAGGGTTTTAATATGATTCGATCGTTCATCTGATGTTGATCCGTTTATTAGCTTTGGCGCTTTGGGTTTTTAGGGCGCATCAAAAACAGTGAACAAAGAATTTCACGAACAGCATTTAAATCGCAGTAATTATGTGATGTGGCATAAAAAACCTGACAAAGTGCGAGTCGAACTCGCACACGAAGGGTTCCGTGCCATTATCTATAAAAACGGCAAAAAAAAATTCATGTCTGTTGTATGGGAGCCCCACTTAAATATTTATTTTATTCTGTTTTAGTATATTGTTATAGCGGCAACAGAAATACATAATTTGTGAAATTTTATTCTGTTTTCACGTTTGTTGTATGGGAGCTCTGAGGCGTCTGAAGACATGGTTAAGAAGTACCATGACTCAAACCCATCTCAACTCAGTGACTGTGTGTCATATTCATAAGAGTCGTTTAGATGAACTTAGTTTACATGAATTAGCTAAATATTTTGCTTCAAGATCTGAAATTAGAATAAACACTTTTGTAAAATGGTAATGTATGGGTGGGGTGTTATCTATTTGCATTATATTCATGTATATTATTTTTATAGATTTTTTTCATGGATATTTTATGTATTTAGGTTAGCAAATTATTCAAACATGTATGAGAGATCACTTCTTATAGTCATTAATTAATAATTACTAAAACATATGTTGCTCTGCTTTATTGTTAATATCACTTACGTAAAAATAAAGTGTATAACATACAAGCTTATCATCCAGAGAAGACTTGTTTCGGTTGACCTCTAGCGCAAAATTCTTAAACCACAGAATTCACGGCCCCCCCCCTGGAAATCCTACAGATTTGCGCCCATGGTTGTACTTATAATATTAGATGTCAATAATTTTTCAAGATATGTGATGATAGCCTACATATAGTAGGCCTACTATAGTCTGAAACTATGTATTTGTACTGATCATGGGCGTCGCAACCGCGGGGGGATGGGGGGGACACGTCTCCCCAATAATATATTTTGTTTCGTAGTTTCGTAGTTTCTCCTGATGTTTAAATTAATGATTTTGTGTGGATATAGCACAAACAGATATGTTAACTGTGTTTTTAAAAATTTGTTCTCTGAAAATAGTTTTTATAAAAAATAAATTATATAGTGCAACCAACTATAATTAAAATATTTAGGAAAGAAAAATGCCTAAAAAAACCTTTTTGCACCTTCAAACCCCAAATTTTCCCGGGGGAGGGATGGATATTCATCAAACAACTAAATCAATTGAAGTCCCTCCCCCCCCCCCCCCAAATATCCTTGCGACGCCCATGGTACTGATATGCAATAATCGTACACTCACGCCTGTAGAACAAGGAATCACTACAAGGCAATCTGAAGATGAGAAAAGATACACTATCGAATTTTATGGCCCCAGTCGTAATACACTATAATCGTATTCCAGAGAACATAGGTTCAAATCCCGACTTGTAATTGTCATATCATTTTGACGTGAAACGTCTTAAAAATCACAGCAAAACATGGGTACCAGAAAAGTATGACGAAAAGTTCTGTATCATTTTGCTTTATCATTTTCCTAACTATATAGGCTTCGGCCTGAGACGCACTTAATTCTTCCTCATCTACAGTGCCGGTCCTATCAAAATTTTTAGGTGGTGCGAGTTCTAAAAATGGCACCCCTCTAAATAAACAAAATATTGTTAAACTGGTTGCTTAATTTTCCACCGAAAAAAGCAGCCGCCTCAGATTATTAAGCCGAATTACTGCTGTCTAAAATGTCAAATCTTAGAAATGTTCGTTTGACCAGTTTGTGCGATTACCTATATGTGATAGATGTAGTGGACAAATGACAAATAATAATAATAAATATAATGATTGTCAACTTTAATTTATTCTATGTTCCATGCAAACATTAATCAAAAAGTATGTAGACATGTAGCAAAAATATTAAAAAAATACCTAGATAATCACTTTTCTAGCTTTAGCACTTGCAAATTTTTTTTATCAAGTCAGAATAATTCAACTATTGGGAAATAGCATTTTCTATAGACAAAATTCCAAGATCGGAAAGTCTTTCCTGACACATAGTAGACCGTAGGTAGGTTTTTATAAGTTTTAATTTACTGAAACTTCGTTCTCCTTTGGAAACAGTTATAGGCACAGTTAGCAAGATACGAAGCACTGTCCATACACTCGGGAAAATATCTTGCCAAAATTTTTTTTTATAAGTCGAAGTACTTTTATTGGCTCTCCTGACTGAAGATCTCTTAGTAATGGGTTCAGGCTCACAAGTTCTTCAACCAATTCATGACCAGATATGTCACATTTTTCTCCATCGGTTAAAGTGATTTGCAATTCAGCACAGGCTTTTTCCAACATGAATTTTTCTGGAATTATTTTAATGTCGTATAAAAATGACCATGTATCATTGAATTTTGACAGTTGTTGAAAACGTGTAACCAATGTATTCTCAATTGTGTCTATCATCGGGTAAAAAACGTTCATTTTATATAATTCCTCCGGATCAGTTGGTGTTTCATTTAAGGCTTCGTATTCAAATAACAGTTTTTTTCTTCGCGATCGGACTGCCTTAAAAACTTGGTTTATTTCGGCTAGAGACGCTATTTCTTTAGCTGTAATTAGAGTTGAGGAAAAGCTACGGTACTCTTTCACGAATTCCGAACAGTTTTTCAGTAATTGCGATGCATTTGGTAAGTCCATAGTTTCAGACTGCATAGCTTTACTTACAATGTTTACTTGAAACAATATATCATACCAAGCCACCATTGTAATTATGAACTCAAATTGCTCCATATTCTGAATAAGCGACAATGCCTCTGATGCTGCAACTGAGTCATTAGTTTCTTCATGAAGATTTTGAAGGGCTTCACGAACTGAAGTGTAGTTAAAGCGAACAGCAGCAAGACTAGAAACTCTACTCTCCCAGCGTGTTTTGCAAACCTTTTTTTAATGACAATCCGTCTATGTGCTTGGATATCACTTCCCATCGTTTGGTTGATCCAGAGAATAAAACAAATAGTCTTTGGAGAAATCCAAATAAAGAAACAGATTTAACGGAACTTTTGTCTGCATCTGCTATCACCAAATTCAAGCTGTGGCAGCCACATGGATTAAAAAATGCCCGAGGATATAGGTTTAAAATTCTGGTTTGTACACCTTTGTTCACTCCTATCATATTCGCTCCATTATCGTAGCCTTGACCTCTACAATCGTTCATGTCTAAATCAAATTCTTGTACAATCGAATCAAGAAAGAGGCCAGTGAGTCCTGCTCCCGAAGAGTCACTTACTGGCTTGTAAGCAACAAAACACTCTCGCACTTCCACTTCTTCTTCATTAACGTGAACGAACCGGAATGTTAGTGACATTTGTTCAATGTGGCTTACATCAGGAGTGCAGTCCATAATGATGGAGAAGTATTTAGATGACTTTACCATATTCACTATATTATTTCGAACTTCACTTCCAAGTAAGCCAATTAATTAGTTTTGAATGCGTTTGCTGAAATAGTGGACATTAGTCTCTTTATTTACAACACGGCGGAGGTGCTCCATCATCACATTGTCAAATTTTCCTAATAACTGCACCAAACCCAAGAAGTTGCCACTATTAGGGGTGTATAATGTTTCAGAGCTCCCTCTAAACGCCAAATTATTGCCTGCCAAGAAGAACACTATCGACATCATTCTTTCGAGGATAGCAACCCATCTCGATTTCTCATCTTCAACCTGTTTTTGTAATTGTTTGTCTATCCCGCTACAGTTCTTCAACCTAATCGATGCTTGTATCCAACTGTTCAAAGCACGTAGGTGATCTGAGGATGTTTCGTGTGTTTTGAGACGCGTTGATAAGTGCCGTCAGTCGTCAAATCCTTCTTTTCCCAAATTAGAGTTGGGGTTTGTGTTGAGTAAACGACAGCAAAAACAATATACTTTATCTGCAGATTTAGAGTACACGAGCCATCTTCTTTTAAAAATCTCTTCATTTGGCATTACTTTTTCAAAATGCGAATTTGAAAAATGACGGCCGTCACAATTCTTTGGGTAATTTTCGTTGTTCATTTCATTACAAACAGGGCCTCGAAGAAGGATTTCATCTTTTGTTGCAGAGTCAATAATAAGCGGCCATTTTGAAATATCATCTAGTTTTCTCTCTTTAAAAGATGATGATAACGATTCATCTGTTACAACTTCTTCTGTAATATTTTGAGATGCAGATGAGGTTCCAGGAACAGCTAAATCTTCTTGAAAATGGTGCTGTGTATCTTCAAGATCAGAACTTTTTTCAAGCGGGTCTTCTTCTATTGCTTGTTGATATTGAAGTTCTGGTGATGAAGGGTCAGATAACTTTTCGACTCTCAAAAATTTTGATAGCAAATTTGCAGATTTTTCAGTTTCGGCTTGCTTTATCCGTTACCTTTTGAAGTTTTGTGCACCAGACAATTTTTTTGAAGACTGTGACATGTTTTTTAATCTGTAAAATACACATTTAACCATCACTCATTACATACATGATATCAGGAAATCAGTGACATAGAATAGGACATACTTGAGTTAAAGATTTAAATTCTGATGTGCGTTAATCTATTCCCACGGACCCACGCGATCGAAATCGCCGGCAGTAGCCAGTTATAAAATAATTAAATTAAGTTTTTTCCTTTATTTAAGTTCAGGGACTATTTAAAAACCTGGTTTTTGCACTTTTAATTAATTACGGACCTGTTTTTAACCACCTTTATTTAACTGGCAGTTAGTATAACTGATTGATTTTTCATTTATTTTCCATTAAAAATACGTAAAAACTCAGTTACGCTAATTGTCACTTAAATAAAGGCAGTAAAACAGGCCCTTAGACAAAACGTTTTTTAATAGTTATTGGACAAAAAATAAATAACTTTAACAAGAGTGATATATAATATATAGTAGGCCTACACAAATTTGTTAAAACAAACTAGTACCTACACCTTTACCACCTTATATATAAAACGCAGTATAGGCAAAGATTAAATAATAGTTATTACGTAACAGGTACATCACTTCCATACAAAAGCTACCATACATACACTATAATAAATACACTACAAAAGCGCAGTACATCGGGCTGCAAGGAGAAACGTACTCGACAAACGCGCGTAATCATTAAATGCCTAAGACACCGTGTTTAATCTCGCCGTGCGGTTTAGTTCGTTGATAAGTGGATATGTCTTATCGCAGTACCACAGAATACACTAGAAAGTAGTGGTGCACTGATATGACTTTACCGATTACCGATTCTTGAAACGTCCGCTTTATATGGTAATAAATTATTACGCTATTCATGTTTGGCCTTTGTGTATAATCATATGTTAACATTTAAATAAGTTAAGATTCTTATCGGAAAATAACTGTACTAAAATAACGGAGATAATTTCAGAACGATTGTGAACGTTTAGAACAAGTAAACGTTAATAACATTTCAATGCAATGTATATGTATGGAAATTAAGTGTCGCCAACGTCTTGTCACAATATGTATTTCTTATTCGTTAAAACAAACATCGCCGAACATGCACGAAGACGCCATATTTACAAAACTTTGGATACGTTGCTGTTAATATGCGATTAATCGGTATCCGCATCTGTGCTCCACTACTATAGCCCGTCCCACTCTTAGATTGCAGTACACGGCTTATGGCGCGCGCTGTTGCCAAATCTCTAACACATTACGAATTTCAGGAGATGCGTGTCTTTGTAATTTGGATCGAACAAGAAGCATTTTAAGAAATCATATCGTAATTTATAATATTTTATACTATTACACATATAAATTTGTAATAATGCCACTTTTATGTAAATTTCAAATAAAAACTACCTATTGTAGACGAAATTTTCTTATAGTTTTCTTTTCTGTTCTAAAACTCCCATATATATATATATATATATATATATATATATATCACATTTTCATGGGCCCGATAAATGCCGTATTTTTGGACAAGTCATGTCCAAAATTATAAATAAAATACGGTAATGGAAATTCTCGGTCGAGTAAGTTATGGGAAAAATCCGAACAATTGGTTCGAAATGGGGAAGATTTTTTGAAAAACAGAAAAATCGCAACAACTCCCATAATATGAATAATATCGAATCCGTTTTAACGTATGATAACTCGGATTACCTAATGCCGAAAAATGTTTTCTAAATACATTTTTGATACGACCAGCCATAACTGCATGGGTTCGAAAAACATTTTCACCGGACAAAAAAACGTAACTGCCTTAGTAGACACCTTATCAAATCTGTTTAAATTGTTTGTAATAATATCATTATTATTTTCCAAAACTTTGTCTAAAACAATGTTTGATAAGATGCTTGGTGAGAAGGATAGAAAAATAATTCAAAATTTTGTACCATGATTGCTATTAAATTCCTTCGTATTTATTTCATACATTTTACATATTATGTTCAAGAATCGATTGTAATATTTTTTGTTGACTAAGGAAGTCATGTATTTGAAATTGCTTGTAGGACAGAACCCCACTTATCTAAACACACGACCCTGTTTCCTCTTACGACGACAGCGCGCGCTCTTGTACTGATGACACATCTTTAACAGCTATTTCCACGGAAACTGTAGAAGCAATTGAGATGGAGCTGCTTTTAAAAACTAATTCAATTCATTGTGAACATTTTCTCGCTTTCGTCCCCCATCTATCTTTAATAGAAAATTTTTTTTCCGCGGGTCAACATTTTGATGTGTCAGTTTGTGAGAAAATGCATTTCAATATATTAAATAAATTATTTAAGTGAAACCTGTACAGTTTTTGTCTTAACATTTGTTCGGTGGCGTCCTAAGGCATTAATTTACTAATAAAAAAATCTGAATGAAATACACATGTAGGTTTTCTTTTTTTTGATGTGAAACATATCGGAATAATTCAAAACTGTTCGCAGCGAATAAGTTATGTTTTTTAATTTTTTGGACACTTAAAATATTGTTAAGTATTCAAAATAAGCATTGCCTGATGCGTATTTTGATTCTATACAATATGAAAAAAAGCTTGGTCCAAAAATTAAAATTTTAAATTTCGTTTGATATTTGGCAACAACGCACGAAGAAACAAGGACAGTGCTAATGGCAATCGGCGTGTGTTAGAGAGAGAGACAATGCGCCCATTTACTTCCACACTGCAATCTAAGAGTGGGATGCTCTATAGAAAGGAACTTATATAAACAATACTTACCTACTTCTGTTTTCTATTAAGAATTCTTCCGTAATAATCTAACGACACACACACTGTACAACACAGATATACACTCGCGCATGTTTGAACGACTTGGCAATTCAATAGACAATGCTTGCCTAGCGAAACAAGTGACGGACGAAATTTAACCCCGTGCCCCACTTGCCCTAATGAACGACTGGAAATTGGAAGACTCAGGCGCCAAGCAGTTCAAGTAACGGCCGGATGAAGCGCCACTGTGAACTGTGGGACACAGGATGTAAATAAACAATTGCTAGTAATGTAATACGAATGAGCCACGTTAAAAGAGCTGTCGTACACATAATCATTATTAATTTGGATTCATTCAATTTGGAGATCTGACACCGTGACTGCGGAGGGCGGGTACCTCAATTCGTCCATTTTCCCGTGAGACTAGGGTTACCAGACGTCCGGCAAAAGGAGGACATGTAGTTTGTTTGATTCTTTACTGAAACTGTATTAAATGCCAAAACATTGTAAAATATCGTCCTCCATGTTAATTAATTCATGGCTTTAAAAAATATATATATTGTCCTCCTTTTTAGTGAAATGTCCTCCTTTTGCGAGGTGAATGTCCTCCTTTTTTGTTATCAGTGTCTGGCAACCCTACGTGAGACCGATCGTCACCGTCGTTCGTCTCATGTGTCGGTTGATTTCGGCGCCCCCTCCCTTGATGGCGCCCGGTGCGGTCGCACCGCTCGCACCGCCCTAGGACCGGCCCTGCTTATCTAGACCTCCCAAATACACTTAGTTTTAATTTATGTTCGGAAAAAAATTTCTGTTCAGTGTAACTCACGACTCAGGTGTGATAGCGCGGTGATTCATGTGATTGTGTTTAGAGAACTGACAACACTGGGCAATACAGATTGTACGTTCACCAAAAAACATTAATTTTTATATTATGCCTTCGGTATCTCATTTATCATATCACAGGCCAATGTTAAACAGAATTTTCGTCGAACATTAATTGAAATGAATAGTAAGCTACCATTTAGTGTCTGTTTTGAATTAAAATTTTTAGTACGTAGTCAGTTTCTCGTTTTTATTGTTTTTATTTTAAACCATTACACTAAAAGTGACTCGCTGACATAGAAGTTTCACGTGAAACCAACGGCCGTGAGTCTCGATACAGCCCCACCGATGTTTTCTGGAAAATTGGTAGGATGGTTCCGTACTGTAGGTCACGGCTAATTCCTTTCACATTGTCGCTCTACTGTGGCGTTGTGTTTTGCCGTCTGCATTGACCTCGCTATTAAAATGTTACGGACAAGCAAGCATTTCAGAATAAGAAGAAAAATAATATCGGAAATAGGCTATTCCCCTGGTAAACAAACATAAAAATGATTTCAAGGCTTTCATAAATTAATATTCCGAAATGTTTTCACTTAATCAGCTCATAACAGTATTTCTTATTTATTTCTTAGTTATTGAGGCTAATAAAATATAGGTCTAATTTCACAACTACTTAATCAGTAAAACTTAAACAGCAAACGTAAATCGTTCTCAAGTAACGTATAACAAATATTCCGTATTCACAGTTCACAGGTTGGGAATGCTGTGATTGTTTTTATCTATTCTTAATGGCAATTTTTTTCTTTGCATCTATACATTTAAATACTTTTCTAATGGTTTTCACAGCACAAGCTAAAAACATAATGCTGGAATCACAATAGCCTGTATAATCCCCAACATGACAAAAACAATACCACAGCCATTAAGAAGTAAGGTAGTAGTGAAGTCAGCCCACGAAAAGTGAACCCCAATAGCCCATCAGAAATATAATGTGGGTATTGTTAATGATTTAGTAACGTGTGTGTGTGTGTGTGTGTATGTATGTATGTATGTATGTATGTATGTATATATATATATATATATATATATATATATATATATATATATAGTGAAATCATTAATGCTTAAGTTTATTTTATTGTTCTTTTGATAGACATTACATAAAATAAACTCAATTGACATGCCACTTCATTAGTATAGATGATTATACACCTGATGGTGATAATCTGTCGTGGCATTTTAAACATATGATATAAATAATGCAATATTTTACTCACTTAACCGTCGGTTGTCAGGGAATTGTGATTTTCGGTCACTAGATTGCATTTCATTTCAACTAGTGGCGTTTCTTTCTAAGATAATATACATAATTTACTCATGTCGTTCGAGTATTAGGACTGTATGGTCACGTTTTAACTTATGGTAGTTTTCCGTCACCCCCAGGCGGAATTATTCCAGTATGGTAGTTTTTTCGTATGGCAGTCTTCCAGTATGGCAGTATTCCGTCGCCCCCCGTCTGAGGCCAGGCGGAATACTCCTATTATGGTAGACTTCCGCGCCCCCGTTAAAAGTCCGTAAATTCACTGTATTTTCTAAGTGTAAAGCAGACATCAGCTCCAATACTTCATCTGCTAGTACTATCATCTCGCAGAGTCAAGCCCACTTTTAAAAAAGCGTGGATGGTGTAGAAAGATGTAGTATTTTTACCGCGTGTTTAATAATATCGTAAAAGGGAAATTGCTGAGTATTTTACATTTTATAAATATGAAATATAAATGACAGGCACGAAACAAGTTTTATTCGCTTGTAAACAAATTACATACAAGGAACTTTTGTTGTAACTGTACTGCATCACAATACATTTACAGATCTAAAATGAGCTAAAACATATTTTGGGGTTTCTTTTGTGATAAAATTTAATATTTTTCATTAAAAAAGTCACATTACCTCAGGACATAAATACTCATACAGCATAAAATTAAAAGTAAACATTATTTTAAAGAGGTGAAATAATATAAATATTCTCAAGGATTGTTTACAAAAATATGAAATAATAAAACAACAAATCACTAATTTTCTTAAAACCAGATCTTCCAGGAAGTTCAAAGCTGAACTGTGATTATAGTACCACAGCTAAATTTAAATTTATTGTATGGTTCTATAATGTAGGTCAAACAAAACAGCTTCAAGTAAAAAATACACTATAACATGTATTAAATATATTAACAGGAAGTTTTACAATTCTAATACACTTGGCACAGTGTTACAAGTTTTATTCCTACTTAAAATTTTCTTCATAGGCCTCGCAACATTTCTAATGCACATAATTTCATCCTAAAGTCACTACAGAGTTTTATATATTTGTGTTACTGAGTTACAAACGATTTACATGTGTATGGTCTGTATCAAAATAATTGGTGCTATGTCACATAAAAACATTTCTCGTTCGGTTAAAATTCGCATGCATTCACTTACAGAAAAGTTCTATGTGTACCACAAGCTAGAACATTGGTTATTCCCCACATCTCTAGATAACTGCTGGTGTGACAAATTAGTTGAATTACGAACTTCTGTCATAGACACACTGGATTCATGAAAGTAATCTATTAAGAAAATTTCCGAAGCAAGCACAAAACCAATTCTATCTTAATCTTTAGTTTCAGACCTTTTGATCGGTTTCTACAGCTGAGAAGAAAACCAAAGGAATTGCCACTTGCATGATCTCAACAGCAGCATAGTTATATCATGTTTATAATTTACAATGAAAACAACATGCCTTCCTTGATGCACGGATCAACACAGAACACGCTTTAAAAGATATCGCAGGGACGAGCCCAACATATCAACTTTGTATCTGTTTAAAATTTACCTTATTTGCAAGTCACTTATGTGATTCAGAGTGCTGATGATAAAATTATAAAATTGTTATTTACAATTATGACGTAGAGTTACGTCAAAGTTCCTACTTCAGTAACAGCCGGTTGTCACTTTGAAACAAGTCTCGAACATTTGGTACATGCGAGAGTTCCTCAAAGTTGATAAATATAAAAGCAGTTGCAAGTTAAAACACATTGTGCTTCGCATGCATTCCAATGGCAAAACCAAAAAATTCGAAAGTCTTAAATGTCTGTGGTAGCATGGAACGGTGGAAAAAGATAACTTATAATGCTAGTTGGTCAGCTTCTGAGGTACCAAGCATTAACCCATGCCTTGGCAAGCTGTAAAGAATGTTTAAAATTTGTTCTTCATGCTTATTTTTTTTTAAATCTAAGAGGTCAAGGGTGAAATGTCACAGATTTAATTATAATTCAAATTTCGTCTGCACAAATATGCTCCCAAAAGCACACCAGGGTCGTATTATTGCATGTGTGTGAACATAAAATCACTAACACGCTCTCAAAACTTGAGAACCAGAAAATTCTTCCAAGAAAAGTTTTTAACATGCACGAACGCGCTCATATACCCAAATACTCGGCTTTGAGATTATGGGTATGTTTGGGCTTGCTGACAGTCTTCATGGCACAGTGAGAACAAGGCATATTCTTCCAGACAAGAACTGTACGCACTGGTATTGGTTTAGATGAACTTAGTGGTAGTCTTTACATTATAGTTGACGTTATGGCACGGTATGTCATGCTGGCTGAGGCACTAACACACGACACTGAATGTCCAACGAGCACAAGCGAAGGTTCTTGATACTTGCTGTGGATGGACTAGCCGACAGTCTTCCAACATAGTTGATGACCATGAATGTCCACCGAGCACAAGCCAGGGTTCTTGATACTTGCTGTGGATGGACTAGCTGACAGTCTTCCAACATAGTTGATGACCCTGAATGTCCAACGAGGACATGCAAAGGTTCTTGATACTTGCTGCAGATGGACTAGCCGACAGTCTTCCAACATAGTTGATGACCCTGAATGTCCAACGAGTACATCCGAGGGTTCTTCATACTTGCTGCGGATGGACTAGCCGACAGTCTTCCAACATGGTTGATGACCATGAATGTCCACCGAGTACATCCGAGGGTTCTTCATACTTGCTGCGGATGGACTAGCTGACAGTCTTCCAACATAGTTGATGACCCTGAATGTCCAACGAGAACATGCGAGGGTTCTTGATACTTGCTGCGGATGGACAGCGCAGTTGACGAGAGGCAGGATGCTAGGTGGCGGGCTATGCGAGGAGCCAGGCCAGGCACAGCGCGGCCGCCCAGTCGCGGTGGGCGCGGGCCGGGGGCGGGCTCGTGGGGACGGCGGAGCGGCTGGCGGCGGGGCCGGCCGTGGGGCCAGACACCCTAGTGTTGGAGCGCGCAGCGTGGGAGCGCCACCGCACCGCGAACTCCGGCAGAGTCCTCGTGAGCGCACGCAACCTGCGGGCAGTCACAGGGCCAGGGTCGGGCTCTACATGCTGCGGTTAGCCTCTGACAGTGGGCCTCGAACTACTTAGGCGGCAACTCAACTTTGGTCAATCACTTGCGGCCATTTTGGAAGGCTGGAATTGAACCAACGATCCTTGCTACGCCACACGTGCCTACATCCTTAGTGATCATGGTAATCAAGGATATACAATACAAATTGTTTTTCTTACAGTAATATCCTCTGTACTTTTACCATTCTTTAATACCTTCATTACTCCTGTCAGTGTGGTAAAGTGAAAAATAATTACAAGAACCATGTTTATAGGAACACCAATAATTTATTATATACACTGCCGCGAGAACAGCTGGTAAACACAAAGTAAACTTACAACATTCCAAATGGTTAAAACTTTTAAAAATAGATTGTTTCAGTAAAAACAGCCTGCAATTTCATGAATGTTATAAAGGTTTAAAAAAAAAAAAAAGAGCTGAAAACCGAAAATGGGTTTTGCTTTTTAAAAACCTTATTCAGTTTGCATGCTTGGCAAATTTTCTATTTCCTATATCTTATTGCTTGTTTGAATTATACAAAATACTAGCGACCCTAATATAAATTTTAATTTTAAAGAAATCTGTTGATACGATCGCTACCAAACTTCACAGAATAACCTGCAGGGATAATCTGAAGATTGCCTGAAAATTTCATCAAAATTGCTCCAGCTGTTTTGGAGTCCATAGGAAACTTAACACACACATATATACAATATCTTTATGTATATATATATATATATATATATATATATATATATAAAGAGATTGTTTGAAAGTCCATGAAAGGCTTATTTGTTAACTATAAACATTATTTGACTACTGGTCTCCCAAATATCTTTATTTCCCAGTGTGTAGCAGCGTGCTTCTGGTGACAGCTGGCGCAAGATTGGGAGGTAGGAGGGTTAGAGTGGTGGAGTGGTGGAGTGGTGGAGTGGTGGTGTGGTGGAGTGGTGGAGTGGTGGAGTGGTGGAGTGGCGCCGCACCTGAGCAGCACTGTGTCGGTCTTCCAGGGCAGCGAGAAGGAGTTGCTCTTGTCTCTGGGGCAGAACCTGCGCAGTCGCTCGCCCGCGCCGCCTGGCCTCGCCAGGTCGTAGCGGTGCACGCTCATGTTCCACGCCGTGCACGGCCCTGCGGCAGTCAAGCACAATCTCACCTGCTGGTGCTGCCAGTGATCCCTGATCGCCGTGTTGCTGCAGTCCCCTCTGCAGAACAACTTCGACGAGAATCTGCCTGAGTGGAGAAGTCTTCCAAACAGAGATGTATCAAATTTACAATAATGGTTTCCATCCAGTAACTTTAAATTTGCTACTACCAACACATACAAAAGAAGCCACTAACAGAGCTACAGGAAAATAAATACATAGGAAAAAGTAATTATTTGATATGAAAATCAATACAATTGCACCTGGAACTTTCATTCCCAAACAATTTAGACATGTGTGCACTCCATTGAGAGTGTTTCTTGCTACCCAAGACTTTCATGTGCCATCCCTAGGGGCTCAGTACAACTGGAGGTCTGTGAAGATTGTCACATATCAATAAAAGGTGACACTAGAGAAGAGTTAGAAATTTAACTAATCTCATCTGCTTGGTCACATTATCTTATTTATCACATTATTTGATGAAGTTAAAGTCTTGCAACGGCTCAAAAGCTCAAACTAAAAGACACCACCACTACCACCACTTCCTTCTCTGATGGTACTTGAGCCCTCCAGACGAGCACTCTTGACCGAATAGGTGGTACATAAGAGCATGATGCACTAGCACAAAGATGATCAGCCGAGATAGTTACGGTTCTGACTGGTCTCCATGTCAACGGTGAGCTGCCTCTCTGTCTTGGAGTCAAGCAGCCAGGTGCAGTCCAGGTAGTAGAAGTGGTTCAGCTTCGTGCCGAGGATAGGCAGACTGGCCGACTGCATCTCGCCTGTACACACAATGCTCTGAAGTTGGGTATCTCCACCTACCCCTGAACTCTAACGCTACCCTACATCACAAACACTTCTTGTGGCACTTGTGCAAACTAAAAGTCCAAAAAATTCATATTTATAGCAGGAATGCCTACATGTGTGCATTTTCAAAACACTGAAGGTTAAGTTCAAATAAGTGTATCACATAACATAACCTTGTAAAGCAAGACAAGGCGATGGGAACTGCAAGGTTATATTAAGCTCAAACTAAACCACTTGGATGCCAACTAGCTCTCAATATGACATGTCAGAAATTGGGCGCAAACCATACAGAGCCTCATGTGTAATCTCACGACAAGGGCACAAAAGTAATGATAGCTTCCAAAAACCAACCATTAGACTTTGGAACGTGAGCATGTGGATGACTTGTGTTGTGGTAGGCATTGATGGAAGCACACGATGGGGACATTAAAACTAAAGTACATGGGGTCACATGTAGGCAGCTTTCCCTTTTATACTGTCAGCAGCTGAGTTCACTGATTTGCCTTCATTTTCCGAGGCTGCTGATCGGCAAATAAGAAAATGATGCTTTGACATTTCGGTTGTGAAGGTCCGTGTCCGCATGTGTGCCATTGTAGAAACTCCATTCCATGAGACCTGTCACTGTTTATGTGATCCATCTCTGCTTCCATGTTATTGTAGAACGCTAATGTATGAAAGCAGTGTACGTATTTTGTGAAACAATAATCTTCTTTGAATGATTCTTGCAAAGGGAAAGCTTGATTTAAAATATTTGTATGGACATACATTATTGATGGTTTTAACTGTATGTCCAACAGGCAATCTCAGAGTAAAATGGCTGGAATAAGAATCAATATTAATCTACTCTACGTTAAATTGGAAAGTTTAACATCCTAATATCTCAAAAAGTTGGAATTGGGTGATGTGTATTGATCAGTCTATTTAATTTAAATATTTGTTGATATTAAATAGTGTTCATTTTTCAATGATAATTATGTAAACATCGTCGGTTCATTTACCAGAGCTGACGAGCGTTCCACAGCTGATATCACAACTCGCTAATGGTTTCCTGCTGCCCAGTAGTATCGGCACTGTCAGTGGAAAGGAAAACGTGGGGTAGTGAGGGTGATGTTCTTACTAGGGACAAGCGGCGAAGTGCCAGATGCTACTGACCTGAGTGGTTGGAGAGCCGGTGGTGGCCACACACGTGGTCTGTGTGGAAGATGTAGTCGGCGGCGAAGGTGAAGCCCTTGGAGGTCCACGTGTAGTGTGCCACCGAGTACACGACCCTCAGCGGGGACCAGCTACGCAGGCTCACTGGCAGCCATTCTTGCTAGGGACAAGTTAAGCAGTGTTACATCTCAGAGTGTAAGAGGAACTGCTGAAGGAATTGCACAATTCACACGCACGACTGATCAACTGGCAAATATTATTTGTCATTTAGGGCCTAGAGATTAAAACCACTATGAATATAGAGTTTTCTTTACATGGAGTAGCAAATTACCAAACATGTTGAGAGTTGAATGATTTTAAACTTCACAAATGTTCTCTTCCTAAGTGAGTTAGGCTCGACCCAACGCTGTGCCGAGCCATACGATGCAGTACGAAACCCAGTTTTGCAAGATTTGGCTCAATATTTTAGAAATAGAATGAGCAGAGCATCAATCATTATCAAATGAATCGATTGCCTACATTTTTGAAGTTTTAGTTTTAAAAAAACCAGTACTACAAGGGCAACTTCAAGACGGTAGTTGGCCCCGAGTCTCAATGGGATAGGCTAAACCCTTGACTGTCGCCACATGAGCAAGACATATCAAAGATCGCAGTGGCCGAGGAATAAATTTAAGAGTATACCAAATAATAAAAAAATATTGCCAAGAACGTTTTACAGAGTGAAATGAAACAAATTACTTAACATTTGTGTCGTCGTTGATGAATGGCTTCCAGAAGTCGATACCTAGATGGTCAGGTCAGCTAGTATGCCCTAGTAGTACCTTCAGCCCGGGGGAGGCTCACCTGGAACTCGCCGCAGAGGCAGCAGATGGCATGCCCCAGGTCGTTGAGCACCAGCAGGTGGTCGAGCTGCTCCAGGGGTGGCTAGTATGCCCTAGTAGTACCTTCAGCCCGGGGGAGGCTCACCTGGAACTCGCCGCAGAGGCAGCAGACGGCATGCCCCAGGTCGTTGAGCACCAGCAGGTGGTCGAGCTGCTCCAGGGGTGGCTAGTATGCCCTAGTAGTACCTTCAGCCCGGGGGAGGCTCACCTGGAACTCGCCACAGAGGCAGCAGACGGCATGCCCCAGGTCGTTGAGCACCAGCAGGTGGTCGAGCTGCTCCAGGGGTGGCTAGTATGCCCTAGTAGTACCTTCAGCCCGGGGGAGGCTCACCTGGAACTCGCCGCAGAGGCAGCAGACGGCATGCCCCAGGTCGTTGAGCACCAGCAGGTGGTCGAGCTGCTCCAGGGGTGGCTAGTATGCCCTAGTAGTACCTTCAGCCCGGGGGAGGCTCACCTGGAACTCGCCGCAGAGGCAGCAGACGGCATGCCCCAGGTCGTTGAGCACCAGCAGGTGGTCGAGCTGCTCCAGGGGTGGCTAGTATGCCCTAGTAGTACCTTCAGCCCGGGGGAGGCTCACCTGGAACTCGCCGCAGAGGCAGCAGATGGCATGCCCCAGGTCGTTGAGCACCAGCAGGTGGTCGAGCTGCTCCAGGGGTGGCTAGTATGCCGTAGTAGTACCTTCAGCCCGGGGGAGGCTCACCTGGAACTCGCCGCAGAGGCAGCAGACGGCATGCCCCAGGTCGTTGAGCACCAGCAGGTGGTCGAGCTGCTCCAGGGGTGGCTAGTATGCCCTAGTAGTACCTTCAACCCGGGGGAGGCTCACCTGGAACTCGCCGCAGAGGCAGCAGATGGCATGCCCCAGGTCGTTGAGCACCAGCAGGTGGTCGAGCTGCTCCAGGGGTGGCTAGTATGCCCTAGTAGTACCTTCAGCCCGGGGGCGGCTCACCTGGAACTCGCCGCAGAGGCAGCAGATGGCATGCCCCAGGTCGTTGAGCACCAGCAGGTGGTCGAGCTGCTCCAGGGGTGGCTAGTATGCCCTAGTAGTACCTTCAGCCCGGGGGCGGCTCACCTGGAACTCGCCGCAGAGGCAGCAGATTGCATGCCCCAGGTCGTTGAGCACCAGCAGGTGGTCGAGCTGCTCCAGGGGCAGCTGGCCGGGCACACAGCGGCAGCCGCTGTCGCCGCACTGGGTGTGGCACAGTGGGTCGGGGGTGAGGTGCGACAGCTCAGTCACCTGCGGCGAGGCCCCCAGACACCCGTCGTGTCAGCTCGCGGAGACCTCACAACATTCTGCTTCAAGATTACCCAATACTGGGCACCAGATCGCTCTGCAGGTAGTTCGAAACTCTAGTATTTACAGCAAACTATTTACAATACGTTAACCCATTAAAGAAAATATTCATCCGATGCTTAATCACCTACTTTCAAGGAAATTTGCTAACTATTTCTTAGATATACTAATGATTTCTTTCTAAGAGTAAAATATAATTTGGTTTTTAAAATGATTTTCAGTGATAAAATAAATATTTAATTAGTGTGCTAAGTTATTTTAAATCAAATTCTAAAAAAAAATAAAAAAATCACAAATTTAAAAATGAACTTTCCTTTAACTTCTAGTGCCATCTTTTATCGAAAAATATGGTACTCTGAACGGATAAAGTAGAAGAAGTATCGTACACGGTGGTACAGGTTCAGCCCGTGAGTCAGCGATGAGTGAGCAAGCAGAGGAAAGCTGCATGCAAGGACAGTAGAGCTGGTGGCGGGTACGCACGGAGATGGTGACGCTCTGGTTGGTGGCCGGGATGAACCTCTGCACGCAGCGCAGCGGGCCCTCCATGTTCCAGAAGAGGTGCTGCGTTCCCGGGTTGGCGATGCGGCCCTCCCGCATGCTGCTGAGGCCGTAGTAGTCGACGTCGCAGAGCGTGGCCGGCTGCAGGGTGCCATCCACTTGCTCTGGAGCACAGACCACCGCACCTCGCTGGCTGCTCCATCCCCGACCAGGGTCACCCCACCAGCTGAGGGGCTGAGGCGGCGACTGTGCTGGGTTGGTGGTCCCAGCCGCTGGTCGGTGCCGAAGCTCTAATACCCTCCCGATCAACAACAGGGAGCGATCCCTCACACTTCTGTTACTTTAAAAGCTCTAGAATGTCAAATTTGAGAGAACTGGAAGTTACTCCCGCACCCTAGCCTAATAGGGCGCACATGTGGGAGGGGAACGCGTGTACGCCGGCCGTAAGGTCGGAATAATCTGTCACCCCACCCAAGGCGCCAGCAGTGCTGATAAAGTCTCAGGGCTCAGGACACAGCCAACTGTCTGGTCAGCTGAGCGAGGTACGGGGCTGAGGCGGTGACTATGCTGGGATGGTATTGCCCAAGCGGCCGGTCATTGCCGGAGCTCTAACACCCTCCCGATCAAACAAAAGGGAGCGATCCCTAACAGTTCTGTTTTAAATAATCTCGGGAATGTATATAAAACGAACTGGAATGCTACTCCCACCCTACCCTATTAGTAGAGATCGGAAAAATTCGCGGATTCATTTCACGATATGCTAGAACCCAAACAAATGTATCTTTATATTGCTTCTGTGATTGGATTACAGTTTGCCTGAAGGACTTTGAGCCAATGAAAAACCTTCAACAAAAAAAGTATCGAATCGCAAGCGTCCCAGTTGACAGGTGTCACGAGTCAATAGCCAATGAGCAAGTGGCATTGAACCTGAGTATGTAGGGGGTTGTGGAGTCTATACTAGAGGTCATCGAAAGCACGATTTTTTCTAGTCTCTATACTTATAAATTGATATTTTGCTCTACGTTACCACGCGATGCTTCGGAACGCAACCCTGTCGATATCGGCAACAGAGGGGAACATGAAACAGCACCAGAACAGAGGATCCATGACGCACCATCATGGAACAAGTAGGCGCCATCCACGAACTCCACTTCAGACTGACCATCCGGCGGCGAGAACCTCTTCAGCAGCAGGGTCATCGTAGCGTCGGAAGACACAAAAGTTTGCTTTTCCAAAAACCTGGAACACACAAAAGTTGTTTGGTACAGCTTCCAGTCTTAATAAGGTTGGGAAATGTTATACACAGTGACTTGCAAGTTAAAGTTCCATGGCGAGCTATAAGTGCAGCTCTTTGCGTGTGAGATAGTTTTATCCTCGAGCGGGTAGAACAAATTTGGGTCCTTGATTCCTTACAGGATTGTTATGATAGTAATAACAACAACAAAAAAATGCAAAATATGAACCGAAACAACAAATGGAAGATCAAACCGAGTGCGAGAGGTCAAACCTATGTCTTCAGAGCTCGGGCGGTCGGCTATGAATATCTTCATCTCCAAAAAGCCACATGAAATTATTTAAGTGGAGAGTGTTGGCAGGCAAACCAGAGTGCCCCGAGATTACATGCCAACCCCCGGAAACGTCCGCTTCGTTCACTCACCAACGAAGAAAACACGAGGAGGACTAGTTGTCAGTAGAGCAGGAGACCAGCACAGCCATAGGAACCCTTTTCCTCTGATTGGTTATTGGCTAGTGATTATCCAGTGTGAGTCGAACAAGTGATGGCCAATAGCTGGAGACCCTGCTTTATTAAGAAAGTCATTTACTGCAAGATGGTTTGCAAAAACACTGTTAATTTATTCTTTCTTTTGCCGTTCTCATTGGGCAGGTAGGACGATTAGAACGAAGATGAAAAAAAAAATTGTAGCTAACACGGACAACTTTTAGTTTTTGGTTGAAGCCTAATGTTATTCCCATTTCACTTGCAGTAAATCGCAACTTTATAAGTACTAACGTTACTATTAATAATGTCCACAGGCTTTCACGGCCATTGTCTGAAGTAGCTTGGCTTCTGGGTTGTAGCCGTGTCCTTGGCAAATAATTCACCGACGTTTCGGTCGGCATTGCAGTCGCCATCATCAGGGAGCAGTTACCTACAGTTAATTTTACCTGGCATTACAAAATTGTAACAAATTTGAGAATTTTGAAATTCCAGGTAATATTAATATTTTCTCAAATAAATTCAAACCATTTATTGAAGTAGTCAGTGGCATTGCAGTTAAACCTAAAAAGGTTCAGTTCTGTAATAAATTTAATTCTCCTTATTTGTACAACCCAAAATCGTTAAAAAATTTAACTTCGGCAGCTAATCATGCAAAAAAGTATGCGCTGTGTATATTTTTAATTTCGTGAAAGTTAAAAAATTGAAAAAGTCTAAACGTTTATCTGTAATCACTAGAGACCTGCAAAATTCGCGGATTCTTTTCGCGATAGGCTAGCGTCAAAACAACTATACCTTCGTACCACTTCTGCGATTGGCCCACATTTTATCCGGGGAACTGTGAGCCAATGGGAAACACTAAACCAAGAAAGTGCCGAATTACGGACAGCCTAGTTGAGACGTCTCACGCGTCAGTAGCCAATGAACAGGTGTCATTTCCGCGAGAATTTAAAGGACTGTGGAGTCTATCCTAGAGGTCAATGAATCCGCGAGTTTTGCAGGTCTCTAGTGATTACTGTAAATATAAAATCTTGTCCTGAAATGGGAGGCACCCCTTAAATGTGGTCGCACATTCCCCTCCTGTCCTCGAGCGCATAGTTACCAAGTGCCCACACACCTGCCGATCTTGTCGCGCGCGTGCCTCGTCACAGGACTGCAGATCCTCTTGACGGGCCTGCTTCTGTCGTCGGCGAGGCCGTCGTAGATCTCTATGGTGGACTGGCATGACAGCGCGCTGCAACACCACCACGTGGGGCTGCTTCGCGGCGATTTACAATGTTTGCAAACCATAGCTAGAGAGACTGGAAAAATTCGCGCTTTCGATGACCTCTAGGATAGACTCCACAACCCTCTACACACTCAGGCAAATGCCACTTGCTCATTGGCTATTGACTCGTGACACTTGTCAACTGGGACGCTTGCGATTCGATACTTTTTTGGTTGAAGGTTTCCCATCGGCTAAAAGTCCTTCAGATAAACTGTAAGCCAATCACAGAAGCAATTTAAATGTACAGTTGTTTGGATTCTAGCATATCGTGAAATGAATCCGCGAATTTTTCCGGTCTCTATTAATAGACTTGAAGGACTTTTAGCCAATGGGAAACCTTCCACCAAAAAAGTATCGAATCGCAAGCGTCCCAGTTGACAAGTGTCACGAGTCAATAGCCAATGAGCAAGTGGCATTTGCCTGAGTATGTAGAGGGTTGTGGAGTCAATCCTAGAGGTCGTCGAAAGCGCGATTTTTTCCGGTCTCTAACCATAGCAACTCTCTACTGAATCTTTAATAAACACGTATGCCTTAATATTTCACTTCAAGAAAAATTGCAAATCATATTTTAGACTGCATTTTATACATGGGATAGCCTCAACAAAATGTACGCATTTCTTTCGGACTTTCACTGTATGTTTTATTTTTTTAACGTGACAAATATAGACGTGGAATTTACTTAAAAGAATCTATTTTATAACTAACTTAACACTACTTTAGTACTTAGCGTTTTTAATATGAGCAGTAACAAAGGGAATGTGAAATGTTAGACCGTAAATTTTAATAGTTTCCATCAAACAATCCAGGGAAATTTTGGGAAGTAACCTTGAGAAAAGTTGCTGTTGAATATCTTCGTTACTTCTGACAGAACTTTCGAAGAATACAAAAAAAAAAAAAAAAAAAAAAAAAAACATTGCAAAAATATTGTTACAGAAGTAGCATAGTATTTGGAGCACACAAGATAAATTTTAAATAAAACGTGAACTGCAGATGAAGATGTGTCAAATGCATTTCAATACAATGCAATAGCTAACCTTACACTTAAATATTTAGCCGTCAGACTTTAATGGAATAATTTGAAAAGAGTACGAATTTGCCTGAGAACTATTCGTAAAAAAATCATTTAGCATTGTTTACAGCAGCTGATTCTGAAAGTTCTTCTGGAAAATAGTAAGACTTATTTGGACCATTGGCAGGAGGCAATATGGGTCCATATAATTAATCTATGTTGCCGCCACAACATTGCAGCTAGAGTCGCAACTGCAATGTCGCTGTCACACTATCGTAAGGTCGCAGCTAGTGCCACAGCTATAATGCCGTCGCTGTCACAATATCACAAGGTAGCAGCTAGTGACGCTGTCACAATGCGACAACGTATCAGCTAGTGACGCAGTTACAGTGACGCTGTCACAATGTCACAAGGTAGTAGATAGTGCCACAGCTACAGTGTCGCTGTCACAATAAAAAGCAAATGGTAAACAAGATTGCAGATAGAGTCGCAGATGCAATGTAGCTGTCACTATGCGGCAAGGTTACAGCTAGTGCCACAGATTTAATGTCACTGTCACAATGTCGCAGCTAGTGCCACAGTTACAATGTAACAAAGTCGCAGCTAGTGCCACAGCTACAATGTAACAAGGACGCAGCTAGTGCCACAGCTACAATGTCGCAAGGTCGCAGCTAGTGCCACAGCTACAATGTCGCAAGGTCGCAGCTAGTGCCACAGCTACAATGTCGCGAGGACGCAGGTGGTGTCGCAGCTACAGTGCCGCGAGGAAGCAGGAGGTGTCGCAGCTACAGTGCCGCGAGGGAGCAGGTGGTGTCGCAGCTACAGTGCCGCGAGGAAGCAGGTGGTGTCGCAGCTACAGTGCCGCGAGGAAGCAGGAGGTGTCGCAGCTACAGTGCCGCGAGGAAGCAGGTGGTGTCGCAGCTACAGTGCCGCGAGGAAGCAGGTGGTGTCGCAGCTACAGTGCCGCGAGGAAGCAGGAGGTGTCGCAGCTACAGTGCCGCGAAGAAGCAGGTGGTGTCGCAGCTACAGTGCCGCGAGGAAGCAGGTGGTGTCGCAGCTACTGTGCCGCGAGGAAGCAGGTGGTGTCGCAGCTACAGTGCCGCGAGGAAGCAGGTGGTGTCGCAGCTACAGTGCCGCGAGGAAGCAGGAGGTGTCGCAGCTACAGTGCCGCGAGGAAGCAGGAGGTGTCACAGCTACAGTGCCGCGAGGAAGCAGGAGGTGTCACAGCTACAGTGCCGCGAGGAAGCAGGAGGTGTCGCAGCTACAGTGCCGCGAGGAAGCAGGTGGTGTCGCAGCTACAGTGCCGCGAGGAAGCAGGTGGTGTCGCAGCTACAGTGCCGCGAGGAAGCAGGAGGTGTCGCAGCTACAGTGCCGCGAGGAAGCAGGTGGTGTCGCAGCTACAGTGCCGCGAGGAAACAGGAGGTGTCGCAGCTACAGTGCCGCGAGGAAGCATGTGGTGTCGCAGCTACAGTGCCGCGAGGAAGCAGGTGGTGTCGCAGCTACAGTGCCGCGAGGAAGCAGGAGGTGTCGCAGCTACAGTGCCGCGAGGAAGCAGGTGGTGTCGCAGCTACAGTGCCGCGAGGAAGCAGGTGGTGTCGCAGCTACAGTGCCGCGAGGAAGCAGGTGGTGTCGCAGCTACAGTGCCGCGAGGAAGCAGGTGGTGTCGCAGCTACAGTGCCGCGAGGAAGCAGGTGGTGTCGCAGCTACAGTGCCGCGAAGAAGCAGGTGGTGTCGCAGCTACAGTGCCGCGAGGAAGCAGGTGGAGTCGCAGCTACTGTGCCGCGAGGAAGCAGGTGGTGTCGCAGCTACAGTGCCGCGAGGAAGCAGGTGGTGTCGCAGCTACAGTGCCGCGAGGAAGCAGGTGGTGTCGCAGCTACAGTGCCGCGAGGAAGCAGGAGGTGTCGCAGCTACAGTGCCGCGAGGAAGCAGGTGGTGTCGCAGCTACAGTGCCGCGAGGAAGCAGGTGGTGTCGCAGCTACTGTGCCGCGAGGAAGCTGGTGGTGTCGCAGCTACAGTGCCGCGAGGAAGCAGGTGGTGTCGCAGCTACAGTGCCGCGAGGAAGCAGGAGGTGTCGCAGCTACAGTGCCGCGAGGAAGCAGGTGGTGTCGAAGCTACAGTGCCGCGAGGAAGCAGGTGGTGTCGCAGCTACTGTGCCGCGAGGAAGCAGGTGGTGTCGCAGCTACAGTGCCGCGAGGAAGCAGGTGGTGTCGCAGCTACAGTGCCGCGAGGAAGCAGATGGTGTCGCAGCTACAGTGCCGCGAAGAAGCAGGAGGTGTCGCAGCTACAGTGCCGCGAGGAAGCAGGAGGTGTCGCAGCTACAGTGCCGCGAGGAAGCAGGTGGTGTCGCAGCTACAGTGCCGCGAGGAAGCAGGTGGTGTCGCAGCTACAGTGCCGCGAGGAAGCAGGAGGTGTCGCAGCTACAGTGCCGCGAGAAAGCAGGTGGTGTCGAAGCTACAGTGCCGCGAGGAAGCAGGTGGTGTCGCAGCTACAGTGCCGCGAGGAAGCAGGTGGTGTCGCAGCTACAGTGCCGCGAGGAAGCAGGTGGTGTCGCAGCTACAGTGCCGCGAGGAAGCAGGAGGTGTCGCAGCTACAGTGCCGCGAGGAAGCAGGTGGTGTCGCAGCTACAGTGCCGCGAGAAAGCAGGTGGTGTCGCAGATACTGTGCCGCGAGGAAGCAGGTGGTGTCGCAGCTACAGTGCCGCGAGGAAGCAGGTGGTGTCGCAGCTACAGTGCCGCGAGGAAGCAGGTGGTGTCGCAGCTACAGTGCCGCGAGGAAGCAGGAGGTGTCGCAGCTACAGTGCCGCGAGGAAGCAGGTGGTGTCGCAGCTACAGTGCCGCGAGGAAGCAGGTGGTGTCGCAGCTACAGTGCCGCGAGGAAGCAGGAGGTGTCGCAGCTACAGTGCCGCGAGGAAGCAGGTGGTGTCGCAGCTACAGTGCCGCGAGGTAGCAGGTGGTGTCGCAGCTACAGTGCCGCGAGGAAGCAGGTGGTGTCGCAGCTACAATGCCGCGAGGAAGCAGGTGGTGTCGCAGCTACAGTGCCGCGAGGAAGCAGGTGGTGTCGCAGCTACAGTGCCGCGAGGTAGCAGGTGGTGTCGCAGCTACAGTGCCGCGAGGAAGCAGGTGGTGTCGCAGCTACAGTGCCGCGAGGTAGCAGGTGGTGTCGCAGCTACAGTGCCGCGAGGAAGCAGGTGGTGTCGCAGCTACAATGCCGCGAGGAAGCAGGTGGGGTCGCAGCTACAGTGCCGCGAGGAAGCATGTGGTGTCGCAGCTACAGTGCCGCGAGGAAGCAGGTGGTGTCGCAGCTACAGTGCCGCGAGGAAGCAGGAGGTGTCACAGCTACAGTGCCGCGAGGAAGCAGGTGGTGTCGCAGCTACAGTGCCGCGAGGAAGCAGGAGGTGTCACAGCTACAGTGCCGCGAGGAAGCAGGTGGTGTCGCAGCTACAGTGCCGCGAGGAAGCAGGTGGTGTCGCAGCTACAGTGCCGCGAGGAAGCAGGTGGTGTCGCAGCTACAGTGCCGCGAGGAAGCAGGAGGTGTCACAGCTACAGTGCCGCGAGGAAGCAGGTGGTGTCGCAGCTACAGTGCCGCGAGGAAGCAGGTGGTGTCGCAGCTACAGTGCCGCGAGGAAGCAGGTGGTGTCGCAGCTACAGTGCCGCGAGGAAGCAGGAGGTGTCACAGCTACAGTGCCGCGAGGAAGCAGGTGGTGTCGCAGCTACAGTGCCGCGAGGAAGCAGGTGGTGTCGCAGCTACAGTGCCGCGAGGAAGCAGGTGGTGTCACAGCTACAGTGCCGCGAGGAAGCAGGAGGTGTCACAGCTACAGTGCCGCGAGGAAGCAGGAGGTGTCGCAGCTAGAGTGCCGCGAGGAAGCAGGAGGTGTCACAGCTACAGTGCCGCGAGGAAGCAGGAGGTGTCACAGCTACAGTGCCGCGAGGAAGCAGGTGGTGTCGCAGCTACAGTGCCGCGAGGAAGCAGGAGGTGTCGCAGCTACAGTGCCGCGAGGAAGCAGGTGGTGTCGCAGCTACAGTGCCGCGAGGAAGCAGGTGGTGTCACAGCTACAGTGCCGCGAGGAAGCAGGTGGTGCAGGCGCGCGCTCACCCCAGCCGGTAGTTGAAGAGCGACAGGTGCACCACGTGGCTCGGCGCGCCGCGGAAGAGCAGGCGGCAGGCGGCGCCCCAGGGCAGCAGGCGGGTGTCGAAGTGGCCGGAGCGGTGCGCAGAGCCCAGGAACACGGCGTCGCAGTGCTGCAGTCGCGGCGCGCTCGTGCCGTCCACTGCGACACAACACCCTCGTGTCCAGTCCCGCCACGTGTGTTACTTAGGTGATGCAACACGTGCAACCACAAACCATGCATGTTGAGTACGATAATTAATGACCGGAAAAATTCCCGTATTCACTTCACGATACATATTATAGAACCCAAAACAACTGTATCTTTATATTGCTTCTGTGATTGGCTTACTGTTTGCCTGAAGGACTTTGAGCCAATGGAAAAACCTTCAACCAAAAAAGTATCGAATCGCAAGCGTCCCAGTTGACAGGTGTCACGAGTCAATAGCCAATGAGCAAGTGGCATTTAACCTGAGTAGGCCTACGTAGGGGGTTTATAGTCTATACTAGAGGTCATTTTAACCGCGAATGTTTCCAGTCTCTAATGATAATGTAACTGTCTAAAACGCTTTTTATTTAAATAAGTTTTATGAAAGAATTTTTTTTTAAATGGCCTCCCGAAATAAATTTCAATATCCTTCCCTGATCTTGTCTAAATCTCAGTCAGCAAGAAGTAGTTAACTGCAGAACAGGTTAAGCAACATTTATTGAAATTGCATAGACTAATGTCACTACCAGACATTTATCTCAACTTCTTTGGTTTGACTGGATTCCACTGTATGCTTCGGATGACAATGATTATTAATATTGAGAAAATGTTCTGCATGTATGATGTTCAATACCAATGTAATGCCGCCTGTGAAGGTCGGACGACGAGGACGGATACATAAATGATAACCATACTCCGCCAGATGGTAGGGCGACCTTCCGTTAAGCATGGGCCACACAGGAAGCTACGCTATGTTCGCCAGAGGGAAACCCTAGTTCACGATGTCGGAGAGACGCATACCGTCATGATTCCGACGAATATAATAATCTGCTGGCAGAATGTAAACGTAAAAAGAAACGTGTTCATGAAGTTAATCCAAAAAATAAATAAACTTGGAGAATTTCATCATTTGAAGAAGCAGTTGCGTGATGACGAAGCCAAATATATGGATTATTTCATAATAAATACAACTCAGTTTGATAGCATTCCCTTGAAATCAAATCCCAAACAATGTTCTGCATATCCATCCATCCTTCTTTCATTTTTTTTCTCCACAAACGTGGCTTTTTTCGTACTTCTTCAATAAAATTTACCGTCGACATGGTACTAATTTAAATCAAACACAGAAGTACAGCACAATTCCGCGCAAAAAACAGATGTCTTTGTTTATCTGCGCATGCGCGAAGTCAGCGACGTTTCATAAAAAAAAGACGAGAACCAAACACGCAGCGTCGCCAACATAGCGAACATTTATCCAACATAGAGAACACAGATTTGTGTGGCCAATGACACCTGAGATGCAGTTGGCTATGTTTTACTCGCGTAGCGAACATTGCGATCATAGCAAGCATAGCGCCCTGTGTAGCTGTAGCCTTACTCTAATCGTCCGTAGCCCACTTTTGGGCCTGGTTTGCACAGTCGTGACTTGAGGCAAAGTAAAGCACTTCTTCATTTGCTTAGAGTTTACTTATCTGACTCGGCAAACTACCCTATTACTGTTCGTTTAACTAGTGAATACCGCGCACTAAAACACAAACGAACACTGACATGCTAGTAACAACGTATGTCTGCAAAAGCTGAAATATATTATAAATACAAATAAATAAAATGCGAACAAATTAATTCCAACATCTAATACATTTAAATATTATATAAACATTCTTTAATCATTTAGAATTAGAAATCTACCGCAATTATTTAGTGATTATTTTCAACATAGTCACAAGTTTTACATATGACGACATTAGGTACCAGCAGTAACATTACCCCAAAACATTAATGAATGTCTTAACTGTATTACATCACAGTATTAAAAAAATACAGAAGGCTACCATATTCAATAATTAATATGAATTAATACAAATATTTACTAAAGAAATTCTTTCCGTCATGGCATATGCTATACAAGTAATTTTTATAATAAAAAAAGGGGTTTTTCTATAAAGTCGGTTTACGGACGATAATTTTACGTGATAACGTCATAAGAAAACATTGATGAAAAATTGCATACTTTTTAATTTTCAAATATTATTTACAGTTTTTGCAAATTTAATTTTAAATAATTTGTTCAAAAAATATAATCACGAACAATTAGTTAAAAATCCCGCCTTAACCTGTTTGATATTATAGAAGATTTTCTCGCACGGTGGTTGGCCGGTTCTTGCACGCTCGGCTCAGGCGGAACGTGACAATGAGTCATGCTTTTTCGTGCGTGCAGCCGGCGTTCATCGATTAATAAGACGTTATCACGTCAAAAAAATTGATAATTTTCTCTGTTAAATTATTTTAAAAATATAAAGTATTATTTTTTTTATGTAAACAAAAAATTGTAATTATAAGGTTATTGTTCAAAAATAACTTTGCTAGTGTATGACGACATATTGTACAGATTGTTCCGACCTACCGCCGGCATGCTCACATTCCCTTCCACATATGCGCCCTATCAGGGTAGGGTGGGAAAAATTTCCAGTTCAATTAATTTACATCCCAGAGCATAATTTAAACAGAACTGTTACGGATCACTTCTTGTTGTTTGATCGGGAGGGTGTTAGGGCTTCGGCGATGACCAACGGCTGGGGCCACCATCCCAGCATAGTCGCCGCCTCAGCCCCTTTACCACTCTCAGCTGACCAGACAGTCGGCTGTGTCCTGAGTCATAAGACCTTGTCAGCACTGCTGGCGCCCACATCACACTGGGACCCCTCAAAACACCCAGTGAACCCGTGGTCCGGTGGAGGCCTGTCCAACCTCTGCTAGGCTAGTACCGGATATGAATTTTTTCCCCACAGGCCTTCGCCTGTTTGATGAGGTGAAGAGTTATCCTCGAACCTCTAACACCCTGCAGATCAACCAGTAAGGTCTTGGGCTTTAGCTTTAGCTTTACAGAAAGTTGCGTCGGATTATAGACTAAATTTTCAATTTCACGTTGAAGTAAAATTGCTTTTGTTTTAAAACCAAAGTTATTATATTTCTGTATCAAGCGTGAATAACTAAGTAAGTCGATATCTTATATAACAAGTAGGGACCGGAAAAATTCGCGGAATCAATGACCTCTAGGATAGCCTCCATTATCCTCTACACATCTCAAGTAAATACGCGTGTTCATTGGGTGCTAAATTGTGAGGCGTCTCCACTGGGTAGCTTGTGATTCGACGCTTCTTTGGTTCATAGTCTCTCATTGGCCCAGAGAGCTCCAGTTAAACTGCGAGCCAATAGCAGAATCAGCAGAATTGTACACATGTTTGAATTTCAGCCTATCACGAAATGAATCCGCGAATTATTCCGGTCTCTAATTATAAGACTTACTTATTCACAACAGGTACAGATTTATGTTCTGTTGGTCATGTCCCAAACACCTTTTAAGCGTAAAAATAGTCTTTTACGTATAATATGAAACGCATCGGGCACACACTGTACTGGCTGAGAGACAGCGAGCCTTACTCATGACGGCGCTGTCGGACGGCGTATCACTGCTCGCCGCCGGCTCGGTGCTGGGGTAGGTGGCCTCGAACTGCAAGGTCGCCACGAAGCCGTTGTAGTTGTAGGGCGGCACGGACGGGCCTGAGCTACAGAACAGCCAGTGCTCA